>NC_051329.1:9261160-9564190 GCF_015220235.1 Choloepus didactylus | reverse complement strand
GCCCTAGCAAGGAGATGCTTTCTGGAAACTGCCTCCTGAGCAGGCAAGGAAAGAAGTATGGCCGGAGGGTGGCCCCTGGCTCCAAGTGCTGGGCCCTCATCTTGAGAAACTGCACACTGCATCTTGCACATCCACACCTGCATCCTGCCTGCCTTTTTGCCCTCTTGCCAAGAGCACATCTGCCTCGAGGAACCTCTGCAGATGCCACAGACCTCTCTTCATGTCTCCTATTCTCCAGGAACTTGGGGAGCTGCCGGTTAAGTGAGAACTGTCTCCTACCCCTAGCCACCTTGGCTCTGTGCTAGTCCAGGAAAGGATCCAGTGAGCAGTTGACATTCTGATACTGGGAGACAGAGACAAATAAATACAAGCAGACCTTGTATTTTAGGGTCCTTGATCTGCTGTAAAGTCGATATTCCCAAGTCTCCTCCAAATGCCCACCTAGAAAAGGCCCCAATCCTGCCCTTCCCCAAGAGCACTCGGTCCCACCTCCTCGTCCAGGCCCTGCTGCTCAGCCGTCAGCCGCGAGGCCCTCTCCCGCCTGGTGGTCTCACTTCTCCCATTGCCCCCCGGGTCCATCTGCTCTCCCTGTCTCTGGAGGATGGCATGCTCTGGAATGAGATCGTGGCCACCACATGCTTTCGAGCTCCTTGGGAGATGCATGACATTGGAATCAAAATCTAGTGGTTTCCTTGGCTCCAGCTACTTTCCCGAGAGCCCCAGTTTTTTCGCTGGGAACAGGATTAATCTTTTTACAACGTCACCAGATCAGCGTCCCCTGGAGTTTAAAAAGGCGAGGGGCTCCGGGGCACGAGGCCAACCCTGACCCCAAGGTAAGAAGGATTGGGGGGGTCTCAGCCCCATACCACTCCAGAGAAAGGGTCAAATGATTTTGCAATAAATTGCCTCTTTACCTCTAGAGTGGGCAGAGGGCAGGCAGCACAGCCTCTACTCGGGCCCTCACTCCTGTCTCTAGACTCTAGACTCGACGTCTAAAACACAAGTTGGTTTGGACTTTCAAAAATTTTTGGAAAGCGTCCATGACACCTGACAGTTCTTCTGGATTAGGGAAGGGGAAAAAAAAAAAATGGGGACTGTATTTTAGGAGGGGGAAAATAAAAGACTCCCCTCGTTGTTGCTGAACCCAAAGGAAACCAGCTGGGTGAAAGCAAATGCAGATGAAGGAATCTGAAATTTTTTGAATTTCACTTTTTTTTTTTTTTTTTTTTTCCAAGAGAGCACTGCGGGAAACAAAATTTGCAAAGAGTTGACTTACAAACAGGTTGCCGCCTTCCACCCTTCGCCTTCAAAAGGTTCCAGCCACATGCCTGGGAACATTAAACACATCATTGCGCAACATTACTTGTTGACAAATGTGGAGCCTCAACCAAATTGTGTTGTTAACCAACCAAGGTCAGTTCCAAATGAAAGACAAGGCAGTCAGACAGCATGCAGTGCTCCCAGCCCGGAGGGTAAAGCACCGCTCCAGGGACCTCCAGGGCTCCATGCGCCTTCCCAAAGGCCCCCTCTGCAGGGGCCCCTGGCCTCAGCCCTCCTTTGGGGTCCCAAGTCATCTTAAGATCTGCAGACCCAAAGGTGTCTCGGTGCCTCTAGGACTCCCAGGTCTCAAGGACTTGAAACACTGAAATGTGAGGGTGGATGGAGGTGTTTTAAAAATTTGTTTTTCTCCTGGAAAAAAAAAAAAAATCAATGGAAAAAAAAAAACAAAAAAACAAAACCCCAATGGTAGGGGAGAAGGGGCAGGAAGGATAAATTATTTGCAACTTCCAAACAGAGTCACTGGCTGTGAGAGAATGGGGCATATAGGAATTACCTTTCTTGGGAAGACGGCTTTCAATAGACACATCAGGGGAAGTAAAAGATAAATAGAAGATAGGCGACAGTTTAATGAATGGGCATTTGGAACGTCCTCTCCCTTATCAATCTAATTGTGGTTAAAAATTGGGAGTGACAGTCATTGAGACGTTATTTTAAAAGAGCAAACAGGCAACACATTTACTCTGTTGTGGTCCTTCTGGAGTCCTTAGAACGGGAAGGGAAAGATTTCAACAACATTGGGGGGGGGAATCGAAATGCACGACTCCTGAGATACCTGCAACTGTTAGTGAACCTTCGATGCAGAGTGAGATCATAATCATCCATCCTAGAGAAATTAAAATGGTGCGAGCAAGCTGTGGTGGCCCAAACCTGAGGCAGACGGAGTCTACCCCAGTCCCACAAAAGCAAATTCTTGTTCTAAGCCTCATCTGAACCACGAGTCTTCAAAATGGACCCTGTGCTCTGTCACAGCCCCCTGCCTTTGGTTTCCCACCAAAGCTACGTTTTAGGACTCCTGAAAAACTATTTTTAAACGGCCCTAAGCTTCTTAAGAAAGTGCGTGGGGATGTAAAGAATGAAGCTGTAGCGAACTGACAAGGAACCCCAGCCTTTTAGCTGGCTTTTGTTTGTGCTCCCCAGTGCCTTTTGTCTGCCTTGGCTCCTGAGACATAACCACTGGGCCTCCTAGCCAAGCCCTGCTCCAAAGACCAGAAACCAGAGCAGTTTGAACAGCCTGCTGCTGGTTCCAGGGCCCCCTCCCCATCACCCCGCTCGGTGACACCAGCTGGGCACCCACTCAGATGACAAGGGCAGGGGCCTGGGGGGAAGGGGCCCATGCCACGCGTCAGCTCTGGACTCAACCACGTCGTTACCTTACTCCCCGCCTCTCACCACGCCGGAGGGGGCTGCGTTCCTAAGCAAGTGGTGGGGCCTGACTCCACTAAGAAAGATGCAGGTTCCCAGGAGGAGGGAGACAGAGGCACAGCCAGCTGCTAATGGCTTTAGACTTCTGGTTTTCGGAAGTGGCCTGGAGTCGGGGGCCTGACCTCTCCTTCTAGGATTCTCTGCGTCCTCCACCTGCTAAGTCCGCTCACACGCAAACCAGCTTGCTCATTGGGACGAGCCCTAGGAAAGCTGCCCTGAGCTCCAGAAGGCACCTGTCCCAGTCATGCTCCCAAATGTCGACTTTCCCCTGGGCGCCCACATCCTCCCTGCCAGGCAGGGATGGAGGGTGGGTAGCAAAAAAAGAAAGGGGCCCCAGGAAAGCCTTGTCTCTGCAGATCCGGGCTTCGCAGGCAGCAAACTCGCCAATCTCAAGATGTGCATATGCCCTAGGAGCTTATCGAACCTCTGAGTACAGCCTGAGTTGGTCCCCGGGGCACCCCTAGAGGAGGCCCCTCAACATCAGAGCTGGTCAAAGGCTGGGATGCACACATAATGGCTAAGACTTGGATCCATTTCTTCAGCTTCATGTAGCCTAAGGCTTGAATCAAGCCTGAGCAAGTCAGGGACGCTGTACAGTGGGTATGTGCCTCCGTGGGAAGTTTCTTTAGGGTCCAGGCATGCCAATACCGTCCTAGAGCAAAAAAAAATGTCATCTCCGAGGCAAAGCCCAAGAGAAATGGTGCAGTGACTCCACATGATGGGATAGCACTCAGCCAAAAAAAGGAACCGAGTACTGCCACACGCTACGATCTGGATGAACCGTGAAGACAAGATGCTAAGTGAAGAAAGTCAGGCACAAAAGGACAGATATTGTACAATTCTATTTCTAGGAATTATCCAGGACAGCAAATCCAGAAACAGAGGGCAGATTAGTGGTCGCCAGGGGACTGAGGCTGACTGCTAACAGTTACGGGGTTTCTTTTGGGGGTGATGAAAACGTTCTGAAATAACATAGTGGTGACAGTTGCACAACATAGCAAATGTACTAAAAACCACTGAATTGTATACTTTAAAATGGTGAGTTTTATGTCGTGCGAGTTATACCTCAAAAAAAAAAAAAAAAAAAAAAAAAAGAAGCCATAAAACAAAAACAAAAGCAAAACAAAACCAAAAAAAAAAAAGAGAAATAAGCCCTTTTTGCCTCAGGGTTCCAGTTTCCTACCTTCCAACCCGTCTCAAACGCTTATGGGACATTTGTTGAGGCCCAGCATGGGATAGGGGGTGGCAAGTTTCTAGCAATCAATCCTTTTCAGGAGAAGTTCTCACAAAGCAGAGGGAAGACGGGAGGTAACTGCCACCTGCACCCCTGATTCTGCGGAGTCAGGATGGGAGCGCAGAGAAAATCTCAGCTCCAGAGCAAGGGGCCTACCAACCGGACATTGAGGCTGAGCCAGGCACCGAACCTAAAAGACTCACCGACGCTGGCTTCCTCAGGGGCTCTACGTAGCATCCCTGGGGGATGCACGGCCAAAATCTGGCCTTGAACTAGACTGGGCTTCCTTTCCAAGGCCCCAATCCCCTCTCCAAACTACGACAAATTCCCCTACTCCGTAGCATTCCTTATACACATGACAAGAAGGGAAAGGCGAGCTTCCTGATATCTCACGGTGCTTTCTCGAGAGATACTTCCTCATGGGCGAGGGGATTTTGGCTGCCACTGGCCTGGAAGTGGACAGAAATTCCAGGGGCTCTGGGGGTTAGGGGTGGGGCTCTTGCAAGCATCTCTCCCCGCCACCACACGAGGACCAAGGCCTGGCTTCAGGCAGGGAGCTGGAAGGAGGGTGGGATGGCGGGGGGCTGCAGAGTGCCTGGCCAGGTGGACCCCAAAGGCACACAGAGCTACGGGAGGGGCCAAGGAGAGGAGCCGCCTTACCCGTGTCCTGTCTTCGATCTCGTAGATCCGCAGCTGCATGGGCACATTAAAGCTGTGCAGGATGTTTCCGCCGAATACCAGGGAGTCTACGGGGGTGTAGACGGCATGGATCCAACCTGGGGCAGGGAGGGCAGAGAGACGGTGAGCCAGCTGGCCGTCTTGGGTTCCCTCACCTAACGAGCTGGAAGCCAGCAGGCAGGAGGGCATGGGAGGGCACAGCCGGCCCCAAGGACCACGAGTGAAGGTGAGGAGGGCTGCTGGGTGCAGAAAGCCGAGCCTCTGGCTGGGCTGGAGAACTCAGACCACAGCCAGGCTGGATCACTGCAGGTGCAGGAGAGGTGAGCCCCCGCACTCAAGCGAGGTGGTGGGAAGCCACGGGCCAGCCCCAGTCCTTGAGGATCCCGAGGACAGAGGCTTCTTCTTGGTGCCTGGATGCAGCAGCCACGGCTGGCCAGGGGCTGGAGACCCATCACTTGGGCTGCACATACATCCTGAGCTGAGCTCCAGGACCCAGAGCTTTCCATTGACTGAGTCTGTCTTCCTGCCTCTGGGAAACCTCCAAGGTCCATCCCAAGGCGCTCTCCTCGGCACACCTTCCTCAGGGCTCTCAGCGCACTGGCCGGCCCCTGCACATCAGCTCTGCTTCTCCCACGCCCCTCGGTTAGCTGCTGGCAAGCCTGACTCTCCCTGAGACTGCAGCTCCTTAACCGCTTTGGGCCGTAGCTTTTCCATTTCCCCAAGCTTCTAGCACAACACCCAGCACTAGGTGGGTATTCACGATAATGATGATAACTGAGTACTCACCTTGCCAGGTGCTGGGCTAAGAGCATGCTCACAAAAGCCCTAAAAGGTATATACTAGATCCAGCCCCAATTTACAGTTGAGAAACAGGTCCAGAAAATTCAGGTCACAAGGCAGGGTTTGAATGCACAAAGTGACAATTGTCCCATAAAGGCCAGGCAGAAAACAGCCACCTAATTCGTTCAGCAAACAGCCAGGACGCCTCCGTTCAGACCAGCCATGCTCCAAGCGCCCAGCAGCCACACATGGCTGGGGGCGGCCGTGCTGGACAGAGAAAAGCTAGGAGACAGGTCGTATTAGATTCAACTGCAGCTTCCAGATGCTGAACCTGAGGCCAAGAGAAGGCAAGTTGCTTGCTGAAGTCACAGCTTGTAAGCTAGGAAGGTTCTAGCAGGTAGGCTAGTAACACAGGGCCTGCATTTTCAACCCCGACGCTGCACCACCGCGTCTATAGAAGGTTTAGCATAGGCCTGCAAGTCTCAAGAGACAGGCCTAGAGACACGTAGGGGAGGCAAAAAGAGATGTGGAGAGAGACGAAGACAAGGGTAAGGACGGACAGAAAGAGAGATGCACAGGGAAAGATAGAGGAAAACCAGCAGAGAGAGAGCAGATTCCACACCTCTAAGAGCTGGAGCACAAGAGCCACCAGGCAGCTCTGTTCCCACTCGTGTGCCTACTTCAGTAGTTGGAGGAAAATTATACAGAGCTCTGTCCCCAGACCTCAGGGGCCCAGTAAGGCCAAAACATACGGCCCTGAGTCTGGGGCAGCCACTGCTGTCCGGGCACGAAGCAGCCACCTGGGAAGACGGGGCAAGGCTGGGGACTCTGCAGGCTTCCACGGGTGGCATCTGGCACTCGGCCGCCAGACCCTACTGAGGGCAGTGGGCCTCAGGGGTGGGCAGGAGAAGGATCCTCATTGGCCGAGAGCCCGGAGTGGCTGGGACTTGGGAAAGGAGGCCTTCCGGAGATTCCTGAGTGGAGCTCCAATGCCTCTGGCCTGGTCCACGGGAGCCGGCTCCACTGGCTCGTTGCAATCTGCCGTCAGTTACCTGGGCCCCGTTTTCCCGTCACCTTCACCTCGTCTGCACTGCCACCTTAACTTTAAAAGAGTCCCAGTCTCCACGTCTGCTCCAGCTCCCGCTGCCTCAGCTGCACCCCGGATGATTTTGTTGACGACTGCATTTTTAGGTTTCCACCAGGCAGAGCTCGACACTTCTGGAATAACCACCAGCTGCAGACACTAGCTAAGCCTGAGATCTAGGACCCCCGGGGTCAGGTGGCCAAGTGTGGGGGGTGAGCGAGCCCCAATAGGGGCAGGGACTCCTGCACCTGCTGCCCTCCTGCCCCACCTACCAACCTACCTCCCCAAAGAAGCAGAAGTCCAGGAGCCTGGGTTCAAGGCTCACCCCCAGCACTGGCTCCCCACGTGACCCCAGACACCTGACTGCCCCCTCTCCTGGTTTCCATTTGCCCCTGGGGAAAATGAGGGCAGCCACCCCCTTCAAGAACTCAATCACCGAACTTCATCGACAGTTATGGCTGCCTCATCCATCCTAAGGGCGGGAAAGCACGGGGCACCTGGAAATCCTCAGTTATGAGCCGGCCTGATAGTCCCCTGCACGCTCTCCTGGCAGGGGAAACACAGAGACACCTGACTTAACCATCTGTTACCCTCACATGTGAGCGAGGAGGAAAACAGGCGAGAGTAGCTGCTAAAGAGAGCGGGTGGGGAATCTGAACTCCTAGACAGTGGAGGGATTCTGGAAGCTTCTCCCCACTCTCCTTCCCAAGCCAGGGCCTCTCAGGCTGCCCAAGGCGTTGCACAGCTGCAGGAGTTGTGGCAGGTGCTTCCTCCACCCCAGCCCTGCTCACAGCTGCTCCATCGTGCAAACCAGGGAGAGGCTACGGCATCCAGAAACCCGGACCTGTCCTCAGGGTGGCATCTCGCCCTTGACCCCCGCAAGTGAGAGCAGGTGTCCCCAGGCCGGCCTCTGCCTCTCACATCCGACCCAGAGTCAACTACAATACAGAGGCAAGAAACAGAGGCCATTCGGGCCATGCAACGAGGGACAGGTTTGACAGTGGAAGGAAAGCGGCAATCCCACAAAACCTTCTGATGGGGCACATGGGCCTTGTCCATAACCCAGAAGCTCAGGACTCAGGATCCAAGGGCTCACCCCCATGTCTGCCTCCATCTTCGTGGTGTCACAGGTTACAGAACTCAGGGACCCTCGCAGGCTTGCCCGTGATCTGGCCCCGTTTCCTCCACAAGCACCCACAAGCTCCCTGCTCTGGGCCAGGCCCGGCGCAGCCACTGTGGCTGCCAGGAAGGACCGAGGGTGGCCTCATCTCTCAAGGGCCTCGAGCCAGTACCACGTGCCACAAACTGGCAGGCTGTGGGCTGCACGGGACCCCCTGGGCACGCTCAGTTCAACCCACCCTGCGTTATAATGGGGAGGTTTCATGCAACAATCTGAACTGCTTTCTCCTCCAGAAAAACGAAAGGCTGGGGCACACCTGGCCCCATTCCCACCTGGCCCTAATTGTCTGGGGCCACACAGCAGCTGCCCCCACTCGCTGGCCCATTGCCTCTATACCGGGTCCAGCCCACTTCCCTGCCGTCACCCCCCTACGCTGCTCTGTACCCATTTTACAGATGGAGCACCTGAGGCCCATGTCACATCACGGGTGGTTCTTTCGACAAGTCAAGGATGGGAAATGCTTTCAGATCAACCCAAGGCACTGACCCCAGCGTCCTTCCCAGGCACCCCCACCCCCAGGCACGACTGAAGGTTCCTCCACTGGGCTCTGCCATCCTGGCTGCTACCTGGCTGGAGGTGGTGCATGCAGGAGGGAGAGAACCCGTCTCACATCTCCCAGCGCCTCCCACACTCCCGGCACAACATGGGCTGTTCAGGAAAGTTTGTTAAACAAGCAAACACCTCTGCTCAGTCACAGGGCCGAGAACCAGGACCAGATCCCAGGTCTTCTGACTCCCAGGCCAGCAGGGAGCCAGGTGGATGGCAATGAGGAACAGGGCTTCTGAAACCAGACACACCTGGGTTCTCACCCAGGTGTCACCTATTAACCATGTGCGTGAACTTGGACTAGTTAGTTAGCTCACCTCTCCAGGTTCGTCCCAGTACCTAATGCCTCAGAATTTCCATCCCACAGGGACGATTTCCGCCTGCAGTTTTCCTGATTCCTGATGTTCAGACTGAGCCTTGGGGACACCCCTGCCTCTGCTGGCTCTGGCCTCGGTGCTCCTGACCCTGCCTGGGTGGCCTGGTGAGGCCTCCATGTTTCCCCACCTCCAGTATCTTGTCAGGGATTCCCAGCTCAGCAGGACAAATCCAAGCCCCTTTCTCCAGGCCATCCAGTTCCTCGGACACCGTCACCCGTCTTCCTCCTCCAGGCAGCCTCCCTAGATTGCCCAGGAACAAGGCCTGAAGAACCAACACCACTGAAACACAGCCGGCACCAACCCCTTTCACCCTCAGATGCAGGAAGAGAAAGGAGGAACCGCGTCTCGCAAAAATATTGTGACATTTAAAATCTTCTCACATCCCGGGAGCTGTCAGCTAAAGACGACGCATCAAATGACAGATGGGGGAATGGAGGCCAGTGTGAAGCAGGGAGAGACGGGTCTTTAGAAGGTCCCACTGAGGGGATGAGAATCCAGATCAGAGGCAGGAGATGACAGAATTACATGCTTCACTTTCGAAACAGAAAAACTCACAGAGGGCTTCAAACTTTTCCTGGATTGCCCGAGGCTCTCTTTCTACCAGACCCAACTCCTACACATCCCAGGTGAGGCTCAGAGTGTATGGGTGCTGGAGAGAACCCCTGGGGCTCCCTGAGAACCAAGGAGCTCATCTAGCTCAACAACTCCCAAACTCTAGTCCTTAACAGTTTTCACTGGCTGGCAACCAAAAGAACGAGAAAAATGAAAACAGTGGAAATTTTCATAAAGGCAAAACTATCAAATTTAAAGTACTATCCTATGTGATGAAATTATGGACTTGCAACTTTTTTTAGTGTCAAATATTCTCTCTCTCATGAAACATCAGCAATGGTAAATGATGGTTTTGTTGTTATTTTGCTTTTAATTCGTGGCCATTCTTAGCAAAATTACAAGTGGTAACCTGAAACAGTTCCCAACTTTTTTTTTTTTAATTTAGTTGATGCATAAAATCAAAATGTGGGAAACACTGAACATTTAGTTCATTTCCCACAAATTCCAATTGTCCTCTTTTCTACTTCACCAAAATCCAGGAAAAATCCTCAAAAACCAGAGAAGCCTTTGCCAGGGTCTGACCTCATTCCTGTTCTATGGCAATTCCAACAACTTCTAGTCCTTCCTTCAATGCACAGTCCCCACGCCGTGGCTTCTCCACACCTTCTCCACCTGGCTTAAGTCACCAACATCAACACTGCCCCATCCCAGATGGGACGGATGCAACTGGCTACCCCGGGGTTCTACATGAGGCCGAGAGAGGACAGTTAGAGGTCAGCACCCCAAGTCCCGGGGTCAGACCCACCCACCCCCATCGTCGAGATGGCATAGTTGAAGCCCAGAGAGAAGAGACCAGCCCAAGGTCACGAGACAGTCCAAGAGCATTCCAGCATTCCTCTGAATCCACCCAGGATAAAAGTCCAGCAACTGCAGCGGAGCTCAGACACACTTTAGGACACCACCCCCACCCCATCAAGCTGTGGTGTCGGCCACAGACACTACCTACCAAATACAACTGCATCCTATCTCATTGGGCCGTGGTAACAAACTCACCCCAACAAACCTCCACCAACTCCAAATCCTGTGTTCCTAATAGAGAACTCTCCACCTCTGCCCAACTCTCTAGAAAAGCCCAGATGTGCAGTTCCCCTCCCCACAGCAGGAACTGCTACCACAACCAGGCCCCACTCCCCTCCATGCACTAGGGCTTGACATCCAGGCCTGAGGCCATACTCCAGCTTGACTCTCAGAAACCTAGATGTGACCAGTTTCTCCATCCAATGGGTCTTGAAGGCCTTGAAGGATAGTCCTATCCTCTGGTCCATGCTTCCACCCATTCATAGATTTTCTGCAGGCTCCTTGATACATCTGTATCTAGCCTCAACTGTATACCTCCAGTGACGGGGAGCTCACTACCTACCACAGCAAGTCACTCCACTACCACTTCTTTCAGGACAATGCTTTACCTGGCTGACTTTGCTTCCTCAGGCAAAACAGCTCCAAGTCCTCCTTCAACTCATCTCTCTTGATGTGGTTTTCAGACCCTCCCCCTCTCCAGGTCGACTTCCCCTTCAAACTACAATGACCCAAAGGAACATGCCCTTTTCCTGCTTTTAGCCTCACCATCTCTACACTATTCAGTGGGACAGTCACCTCCACCACCCTGGGTAGAAAGTTTCCATTAATGCAGCCCAAGACCCCACTCCTGACTCCTGGGTCACTGGCCACAGCCACTACTGATTCAGCCTGTAACCACTCAAAAGCCCTGGGTCCATCTAAGATCTGCAGGCAAGCAGGTCTTAGCTCACGCAGTGCCCACAACAATCCTGAGAAGTCCCTCCCATTTCACAGATGAGAATACTGAGGCACGGAGAAATTCAGTCACCATCCTGAAATCACAGCCCATAAGCTCCACAGCCAGAATTTGAACTGAGGCAATCTAGCTCCAGGACCCTCTGCTGTACTTGTGAAGTTAATTTTTTGGGGGTAGGGGGAGAGGAGGGGATGGTCCCCAAGTGCAGGAGCAGAAAATGATCCCAATTCCATTTCATCTTATTCTGCAGGAAGGAGGCTGCCACTCTGGGCCCTTCCCCAACCCACATGCCCTCTGCCCACCCTCCAGCCTGTGTGAGCAGGTGTGTAGAACCTCTTGGGGCTCCCTGCTCTGGAGCCTGCCTTTCCCCAGAGTCCTGTCCCCTGAGCCCACAGGGCAAACCTACACCCTTTCAAGGCACGGCCTCTGTCATCCCCACACAGAAATCTCCCTCTGGGAAGTTCCTAGTGAAGACATTCAAACTTCCCCTGAGGGAGGGCCCAAGGCTTTTCCAAGGGAAACTGAAGGGAGAGAGGAAGAGAATTCTAGACCCTGGGCAGGGAGATTAAGATCAGATGCAGGGAATATGTTTTTCTCTGCAGCCTGAGGCCTGCTCCTCTCAGAGACTGCCAATGACCAGTCCATCCCCCAAGGCCCAGAGAAGTCCCATCAATTGGCCTAAAAACCCTGGCCGCAGGAGAACTGCCCCGACTGCTGCGTGAGTGCCCAGCCCCAGCCCCGCCAGAACCTACCGGAAGGAATGAAAAATGTGTAGCCCTGTTTCAGCTCAATTCTTTGGCATCGTTCCACGCGGTCTCCCAGAAAGATGTCGCTCTGTTTGCCTGACAGCACCCACTCCTCGTACAGTGCCAAGTTGTGCAGGGTTGGAGGAATCAGCCAAAAGATCTTGGGAAGAAAAGAAAGCAATCAGCTAAAGACCCAGGCGAAAACCTCGGATTTCTCCAGGCCTTGCCACAACCCCAGGAAAAGTCCCTACCTGCCTGGGAGTGGGGCAAGATGGAGAGGCAGAACCCATTCCCCTGGAACCCCCTCCACGACCAGGCCCAAAGGATCGCTGAGGTGACAGTGAGGGCCGTGCCAACCCTGCTGGGAGTCCCCTGGCCTGGCTTTTATGAATCTTTGTTCCAGCTGAAATACCAGGGAGGGAATACTTCCTGAACCGAGTGGAACTTTCTTTCTCCTGAGCCATGGGCTTGTCGGGGGAGGTGGGGGAAGGAGAGGAAGGGGAATTTCATAAGTCGTTTGATAAAATGGCCCAATAAATAAACCCAGCTTGGGCTCACTTTGGAGGAGGGAAAACATCTGGAACCAAGTGGGATGACTTCCTCCCAGAATTTCTCCCGACATGTTCAGTTAAAACAAATGCACACGCAGACTCAGACAAGCAGGGCAGCACACACATATTCTCGGGAAGCTCTCACATCCGTGCGGAGACACCTATATTCCCACACAGTCAGCACCGAAGGCACACGCAGCAGATCCACCCTGAACACACGTCCTGTCTTCTGTCTCTGGATTAAGTGTGTCCCTAATGGAAAATGTTCTTGGAGACAGTGGGTACTGGCAAAGAGAGCTTCAAGTTAAAAAGTCCCACCACTGGAGCTGAGAAGACAGCCAGGGGCAACGGCACGCTGGAGGTTCTCGGGAGCCAAACCAGGTGTTCAAATCTGGACTAAAGGACTTAGAACACTGCACTGGGCAGGTGGGTGAGCAGATGTGATGCTGGAGAGCTAACTGTGACCTCTCCCTCCAGAAAGGGACAGAGCCAGGAGGTGGCCCCAGGGGACCACTTACACCTGAGAGTACTACAGAGCCGGGGCTGGGATGCAAGAAAGCGGAAGCACAAAACACCCAAAGATATACAGAAAGTTGAAAAGACATTGAACTCACCTTCCCACCACGGAAAACATGGTACCAAACAGAAGTGCCTCCAAAATCGATGTGGAAGTCAGTGAAACAGCCTTTCACACTCATCAGACAGTACCTGCAGTGCAGAACCAGGGTGGGGGAGCAGAAAAAAAGCAACCCAATAACTGAATCACAGGAGGGAAGACAACCACCCGCCTGCCCTGATGCCCTTTTATAAACACTGACGCTGGGGAATTTTCTCTTTTTTTTTTTTTTAATTTAAATCAAATCGGAGTTCCCCATGGGGGATGCCCCTATGATCAGGTGACACATCTCAAGCACTGGCCACCTGCCCCAGGGGCTGGGGACAGCATTTTTGTTTTCAGGTTACTGAGAGAGCGGACAACCCATGGGCCACTCCGCTCCTTCCTTGCTGTCAGTTTACACCATCGCTACATCCAACCCTACCCCAACCCAGTTGTAGAGGTTTCCTTTCTGCTCCCTCCAGCCCTGTCCCCTTTGCAGCAGCTGGGGCTCCCTGGAATTCAGCTGTAAACACCTGCCCCAATTGCCAATTACTGAAGACACCCAGTCCCCCATTCATTTATTCATTCATTCAACAAACATTACGTAGAGCCCACTGGAGGTCCAGCCCTGAGCTAGGTGAGCCCTTGAGACAAATGCATAAGAATGCCTAAAACCCCCACCCTCAAGGACACCACACACTTAATGGAGCAAGCCCAGGAAAAGTTCAACAGCATACAAACTGCAGCTGACTGCCCAGGGAGCGATGCAGTTAAAAAGTGAAGGGATACCAGCCACTCAAGACCACACATTGTACGATTCCATTTACATGACATGTCCTAAATAGGCAAACCTATAGAGACAGAAAGCAGATTAGTGGTTGCCAGGGGCTGGGAGGTGGTTTGGAGGAAATAGGGAGTGACTGCTAATGACCACGGACTTCTTTTGGGGGTGATGAAAAACGTTCTAAAATTGATGTGGTGATGGTTGCACAACTCTGTGAATCTACTAAGAACCCGCTGAACTGTGCACTTTAAATGGGTAAACCGTGTGGTATATGAATTACACCTTAAGAGAAGACCCTGAGGGCGTCGGACAGTCAGGGAGGGAGTGAGGGAGAGGCTGGGGTGGAGGGAGGCATAGCCACAGGAGGAGGGAGGGCACTCGGGGAAACCAGGAGCCCACTGGCCAATCCCCGCCCTCCTGCCCCGGTTTTGCTGCCCTCCTAGGGGTGGACAGAGCTTAAGGAGGAGGGGAAACGAGGCAGGCTTCCAAGTCCAAGCCTGGCAGACCACGGTGCCGGAGGCCCCCTTCCTCCTTCCCACCCCTTCCTGCAAGAGCCACCGGTGGCATGCACCGGGCAGCCACCCCACCACCTCTTGCCCATGCTAGGGTCCTCAGGAGGCATGCACACGCATGCTTACCCCACTGACCTCTTTTCCCTGCTGCTTTTCCATGGTTTGGGGAAGAGGGGAGGAATGGGGCGGAGACCGCAAGGGAGGAGCAAGCCCCAGTGAAGAAAATGGGGGAAGGGGGCGTGGGGCAGAGCCGATCAGGAGGCGGGAGAGCTCCAGGTGTCCCCTCCCCCGGGCTGCCTCAGGCATCTCACATTCAGGTGCACCCGGGGCTCGGCAGTATGCAGGCGGCGTGCCCCGCGTCCCTCCTCCGGATAGGCTGGAAGGAACCTTAACCATGTGTCTGCAGGAGGCTGGCAAATCAGAAGGCCTGCCCGCACATCAGAGCCCCGCTGCCTAGCAACCCCAGCGGAGGGGTGTAGTTGACAGCCCAGGACAGCGCAGCGCTGTCACGGCGACCGGCGCGGGCTGCTGCGGAGCTTGGCGGGTAAAGTCCCGACACTCACGGCTCCACGCCCTCGCCCGCCCGCCTCGGCCCAGGTCCGGCCCGATGATCGGAAGGCCTGGCCCAGCCACTTCTCTCCAAGGAATTCGGGGGCGAGGGGGCGGGATGCTGAAGCCCTAAACCACCCCACCCCACGAACCACCCTGGCCACTTCTCTCTAAGCACCACTTCAAAATATTAGTCCTCATTTTCCTAAAACCACCTCCTCCTCATTTTCCTGTTTTTTTTTTTTTTTTTCTCTTCTTTTTCACCTAACCTTGGTTCTACCCCCTCCCGGCCTCGGCAGAATGCAGCCAAAAGGAAAGCAATTTAAGGGGTGGGGGGAGAAAAGAGAACGTGCTTCCTTTGGGCTGCAGCTGGGGACCCAGCCAGGAGCCCAGGTGAGACAAGGGGCCTTGGCTTAGGTCCCAGCTCCCAGGCCTGCCCCACTCCCCACCCCCAGCCCCAACCGCCCCAGCACGTGTGGAAAACCGGCATCCCTCCGAGCTGCAGGCCGGGCGTGCAGGGAAAGTTCTCCAAGTTGTGCCTGGCTCCGATCTGTCCACCGGGACCCTTCCAGCCTCCAGAAGCCCCTCGGGGCCAGGAGCGCCACTTCCAGACCCACCTCTTCTAGAGGCGCCCCTCCTCCCACTGTCCCTTTCCTCCCGGCCACCCACCGCCAGGCCTCGGGGCTGCCTATCCTGCGGGGTGATGACAGACATTGGGACAGTCAGGGTGGCTGTGACAGGACGGCTTTGTCCGGGCCCCTGCAGCCGCCGCCCGCCCACCCGGCGCTCACTCCAGGTCTCCCCCTCGCTCGCGCGCTCTGGCGTGACGCCTTTGCACTGACCTCTACAGCTTCCTCTTCCAAAGCACACCGCAGTCACATGGGCACCCCGGCGCGGTGCCACGGCCACTAAGCTCTCCGCGCCGCCGGCCCTCCAGCCTGGCTCCCGCTTCCGCCTCGGCTGCCCCCGGCCCATGAAGCCGCGCCCCCCCAAAGCCCCCCACCCACGACCCGGGCGGCTTGGTATAGGAGGGCACCCTCCAAGTTGGGTGATGGAAATCGGGAGCCTCGAGCTAAACACCTGGGGGTGTTCCCGTCTCCCAAGCGCCGTTTGGCTAAGGAGGGGCGTGGGAGGTGGCAATGCACCTGCAGCGCAACTTTGGGGCGCAGCCTGGAGTCTGGGCGGTTCCACCCCGCTCTCTTCCCTCCAACTTAACCAAACTCCCCCCGCCGCATCCCTTCGGGCAAAGGTCTGACGGGGAGAGGGGGGGCAGGGGAGGGGGGATCCTGCCCCGGCGCACCGGGCGCCGAGGCCAGAGGCGGCAGCGCGCGCACGCACACACACACACACTGCACACACACCCGGGAGACACAAAGGGCTGCTCCGCGACGCCGAGCGGGCGGCAGGCCGCCCCTACCCCGCCCCGGCGCACCACGGAGGCGCGGGGCGCACGGGCAGCCCGGGGCCGCCGGGCGCGCACGGCAGGGACCCCGCCCGGCCCCGCCCGGCGCGCCTGCGGTTACCCTCGGCGGCGCGGCTCCCGGGCGGCCCCTGTGGCGGCGGCCGAGGCTCGACGCGCGCCGGGGCCCTGCGGCGACCCGCGCGGAGCCCTTCCGCGGCGCGGCCAGGCCCCGGCTGAGAACGGCGGAGCCCTTGCTCGCTTCCTTCCTTCCTCGGGGAGCCGGGCGCAGCCTGCGCTCATCCCCGCGTTGAAACTGAACACTCGCGCGGCGCGGCGACCGCCAGGGAGGCGGAGGGAGGCCGCGGCGGCGACCGGGAAGCGCGCCCCGCCAGCGCCAGGGGACGCCACCACCGCCCACGGCCACCCCCTCGCCCCGGTCGCGTGGTGGCTCAAGGGGACCCCCCCCCATTCTTCGGGTGGGCGCCGTTTCCCAGGAGGGTGGATGCTGCCCAGCGTGACAACCCTGCAAAGCCCCCCCCAGCCACACACACACACACACACACACACACACACACACACACACTTCCTTAAATGTGCCGCCCAGCCACACACACACACACACACACACACACACACACACACACACACACACACTTCCTTAAATGTGCCGCAGCCTTTGGAGCTCACCTGAGCAAGGTCTGCGAAAGAACCGGTGCTAGGGGTGGAAGGAGCGTCAGGTCCCAGGAGGGGCTCACGCCCTGCTCTGGTCTGGCTCTTTGACCTTGGGAACTCAGGTCCCCACTCTGAGCCCGTTTCCGCGTCCATACAAGATGCTCTTTTGCAGTCCCTTCCCCTAGGCGTCCCCTTCGTAGGGGTATAACCCTACATCATAGAATTATCGTGGGAATTTATAGTAACTAGCACTATAATGTCCCCATTTTACAGATGAGCAGGCAGAGGCTCCGAGGTTCAGTTACTCACCCTGGTCACTAACTAAGTGGTGGAGTTGGGATCTGAACCCCAGAAGTCTGTCTCTGAGCCCTTCTCCCAGGTCTACCTGGCACATCCCAACTCTAAGAAGCAGAATCTGGAGGCTGCCAGGCCTCTCCCACTCCACTTCCGGCTGCAGGAGGTGATCCAGATCAAATCAGAAGGCCCACCTACCCGCTCTGAGGCATGCAAACCAGGGCCACGGCCCTGGGCCCTCCTCCCACCGTGTCCCCACACCCTTCCCCCAAACCACAAGGGGGCAGGAGATGGCTGTATAGCTTCTGCAGAAGCAGAAACAACTTCGTAGGCCAAACTCCATCTGCTAGCGCTTCTCAGCAATATTAATTTAGGTTATCATTATTGAGCCCTAATAATCGCTGTTCACATGCATGACCTCATTCACCCTTAAAACAACCCTATAACCCCCATTCTATGGAGGTGAACACTGAAGCCATTTCAAGGTGGTCAACGCCCTGGGACTGGGTGTGGCTTCCTGGTGTCATTTAAGGGAGGGCTCATCCCTCATACCTCCCCCACAGCCCGCCCCTGAGGTTAGACTGGGAACTCTAGGGAACTGGTTTAATTTTTTTTTACCATTGGTATGTTTTGCCTATTTAAAAATAAAATAAATAACTCCAAATAAACCCAAATCTTGGATTTGTGGCACAGCTCATTAATTGTCCCTGATTCAGGACTTCAACATTCTCGCAAAACAAATGTGAGGTTAATTGAGCCAAGAGATAAGGCCCTATCAGCTGGACCAGGTGACTACATAGGAGGATTACTACTTTTTAGATTCAAATGCCTCAACTCCTTGATGGCAGGGACCATTTCTGATTCATCTTTGTAAGTGCAGCACCCAGCGAAGACACCTGTAATTATTCTAATCAGCAATGTGGCATTGGGCCAGATCCTCCCCTTTCTGGAACCCTCATCTGTTGAACTAGCCAGGGGTCTCTAACTGATGGCCTCCTGGGCCAAACCAGGCCCCTGGTGTACTCGGTTTAGCCAACACTGTGAAAAAAAATTTTTTGAATTTTTGAAGACTTGCCTCTCCAGTTTTCCCCAAGTGCCACCAGCCCCTGCAGTGAGCCACGCTGAACCTCAGATTCCATCTGTGAAACGGCAATAGTAACACCAGCCTCCTGAGTTTGCTGAGATATGGCATGGCAAGTGCCTACTGCCACATCTGGGTCCATATGTGACAGCACGGAGCATGCTGGCTTTATCTGTTCCTCTTTTATAGAGGCACTGAGGTGGAGAGGAAAATCCAGGAGTCTAGACGCCTGGGGCCCGCCGCTTACCCCACTGTGACCTTCACAGCCAGACTGGATGTATTTCCTGTTTGATATATTATGCAAGCATGATCCTTTATGCCTAACAGCAAACACGGGTGCTGAGAAAACCTCCTGGGGTTAAAGAATAAATAATTGAGTTGTAAAGACAGAAGTTCTATGTAGATGTGAAGAGTAGATTTAAAGGCAAACGATGCCAGAATTCCACCGCAGCTGGAGCCCCTGAGTGTCTCTAGAGTTTGAAGACATAATGGATGAACATCTGTGTCCCCTGTGGACTACAACTTCCACATCCACCATAGGCTCCAGTTCCCCACAGCCAGGTAAGGGAGGCAGGGCACAAACGACAGGATCCCCACTTTGCAGAAAGGAAAGGTTGAGTCTCTGAGAAACGAAAGACTTGTCATGGCCATCAGAGAGGGTACACACGATGCCTGAAACTTGTACCCATTTCCGTCAGAACTGTATTTCAGCTTCTCACTCAAAAAATATTCCCCAGTTCTTCCTGCCACCCCCTGAAAGTACACAAAGAGAAAAATGCAGCCAATTGTCAATTATTTGGGGGCCAAACACAAGCTGTAATTGGGGTCCCCTTTTTCCTGGGCTTCTGAGTTCCTTCACCTCTTAGAGTCCACAGCATAACTACATCACACCAACAAAATTTGATTCTGCAAGCCTGTGTGCTACAGAAGCAGACAAGAAAAGGAGACTTGCTAATTCCTTTCTGGAACGCTTCATAATACCCAACCATCCGAGGAGAAAAACGTATACCCATGTCATAGACCTGGGGGATTGTGGCAGCTTTAAAATATATCCACAAATTCTTGGATGCTCCCTCATCAAGAGGTAGAACTTCAGTCCTTCCCTTTAAGTAGGGGCTGGACTTAGGGACTCACTTTTAATGAATAGAATACGGCAGAAGTGACAGTATGTAACTTCCAAAACTAGGTCATAAAAGCCACTGTGGGCTGTGAACCCCCCAAAAAAAGGAAAGCACTGCAGCTTCCTCCTTGCTCTCTTTCTTGAGTCACCCACCGGCTTTGGAGAACCAGCCGCCATGTTGTGAGAACCCTCAAGCGGCCACGTGGCAGGGAGCTGAGGCCTCCTGCCAACAGCCATGGAGCCACTCTGGAAGTGGGTGCTACAGCCCCAGGCAAGCCTTGAGGTGACGGGAGCCCAGGCCACTAGGGTCTCCGGAAGAGAGACCCTGAGTCAGGACCACCCAGCTAAGCCAATTCCTGGTTCCTGACTTACAGAAATTGTGAGATAATGTTTGCTGTGTTAAACGTGAGATTTTTTTAAACTGCGAGATTTGGGGGCTAATTTGTTACGCAGCAGTAAGTAACTAATACAGGGATACTCCCCAATAATCATCACTGTTTATACAATTATAAAGAATTTTCCAAGATAAATAATTCTATACAGCCAAAATATTCCTGCAGGGTGGGGATGGAGGGGAAAACAACGGTAGAAGTGCACAATGCAGTGAGTGTTCACTCACCTTTTACCTTGCTTTACGTTTCTTCGTGGCAACTGTCGCCTCCTAAATTATATTTGTTCACTTGTTTCCGTGCCTGTCTCTTCCCTCCATGAAAACGGGGCCATTGCTTTGTTCCAGGACTTAGAAAAGTGTCTTGCACATAGTAGGCACTCAGTAAATGCATCAACAAGTAACTATGACACAATTACACTCTTTGCAACTCTAGTTTTCCACAAAGTTGCAACTACCACCTCGACTCCCATCACCACCTCTTATCTTAGAAGTCTCTCAACCCCTAACCTCTAGAATCCCTAAACCGCTCACCATGATCAAGCAACATAAAAATCCAGGAGCCAGACAGAAGGCAGCCAAGCGTTTGTAACACTTCCCCCTTCCCTCCTGCAAACCCTCGGTTCAGGTGGGCCGTCAGCTGTCTCGCTCTCCTGGCGCCTTCAGCATGGAACCACAGTGATTTCTAGAAATACTGTCGTTTAATTAAATTCCACAGAACCATCCTATGGTCCCAGGGGACTTCGTCGTCACGGGAGCTTTACCTCGCTTATTAACTGAAATCAGCATTCATTTTAGCCGAACAAATGGACTATTTCCAAGGTGACAGTTTCCTTCCTAACAGGGTTCACGTCCTATAACAAGTTCCTGTGGCCACTGGTGGGGTTTGTGAATCTATTTGCCACACAATCCAGCCAACGTGTGAAGAGATGTGGTCCTAGAAAACTGTAAGAGCCCATCTCTCAGTTTTGTAATTAGTATTCTAAATGTTTTACTAGAGCCTACTATTTAAAGGAGTCTTTCAATAAACTAAATATCTAGATATCTCTGGGAGGCAAGATTCCATTAATTAATTGAAATCCATGCCACATGATGCTATCTATTTCACCTTCCCAAATTCACTGGCCACCTTTGTGGTCTCTTAGTTCCCCTGCTCCACCCCCTCCTCCATCCAGATGACACAGTGTCGCCTTCCTACCTGTCTGTCCCACCTGCTTCAGTCCATTCTCCATGCAGGAGAGGCAGAGTCTGCAGAAATCAAATCTAAAACCCTTGAGCAGGGTCACACTGCTCTTAGGCCTGGCCCTGCCCCACCCCCCATCCTGCACCCTCTGCCCCTTGCTCATTCTGTCCCAGCCCTGTGTGCCCCTACCTTCCACAGGTCCCCTTGCACCCCGCACCCTGAAGTTCTTGGTTCACAGCCAGCCAGAAACGCTCTTCCAACCCCAGCTCCCCAGCTCAGGGTGGCTTCCCTGACTTCCCTGATGGGTGAATCCAACTCCTGTGACCCCGTGACCCCGTGGCCTCTGCCAGGCAGCCCTCAGAGCTGCCAGGGTCCATTTGTTCCTCTGATCACTGGATTAACACCTGTCTCCCCTGACTGTAAGCTCCCTGGGGACAGGGAACTCTTCTGGTTTTCTTTCCGCTGTGTCCCCCATTCTCAGCACCAATTACATGCTCAATACATATCTGCTGAATGAATGAATGAATGAAAGAATGAAAGACAGGCGTAATCTGCCTGTAACTAATCTCTGGTCCCAACACCCTTTCTTCAGGCTCACACGCCTTCAATGCCTTTTGCACCTTCCCACCTCCCTCCTTCCCCTTCCCTCTGTCATTAAAGCCCAGGTGGAATGTCCCCGGCAGGAAAGCTTCCTGCTGTCACCAGCCATGAAGGATTCCTCCCCTCGGGGCTCCCCTCCCAGGGAATGTCTTCCTCTGCCTAGGAAGGGAGCTGCACCTTCCCCTAATGCTGCCCTGCTCGTTCGCCACAGGCCAGGGGCTTTCGGTCTTATTCATCTTTTCACTTCCCCGTCCCAGAGCCTCTAAAGTTTGCTGCGATTGAACTGAACAGGACTGGAACAGAATCGAAACCCTCCTGCTCTCCCCCAACCTCCCATCAGCCTGGTCTTTGCCTTTGACACAGTCCCAACTGAAAAGGGTGTTCTGGGCTTCAGCTTTGAGGGGAGGAAAAATTCCTTAAGAAGCAATAAAAGAAAGAGCAAGAAAGCTTGAAAGAGAACCTCGCGTGGCACCAGGGCCAGCATGAAGTCTGCCAGGGAGTAGACATTCAAGACACTGAATAAAGGGCCCAGAAGGACAAGTTCATGGCCTGCAAGCTCTTGGGCAGTCCTGGCAGCGGCTCCGCGGAGAGATGCTAATGCATGCAGTGCTGGCAAAGCCAACTCTTCTAGGAAGCTCGGAGCAATGGCCCGGCCCGGCACAGACAAAGCTGCGCCCCCATTTTAGAGACAGAAACACTGAGGGCCCGGCGTGGGCAGGCCCCCTGCAGACGGCCACTCGCAGGACACACTGTCACACGGAGGGAGGAGATGGATGTACACATGGACACACCCCTACATGCATTGCAGAACTCCCATCACTTAAGTTTCTGGGTCACAATCCCCTCCCACCCCACCCAGGAGAGATGGCAGGGAGGCCAGGGACGATCGGGGATGGAGAGCCCAGCCCCTGAGCAGAAATCAGAGCCTCTGCATTCCAGGGGAGCAAGACGTCCAGCTTCCCACACCCAGGACCCTTGTCCTGCTGGCCCAGCTTGGCCTCCCAGGGCTGTGGCCTCAGCCAGGCTCAGCCCCCACACCTCCCAGCTGGCCAGGACCCCCCTTCCAGCCCCCCAGAGCTGCCCCCCACTCCCCCGGCAGGCTTACTTCTTCACTTTGGGGTACTTCATCTCTGCAATAGCATTCGTGGCTTCCGTCTGCTTATCCTTCAAGTGCTGGGGCCACATGTTGTCTACCCAATCCACCAGGTCTATCTGAAAGCCAGACTGCCGTCAGACTTCCTGTCTCTCCCCCTGCCCACAGACACAAAGACCCCGCCAGTTTGCCCCAGGGAGTCTCTGGGTGTCCTGAAGCTGGGCTTGCTCAGCTCCTCAGCCCCAACCCCCCCCCTCAAACAGCATGCAAACCAAGACTCCGCTCCAGGGTCCGCCAGGCCCAGGCCAGCTTGAAACCAGGGAGCAGGGGAGTCAGGGGACAGGAGGGGAGGCTGAAGACGTCGGCGGAGGGGCCGTAGCCAGGGGCCTACCACAGTTGGACGCTTGACCAAGTGCTCCAGCTTGGTGTGGCTGAACTCGAGGCTGATGACGTTGTACAGCTTGTCACGCTGGGCCTCGGGTGTCTCGTAGTAACGCACGAACTGGGACATGCTCATCTCCGTGCCCTTCTGGGTGTTCACATCCATCACATCCACCAACCGCCGGCTCCCTGGGGGTAGAATCCACATGCTGGTGGCCGCTGCTGGCCGAGGTGTCTAGATCCCACTTGGGATCACCTAAGCCCCTACCAAAAAAAAAAAACCCACTTCTCCTCCAGGGATCCCCCTATGCCTCACCCCTATTTCATGTCTGTCCAGTGACTTCATTTTGTTGCTTTCCCTTCCCAAATCTCTCGCCAGTCTCTCTCACCCTCCATCACCACGGCTGCCACCTTAGTACAGTCCACCGCTTCTGCTCTCCTAGGTGACCTCAAGAGCTTCCCAAGGGGTCTCCAGGCTGCCCATCCTCAGCACTGCTGCCAGGGTGAGCTTTCTAAAGACCTGATGACAGATGCTCCTTTCTCTGTATAAGATCTTCAATGGCTCCCTATTGCCTACAAAAGGATCCCTTAGCAGGGCACGTAAAGGCCTTTTTGTTTACTCACAACACTAGGGTAGTACTTACATCTGTAGAGAGTTAGGTATTTAGTACTCTCCCTCTCTAGTCTGTAAGTCCAGGAAACTTACTTGATCTCTGTGAACCTCTGTCCCATCATCTTGTTATCTCTTCTGACAGGCTGGTTGTGAGGATTAAATCAGATGATGACTATAAAACTACTTGACCCAGTTTCTGGCACATAAATGAATGGGTCCCCCCGGTGACTCCCCAGCTCAATATTCACAATTCATAAAAACTCTACACCGTCACCGATGTGTTTCCTGCTTTTCTCCACTGTATTCAGTAAGCACCATGAGGACAAGAGTCTTGTCTGTCTCGTTCACCAGTCTATCCCAAGGATCTAGAACAGAGCCTGCCACATGGAAGGAGGCCAGTATGTTGAGTGAATAAATGATGACTGCTGGATGTCGTTGCTCACGCTATGTCCTGTCCAGATATGCTGTAGCTGCGCACAAAAATGACAGCTGAACCGAGAGAGCCCAGCCCTGCATCTCACCAGGAAGCTCCGAGCCCCACACTGCTTCCCCCACACAAGAGAAAGGGTTCTGGACTGGCAGGAGGAGCCCTGGTGCTAGCTCTGAATCTACCCCTCAGGGAAAGCAAGGCCCTTCTGGGACTCTATCTCCTCATCTGTAAAATGGGGATAATAACATCTCCAGAAATTCCACCAAGGTGGAAAGAACGCCCCATGCTACGTGGAGGTGCTTTGACTGGAGAGAATGCAGACACAAAGCAGACAGGCAAATTCACGGGGATTTATTACGAAAGCAGCTCCTCCCATCAGGACTCAAAATAAGGACCGAGGCTCAATTGGGAACTACCCCTCCCGTCTGATAAGGAAAGCCCCCACTCCCCACTAACTGGGTGACAAATACCTGGTCCATGGAGACTTGGGATGTGTAGACAAACCCAAACAAACAAAACAGAACAAAAGGCAGTGGTCGCCTCCTCACAGCGACCTCGAAAGGTGAGTAAACCGGAGGTCGGCAAACTGCCCCCAGTCAAATCCACCCAGCACCTGTTTCCACCTGGCGCACAAGCAAGGAATGGTTTTTGCCTCTTTAAATGAGGGGGTGAGGGTGGGGGTAGCAAAAGAAGAAGATTTCACGACATGGGAAAATTATATGAAATGCAATCTCCAGTGTCATAAATAAATTTTCATTAGAATACGTTACGGTTTGAATGCAGTCCCCCAAAAAGATCTGTTGTCTTAATCCCCAGTAGCTCCGAATACGACCTTATTTGGAAGTAGGGTCGTTGCAGATGGAATCACGCAAGTTAAATGAGGTCACACTGGAGGAGGGAGGGCCCTTCACCCAATACCACTGGTGTCCTTACAAGAAGGGAGAAGAGACCGACAGACAGACCAGGAGAGAAGGCCAGGTGAAGATGGGGACAAGAAAGAAGGCCACGTGGAGATGGGGGCAGAGACGCATCTACAAGCCAAGGAGAGCCAAGGGCAGCCAGCGAACCCCAGAGGCCAGAGGAGGCCGGGAAGGAGCTTCCCTGGGATTTGAAGGGAGTGGGCCCTTGCGACACCTCGGTTTCAGCCTTCTGGACTCCAGAGCCGTAAGCCGTCCAATGTGTGGTGCTTTGTTATACGGCGGCTCCAGGAAACTTGGCCAGAACACAACTACCCTTACGTGTTTACAGACTGTCTGGGGTTGCTTTTGTGCAATGCTGGCAGAATTGAGTCGCTGGGAGATACTGCCTGGCCCGCACATCTTCAGAGAAAGTCTGTAGAGCCATGAACCAGACAAAACCCTCGTGGAACTCACATAGGATCTGCTCCCGCCCCGTTCCCAGCACCCTCACCGCCCCATGCACAGACCTGTGTGCAGGAAGCACTTGGTCAACGTATGTTGAATTAACGAATGAACCTTCACATGGTGGGAACTGAGTAATAAAGTAATCCCTTGAGTGTGCAAGCAGACCAGGGTGTTACTCTCTTTAGTTTCAGTATCTCGGTTAATTTTCACAGCAGTCCCAGAAACTGCATAGGATCATCTCTGTTTTACAGAGGAGAAAACTGGGGTCCAGAGATGCAGCAAGTGGACACTCTCTTTCTACGGATCAGAGTAGTTAATAGGGAGAAAATAACAGCATTGGATCATATATTCGAATGTGGTTAAAAGGGAAAATTTTAGGTTGTATATATGTTACTAGAATAAAGATTTTTAAAAAACAAAAACAAGACCAGGCAACACAGTGAACACTACCTTAAACGATGGGACTACAGTTAATAGTGCAATTATAAAAACGCCCTTGCGTGAATTGTGACTAATGTACGCACCAATGCAAAGTGTTAATGATAGGGTGAGATATGGGAATTCTGTACATTTTATGCATGGTTTCTCTGTAAACCTACAACTTCTCTAATAAAAAAAATTAAATAAATTTTTTAAAAATTAAAAAAAAAAAAAAAAGATTTACCAAGGGCTTCAGCACAAGCATTGGGCAAGTACGTTACACAGAGGATCTCATTTTAAGGTAATTACGGCAACAGGGCTATGGGTAGAACTTCAATTATACCCATTTGTTGGATGAGAAATTCAGGCTTGGTGGACCAACTTGCCCGGTAATGCCCAGTTGGCAAGTGGCAGAGCTGGGATTCGAATCCATCTCAGTGGAATGCCAGTATCCAGGTTCTTATCCCATTGCAGTACTGCATCTTCACCATATGCTGAGAGAGAAAAACGACCCCTGCCTTCCAGGACTAGCTCCACTCCCCAGGAGTCCTGAGAAGCTGAGGAGAGAACAGCTGTGTTTTTCCTTTGGGAGTGCAGATCCACCAGGGGGCATCCCTGACCTTCGATGGCAATTCTGGCCATCTGCAGCCCTGGCCAGTCCTTCCTTACCTGGGGCTAGGAGAACAGGTGGGCTCAGCTCAGTTAGGTGCACACTTCCGCCCCTCTGTCCTTCCTCTCCCTAAACCTGCTCAAGAATATGTGCACCCCTCACCCACCCTCCACACTTACTACTTTTGCCCCTGAGCCATGGCGTTTGCTCCAGTAGCACAAGAATAAAGGATACTAAAATCAGAGCCCCAGAGCCTCGTGGAACTCAGCACAGAAGGGCAGGAGCTCAGCTGCCTCCCCACCTGCAAAATGCAGGGCTGATGCACAGACTGAGACAATGGGGGTTCACACCCTAGCTAGACCACTCTCCAGCCAGTGCCTAGGTCCCCCCAAATTCTCAGAGTATCAGTTTCCTAGTCTGTAATATGTGGATAAAAACCATACCCAGCCCACGGAGTTGTCCTGAAGCTTAAATGAAATAATGCACATGGTTAGCAAATTTCACCCATTGTTACAGGTGGAGAAGGTGAGGCAGAGGGGAGGTTAGGGACCTGCCCAAAGTCGGTGCAAGTTCACTCTCAGCCGGGTGTCCTCATGGACGGACCACTAAGAACCTTAAAACACGATCAGGACTGCTAACAGGTATGGGGTGGAGGTTAGGGGGTAACAAAAATGTTCTAAAATTGACCTTGGTGATGGTTGCATAACTCTCGAATATACCACTGAACTGAACACTTTAAGTGGCTGAAATTCTGGTACATGAATTGTATCTCAATAAAACTCTTATTAAATGAAACCATAATTAACAAAATGACCAACTTTTTCTAAAAGTACTTTTTTTCTAAAAGTATTTTTTCTTCCAAAAAAGGCTTCTATCAACTTAAAACCCACATATAAAGAAATCTAGGATACTGTTAAACCACATATAATCAATCCTTCACTCTAATAAAAGCAAGGCTTTTGTGTCTTCCGATCTTTCTCTTTTTCTTTTCCATATTGTTTCCTGTGTGCATCTCCCGCTTCCTCACAGCTCAAGAACTGGGACCACAGTCTCTTCCAGAAAGTTTCAAGGAGCTTTCACTAGCTGGTGCAACGTCCCCCCACCCCCACCCCCACCCCCACCAGGTATGTGCCAGTGCTCAGTTTTTCACAGTCTAACTTACAGCTTCGGGGTACAGGTAGAAGTGGTAAACTCTAATGGAAGGCAAGGAAATGATGAGCCCAATTCGGGTCTGTAGTGGGTTGAACGGTGGGCACCAAATATATACCCGCCAGGAACCTGTGAATGTGGCCTTCTTTGAAAACAAGGTCTTTGCAGACGTAGTTAAAGTAAGGCCCTCTCGATGAGACCACCTAGATTCAGGAGGGGCCCTAAGTCCGACAACAGGTGTCCTTATAAGAGAAAGGCCGAGGGAGTTTTCCGACACAGATACAGGGAAGACACGACCTAGCGATGGAGGTAGAGATTGGAGCAACGCGGCCACAAGCCAAGGACACCAAGGACGGCTGCAAACACCGAAGCCAGCACAGAGGCAGGCAGTGGGTTCTCCCTCAGAGCCTCCAGAAGGAACCCACCCTGCCGACACCTTCATTCCAGATTCTGACCCCCAGAACTGTGAGAGAATACAGTTCTGCTGTTTTAAGCCATCCAGCTGGTGGTAACTGTTACAGCAGCTGCAGGAAACCAATAAAAGGACAGTGGCCCCTCCGGGAAAGGGAGGGTCACACACGGGAGCTTCCGAGGAATTGTGAATTTTTTTTAAACTTTTATTGTGGTAACACACAGGCAGCATAAGATTTCCCATTTTACCACTTGCAAGTGTACAAGCCAGTGGTGATAATTAGACTCACAATATTGTGCTACCACCACAACCATCCATTACTGAAACTTTTCCATCACTCTGTGTGAAGTTGCTTAACCTGGGTGATGGTGTTTGCTTTAAATTGTGTTTCTTTAAGTAGTCCTGCATATGTAATACATTTCACACACACACACACACACACACACAAATGGTTCAAAGGGCTCAGAAGGTTGAGGCTCAGGTCTAGGAACATCAAATCTCCAGGCAAAGTACCCCAGTTTCCTTCTCCACCAAAGAGCTAAGACTGCCTACCTCAAACGACAGTGTGACATCAGCTGGGACAATCCACGTAAGGTGCTGTCACAGGGAAGGCTCTGGCTGGAGCTTGGTTCCCTTCACTCTGGGCCCAAAGGCAACTCACTCCATTACGCTAAGGGGCTTCCAGCTACCACCCACCTCGAGTGCTGATGGGAGAGTGACTTGGTAAACCTACATGGCTCCAAAAATGTCACCCACAAAGCCTGGTACAGGGCGGACACTCACTATAAAATCACAGTGCAAACCCAGTAGCCTCACAAAGAGAAAAACGTCATATGCAGAAGACATCATGCTATTTCACCCTGAATACCGTATTTGTCCGCTTACTCCTTGTCTTTCTCCCATACTACCCTGTGAGCACTGAGGGCAGGAGCTTTGTCTATCTTCCTGGTTACTCCATTTAGTATGTTGCAGGAGCTCAGGAAATGTTTGTTGAATGAATAAATGACTGTTGGATGTTATGGTTACAGATTGAATTGTGTCCCCCAAAAAAACACATTCAAGTCCTAAACCCCAGTTCTGTGAATGTTAACATTTTTAAATAGGGTCTTTCAAGATGATATTAGCTAAAAAAGAGGCCAACCTGGGTTAGGGGGGTCCTTAATCCGAAATGACTGGGGTCCTTGTAAGGAAATTTGCACACAACGGGATGGAGACAGACAGAGGAGACAGCCATGGGACAAAGGCAGAGATCGGTTATGCCACAAGCTGATGAGCAGCACCGCGCATTACAGGCGAGCACCCTACAGACTTCAGAGGGAGCAGGGCCCTGCAGACAGCTTGATTTTGGACTTCTGGCCAGAAGAACTGTGAGAGAATGAGTTTTTGTTCTTTAACCAACTAGTCCAAGGTACTTTGTTTTAGCAGCCCTGACAAATAAGACATGTGACTTCACACATAAATGACAGCTGACCAGAATAAATGACCTGGGTTTTTGCCTGTGGGTGGGTATGCGTGAGTGTCACTGCAAAGGGGAAGATGAACCTCAGACGTGGGAAACACCTTGCAGTTCTGAGCAGCCAGGAGCCAGCTCTGGGACAACTGTCACTGCACACAGAAGGAGGATCAGCACGGGGTGGGGAAAACCTGAATGTATATTTTTAGCACTAACCAGGCCTTCCAGTTCCCCCAAGACAATCCCTGGGTCTACCCCAGGCACCCCACTTCCCTCGGCTCCTTTGCAGCTTCCCAGAACCCACGCTGGCCTGACTGCCAGCCAGAGGCAGGTCCCCAGGTGACCCCGCCTCAGCCTGCTCCACCTTCCAATGAAAACAGAAGTCAGGACTCTGGTTTCTCTCGGCTGTGTTCCTTCCTGTGACCAGGGCAGAGCTGGGGGACCAGCTGGAGCCGATGGAGGTGGGCATCCCCAGTGACTGAATTAGGTGCAAGCTGAGGGTGGGGACACTCGGTTATAAGAATAGCTTCCTCGGAGTGCTTGAAACTGCAGCCAGCTCCCCAGGTGTCCTGGAAGATCCAGTCCAGGGGAGGTGTCCAAGTGGGAGCTGGAGGGGCAGGAAGGGGTGTCAGTTACACTTGGTGCCTGGGCTCCACGGGCCACCAGGGAAAGACAAATGCTCCAGTGACCAAGAAAGTCAGCGCTGCTGGGTTCAGACTCCCAAGTGGCAACAGGGAAAGCAGAAATGACAGCATGAGTCCTAGGGAGGTAGAGTGATTTCAGTGGGAGCAATCACTGGCTTTGGAGGTAAGGGCAGGATCTAAACCAAACAGCAGATGAGGGCAAGTTTCTCTCCACAGATGTATTCCAGCCAATACACGACAAAGGAATACCTGAATTTAACATGGCCATCTTGCAGCTCCTAAAAGAGCTCAAGGAGCTGGGCAATGAGCATCAGCAGCTACTAAAGTCAGAAAGAAAAGTGAGACGGAGGGGCCAAATCTGAATCTGATCAAGAGTCGAGATCCAACTGCCACTTTACAGTAAATAGAGAGGACAGAGGAGCTAAACTAACCCAAGGATGCCACGGGCAATATCCAGACAACAGAAAACTACAGGTGAAACAACCCAATTTCTTTGGGTCGGAGGGAGTTGGATGGTAAGCCAAGCAATTAAAAGGGGCTTAAAAGGCATCTCGACCCGTCACAATGGATGGACCTTATTTACATTCTGACTTATAAAACTGTCAAAAACAACACAAGAAGGCAAAGAAAGAAACGTTTTTTATATGTACTGAGACAGCTGGAAGTTTGAAAAATGAGCACGGATATTTGGCGATATTAAGAATTACTGTTTTTTTTTTCTTTTAAATCAGGTGTGATGATAGTATTGTGATCATGTTTTTTAAAATTCCTCGTCTTTCAGAACTATGCACTAAAACTTTTACGGATGAAATGGTATGATATCTGGATATGCTTGAAAATATTGCAGGAGGAGAAAATGGATGGGGGTATGGATGAGCCGGGTTGAACAGCTCTGGTGGGTGTGGGGCTGGGTGATGGGTACGAGGGAGGGAGGCTCATCATACTTTCTGTGTACTTTTGTTACTATATCAAATTCTGTACAATAAAAAGTTAAAAAAAAATTAAAATCCCAGCTCTGTTACTAGCTCCATGGCTTCAGGGAACTCAGCCTGTCCAGACTTGGAGTTTAGAGGGTCTTCATCTGTAAAAGGGGGCTACTGGAGAGGGGTGAATGACATAACATAGGTCAGAGAGCCTAACACCACAAGGACAGATACTGTTATGATCCAACTTATATGGAATAATTAGAATATGCAAATTCATGGCCAGAAATTAGAATACAGGTTACCAAGGGCAGGTGTGGGGGTGGGGAACGGGGAGTTAATGCGAAACAGGCCCAGAGTTCCCGTCTGGGGTCCTGGAGAAGTTTTGGTAATGGATGGTGGTGATGGCAACACAAAGATGTGAGTGTAATTAACACCGCTGAAATGCATACTTGAAAGTGGTTGAAATGAGAAATTTTATAGTGTACATGTGTAACCACAATAATTAAAAGAAATAATTGCTGTCTGAGGTGAAGGGAAATTTCTAGTAATGGATGGTGGGAAGGTGATAGCATTACAACATTCTAAATGTGATTAATCCCACTAATGGAATACTAGGGAGAGGATGGAATGGAAAGATTTAGGCTGTATGTATGTTTCCACAATTGAGGGAAAAAAAAAAAGTCTAAATAGATGACAATTGAATGCCAAGGATGAACCCGGATGGGATCTGAGGATGGAGGACAGGAGGCTCAAAGGGACACAGCTGAGACATAAGGAAAAGGAAATATGGAATGTAAGCTTTGTATCATTGTTGAATCTCTTGTACTTCTTAGCTGCGCTTAATGGGATTGTATAAAAGAATGTTCGTGTTCATGGGAATTGTGTATGTGAATTATGGTGTTTGTTCAAGGATGTGTGCAGCTAGCTCTTGTATGTTCAGAAGACAGAGCAATAGATGATGGGTGATAGACTGGGAGGGAGGGAAAGAAATAGCGATCTGACAACATGTTAAAGTTAGTGGATCGGGGTATCGGGGGGGAGGGGGAGGGGTATGCTGGTGTTCTGTGTATGGGGTTTGCATTGTTTTTGCAACTGTTCCTAATATACTTATAATAACATTGGCTCATCAATTTTAAGATGATTTTATTTTTAAGCACAGAGGGGGCAGTGGGTGTGGTGGGAGTTGGGGAGGGGGCAGTGGGTGTGGCCAGAAATACAGGCCAACGATGGAGTCCTAGTCATCCTGCTCAAGGGGTTAGGCTTAGCTGTTTCGAACCCAAAAGGGAGAGCCCTGTCTCATCTGGGTGAGGCTGGGACTCAGCTGGAGGTTGCAGGTAGAGGTTCCAGTATACTGGACAAAATGCAAAATGTTAATAGCAGGGAAAAGTGTGTGTGTGAGGGGGGTAGATGGAAACTCTGTACTTCTTGCATGATTTTTCTGAAAACCTGTTACTCTAAAAAACAAGCAAATGAATCAGTGAATAACTGAATTTTTTGTAAAAAGAGAGCCTGCCACGATGTCTGACTGGCACATGGTATGGTCTGTAACGTACTTCGCCACCGAGCCTCTGAGCAGTTCTGGGCAAAGAATCCCTGAGGTTCTGCAAATTCTGAATTTAAGGTGAGGGATGGTTCCAACCAGACAGAAAGGGAAAGGGAGCCCCCTCTCCCCTGTCAACTGCTCAGGCACCAAACATGGAACCCCAAGCCCCCACAGCCCCCAATGGAGACACAGCCTCTTGAAGACCAGGTATGGGGTGGTGGCGGCTGCCAGCCCTCAGGGAGGCCACGGAGCCACACATGCTGAAGGGTGCATGCTACGAGGATGCCAAGGACCCCGCACTGAGTTCTGCCCCCAGCAGTGCTGACCGGCTGTGCCCTCAGACGAGTCCGGAGCCCGCTGGGGCCTGCGTTGCCTCGGATGTATAAAGAAAAGAAGGGGCTGTCCTTTTTTTTCATTGCCACAGAACTCTTTCTTCCAACAAGAGCTTTGATGGGAGACAAATACATAAATAAAAACAAGCAGCTCAAGACGAAGCAGGAGGCAGCTCATGACTGGATTCCCCGGAGTCCCCTCGGAAAGCCCTTAGGCTGAGTCATTTTCAGGTCCTTTTCCAGGGCTGACACCCTGATTTTTGGTCTGGTTCCTGTGTACTCAGCCCATTTCCCTTAAACGTGAGCAGGAGGACTTGGGGGCAGGGGGCAAGAGACTGAGACACTTACTCAAGGGGTCCCTGGTGACACCTGGGGCCTGCCAGTCCCTTTCAGCCTGAGCTCAGAGATTAAGAGTTAGTGCGCCATCCCAATCAAAATTCCAACAACCTACTTTGCAGACTTGGAAAAGCTAGTTATCAAATTTATTTGGAAAGGGAAGATGCCTCGAATTGCTAAAGACACTCTAAAAAGAAAAACGAAGTGGGAGGACTTACACTCCCTGACTTTGAAGCTTATTATAAAGCCACAGTTGCCAAAACAGCATGGTACTGGCACAAAGATAGACATATAGATCAATGGAATCGAATTGAGAATTCAGAGATAGACCCTCAGATCTATGGCCGACTGATCTTTGATAAGGCCCCCAAAGTCACCGAACTGAGCCATAATGGTCTTTTCAACAAATGGGGCTGGGAGAGTTGGATATCCATATCCAAAAGAATGAAAGAGGACCCCTACCTCACCCCCTACACAAAAATTAACTCAAAATGGACCAAAGATCTCAATATAAAAGAAAGTACCATAAAACTCCTAGAAGATAATGTAGGAAAACATCTTCAAGACCTTGTATTAGGAGGCCACTTCCTAGACTTTACACCCAAAGCACAAGCAACAAAAGAGAAAATAGATAAATGGGAACTCCTCAAGCTTAGAAGTTTCTGCACCTCAAAGGAATTTCTCAAAAAGGTAAGAGGCAGCCAACTCAATGGGAAAAAATTTTTGGAAACCATGTATCTGACAAAAGACTGATATCTTGCATATACAAAGAAATCCTACAACTCAATGACAATAGTACAGACAGCCCAATTATAAAATGGGCAAAGATATGAAAAGACAGTTCTCTGAAGAGGAAATACAAATGGCCAAGAAACACATGAAAAAATGTTCAGCTTCACTAGCTATTAGAGAGATGCAAATTAAGACCACAATGAGATACCATCTAACACCGGTTAGAATGGCTGCCATTAAACAAACAGGAAACTACAAATGCTGGAGGGGATGTGGAGAAATTGGAACTCTTATTCATTGTTGGTGGGACTGTATAATGGTTCAGCCACTCTGGAAGTCAGTCTGGCAGTTCCTTAGAAAACTAGATATAGAGCTACCATTCGATCCAGCGATTGCACTTCTCGGTATATACCCGGAAGATCGGAAAGCAGTGACACGAACAGATATCTGCACGCCAATGTTCATAGCAGCATTATTCACAATTGCCAAGAGATGGAAACAACCCAAATGTCCTTCAACAGATGAGTGGATAAATAAAATGTGGTATATACACACGATGGAATACTACGCGGCGGCAGTAAGAAGGAACGATCTGGTGAAACATATGACAACATGGATGAACCTTGAAGACATAATGCTGAGCGAATAAGCCAGGCACAAAAAGAGAAATATTATATGCTACCACTAATGTGAACTTTGAAAAATGTAAAACAAATGGTTTATAATGTAGAATGTAGGGGAACTAGCAGTAGAGAGCAATTAAGGAAGTGGGAACAATAATCCAAGAAGAACAGATAAGCTATTTAACGTTCTGGGGATGCCCAGAAATGACTATGGTCTGTTAATTTCTGATGGATGTAGTAGGAACAAGTTCACTGAAATGTTGCTATATTATGTAACTTTCTTGGGGTAAAGTAGGAACATGTTGGAAGTTAAGCAGTTATCTTAGGTTAGTTGTCTTTTTCTTACTCCCTTGCTATGGTCTCTTTGAAATGTTCTTTTATTGTATGTTTGTTTTCTTTTTAACTTTTTTTTTCATACAGTTGATTTGAAAAAAGAAGGGAAAGTTAAAAAAAAAAAAAGAAAGAAAAAAGACAAACAAGGAAAAAAAAAAAAAGATGTAGTGCCCCCTTGAGGAGCCTGTGGAGAATGCAGGGGTATTCGCCTACCCCACCTCCATGGTTGCTAACATGACCACAGACATAGGGGACTGGTGGTTTGATGGGTTGAGCCCTCTACCATAAGTTTTACCCTTGGGAAGACGGTTGCTGCAAAGGAGAGGCTAGGCCTCCCTGTATTTGTGCCTAAGAGTCTCCTCCTGAATGCCTCTTTGTTGCTCAGATGTGGCCCTCTCTCTCTGGCTAAGCCAACTTGAAAGGTGAAATCACTGCCCTCCCCCCTACGTGGGATCAGACACCCAGGGAAGTGAATCTCCCTGGCAACGTGGAATATGACTCCCGGGGAGGAATGTAGACCTGGCATCGTGGGATGGAGAACATCTTCTTTACCAAAAGGGGGATGCGAAAGGAAATGAAATAAGCTTCAGTGGCAGAGAGATTCCAAAACGAGCCGAGAGATCACTCTGGTGGGCACTCTTACGCACACTTTAGACAACCTTTTTTAGGTTCTAAAGAATTGGGGTAGCTGGTGGTGGATACCTGAAACTATTAAACTACAACCCAGAACCCATGAATCTCGAAGACAGTTGTATAAAAATGTAGCTTATGAGGGGTGACAGTGGGATTGGGAATGCCATAAGGACCAAACTCCACTTTGTCTAGTTTATGGATGGATGTGTAGAAAAGTAGGGGAAGCAAACAAACAGACAAAGGTACCTAGTGTTCTTTTTTACTTCAATTGCTCTTTTTCACTCTAATTATTATTCTTGTTATTTTTGTGTGTGTGCTAATGAAGGTGTCAGGGATTGATTTAGGTGATGAATGTACAACTATGTAATGGTACTGTAACAATCGAAAGTACAATTTGTTTTGTATGACTGCGTGGTATGTGAATATATCTCAATAAAATGATGATAAAAAAAAAAAAAAAAAAAAAAAAGAGTTAGTGCGCCATCTTCTGAGGTTTCCGGGCTCATCTGCTACCGAAGGCAAAAGTAAGCTGGGTATGGTGCTGGTTTGGGAGCAGGAAGATCAGCAAGGGGGAGAAGGCGAGTGCCCAGAAGGGACGGAGCAGTGCTAAGAATGGACTGTGGCCCTCCAAGCTCTCGGAAGCAGCCGCCCCCAGCACAGGTTATGAGATAACTTGCCCCACGGGTGCTGGGACTCCTGGGTCCCAGCAGTCAACGAGTCACAGGAGAAATTTTCCACTTGGGAGAAGGGCCTGGAGCTCCCCAGTAGGTTCACAGCCCGTGCTCAGCTCAGCCGGCCTCACTCTCCCCCTCCCCATCTCCTCCCTACATCCCCTTCCCAGCCAAGGCTCCTTGGTTCACTGAGCTCAGAGGCTGCACATACATCCGACAAATTCCAGCTGCAGAGATTAATCCCTGGCCCTTGCTCTGAAGGCTCCATCCATCAGCGCCAAGAGCTGGGGGCTCCGGAGGCTCGTCAGGCTGCAGGGTCCCCTTGAAGATGACTCTCAGGCTCACACAGGCACTGACCCCTCTCCCCGGAACCCCACATCATAGCCCTGGAATGTTCCCAACATCCTCAAGGTTCTGGACTGGTTTTTGACTCTGCTGCCTGGGTGGATCTACGCATCCATCTCACAGAAGCAGTGTGTTCACAAGAGCACTGGCCACGGATTCAATCACCCAGCCTCTCTGGGCCTCAGTTTCCTCATCTGTAAAGTGGAGATAATCAGAACCCCCCTATGGGCCTGATGCAACTATTGAAAGCACTTTGTATGCTTAAAAGCCGGGGTTCTTTTGAGGACACTCCCCCACCCGACAGTGCCAAGGTGTAGGAAAGGAGAGGGCCCAGGGCTGGGGGCTGATTCCCAGGCCAGGCACTAAGTCGCTGGACGACTTGGGAAAAGTCTCTTGTCAGATCCAAGCCTCAGTTCCCTCACTGTGAAATAAGAGGATGGAGGAAGAGGTCCCCGGGTTTTCACTAGTGCTAATATCTTTTGGGTCCTCCCCCTCCGGGTGCCCCTTTTAATTATCCTCAAAGGCAGATTCAGTGCCCGAGTGTCAGGCTGGCTGTCTTGAGACCCCAACCCTCACAGACAGATGGACACAGAAGATACAAGCCCAGATTAACAAATCTGGGCTAAAGCCAATCGGGCAAGAAAATCAGAAAAGACCCCCAAGCTGACAACAACAATGATGACTTTTGGATTATGAGACCTGAGTTAGCTGCAGTATTTTGCATAAGCTAAGAGAATGATCTCTAAGTCAGACTGGGCACATCTCTTTCACACATCAGCTCTTTTGCCTTGGACAAGTCACTCTGAGCCTCAGCTTCCACTTCTACAAAATGCACACAGTGGTAAGTAGGGTTTTATATGGATCAGACGAGATAATCCAGGAGCGGTCCCGACCCATCAGTCCATGGTAGCTGATGCTATTAGTCATATTCCCAAGGAGCTGCCACAAAGGGGAGTGATTTGCTTACGAAGAATAACGGGCAGAGGCAAATACAGTTTCCCCAGGCCCCAAACGCAATAAAGATTTGCCAGTGCTTGTCTGGGAGAGGGAAATTAGAATGCATCCGTGAGTGAGGGGTTCAGCTTAAAGAGAAGATAACTGAACCCCCCACAAACCCTCCTCCGTGGGGCCCAGGATCCTCAGCTCCCTGGACGCCACGCACCTTCCTCTACCCTTCTTCCATTTCTAACTGTCCTGCCCGTCGGACACCTGCCCCACCTGCCTGTCTATCCTGAGCTGAAATGTAATGCAGCCAGAACCCAGCTCACCCACAACACCCCAAGCCTGCGTTTCCTCGGGGATCTCTTAGAAACATCATCTTCTCCCATGGGCCACCTTACTGCCTGGGCAACTCCCTTCTCTCCAGGCCTCAGTTTTTCCCATCTGTGAAATGGGAAAGCAAGACAAGAAGAACTCTAAGAACTCTTCCAGGGTTTAAAATGTCTATGATTCCACATAGGGGACTGGTGGTTTGATGGGTTGAGCCCTCTACCATAAGTTTTACCCTTGGGAAGACGGTTGCTGCAAAGGAGAGGCTAGGCCTCCCTGTATTTGTGCCTAAGAGTCTCCTCCTGAATGCCTCTTTGTTGCTCAGATGTGGCCCTCTCTCTCTGGCTAAGCCAACTTGAAAGGTGAAATCACTGCCCTCCCCCCTACGTGGGATCAGACACCCAGGGGAGTGAATCTCCCTGGCAACGTGGAATATGACTCCCGGGGAGGAATGTAGACCCGGCATCGTGGGATGGAGAACATCTTCTTGACCAAAAGGGGGATGTGAAAGGAAATGAAATAAGCTTCAGTGGCAGAGAGATTCCAAAACGAGCCGAGAGATCACTCTGGTGGGCACTCTTACGCACACTTTAGACAACCTTTTTTAGGTTCTAAAGAATTGGGGTAGCTGGTGGTGGATACCTGAAACTATTAAACTACAACCCAGAACCCATGAATCTCGAAGACAGTTGTATAAAAATGTAGCTTATGAGGGGTGACAGTGGGATTGGGAATGCCATAAGGACCAAACTCCACTTTGTCTAGTTTATGGATGGATGTGTAGAAAAGTAGGGGAAGCAAACAAACAGACAAAGGTACCCAGTGTTCTTTTTTACTTCAATTGCTCTTTTTCACTTTAATTATTATTCTTGTTATTTTTGTGTGTGTGCTAATGAAGGTGTCAGGGATTGATTTAGGTGATGAATGTACAACTATGTAATGGTACTGTGAACAATCGAAAGTACAATTTGTTTTGTATGACTGCGTGGTATGTGAATATATCTCAATAAAATGATGATTAAAAAAAAAAAAGAAAGAAAAAAAAAAAAATGACTATGATTCCAAACCAATTTTAAAAAGAGCCGACAGGTTCCTTAAAAAGCTAAACATAAAACAACCATATGACCAAGCCATTCCACCCCTAGGTGTATACCTAGAAGAACTGAAAAGAGGAACTCAAACATATACTCATACACCAACATTCCTAGCAATTACCAAAAGGTGGAAGCAACCCAAATTCCAGCAATGGATGAACGGATAAACAATATGTGGCATAAACATGTTATTGAATGTTATTCAGCCATAAAAAGGAGTGAAGTCGGTGATGATAAAAGTTTTAGTAATAGAAGATGGTGACGGTAGTATAACATTTAAAACTAATTAATGCCATTGAATTATACAATTAAAAATGGCTAAAATGGCAAATTTTGTTATATATATGTCACCACAATAAAAAAAGAAAAGGACTTCGGTACCAATACATAGACTAAGCTTGTAACAGTATGCTAAGCAAAAGAAGCCAAAGAGAAAAGGTCACATATGGTATGATCCCATTTAAATGAAAAATCTAGAGAAGGTAAATCTATAGAGATAGAAAACAGATTGGTGGTTGCCAGAGGCTGGGGAAGGGAGGAATGGATAAGGGCTGCTAATCTGTTCGGGGTTTCCTTTAGGGGCCATGAAAATGTCTTGGAACTAGACAAGAGGTGATAGTCGCAAAACACTGTAAATGTACTAAATGCCACGGAATTGTACATATGGTTAAAATGGTGAATTTTATGTTCCGTGAATTTCACCTCAATAAAAAGAAAGAAATAAAAGACCTGGAGACAACTCAGTCCCTTCCAATTTCCAAGGAGCAAGAACACAGTCTTTCCTCTAAGCACAGCCTGCCAGGCTCGAGCCCACATTCCAAAAAACCTACCACTGAGTCCCGGACTCCGTAAATCTGAGAATGCAGAATGAGTGGAGGCGGTGGTGAGGGTTTGGACATGCCGGGCGTGGGTTCCAGCCCTGGCTCTACCACCTACTCACCGCCTTGGTTTCCCTGAGCCCCAATCCCCACCCAGAAAAGTAGACAATAACAACAAACCCGTGTGGCTATTTGTGAGGACAAAATGAGGTCATATGATAAGGAGCCCACAAAAGGTAGGTGATTATTACCATAATTGGATAAACAAGTGAATGTTAAATGAAGTGGTTTTTCACGAAGGGATATTTTTCATGAAAAGGGCCCAAAGAAAGCATTGCTGGCTTGGGTACTCTCATTAGGAAGAAATGCAATAAGGAGATAAAACTCAAAAACAGAAAATAAAACGGTGCAGCCGCTATGAAAACTGTTGGATGGTTCCTCAGAAAGTTAGGTACAGAATTACTATAGGACCCAGCAATCCTAATCCTTGGTCCACATCCAAAAAGAAGCCAAAGCAGGGACCTGGAGAGAGATCTGTACACCAATGTTCACACAGGCATTAGCACAACAGCCAGAAGGTGGAAACAACCCAAATGCCCATAACAGAGGAATGCATAAACAACATGTGGTCTATCCCTACAATGGAATATTAGTCAGCCGTAAAAAAGAATGAAGCGGTGGTATGTGCTATACGGATGAACCTCGAAAGCATTGTGTGGACACAGAAGGGTATGATTCCACTTATATAAAATATGTAAAATAAGCATGCTTCTAGAGGCAGAAATAGATTGGAGGTTACCAAAGGCCAGGGAAAGGGAAGAATGAGGAGTTATTGCTTAATGGGTTCAGAGTTTTTGTTTGTGGTCCTGAAGAAGTTTTGGTAATGGATAGTAATGATGGCAGCACAACATTGTAAATATAATTAATGCCATTGAACTGTACAATTAAAAATGCCTAAAGTGGCAAATTTTATGTTACATATAAGTTATCGTAGTGAAAAAAGAAATTATATACCTATTTGGAATATTACTAAGTCATAAAAAAGAACAGAAGTTCTGATACATGGTAAAACACGGGTGAACCCTGAAGACAGCATGTTTAATGAAATAAGTCAAAAAAGAAGAAATATTGTATGATTCATATTGTATGGTATGAAATATCTAGAATATCTAAGGCAAATTCATAGAGGCAGGAAATAGGGGCTTGGGGAGGAGAATGGGGAATGACTGCTTAAGGGGGACACAGCCTCTGCGTGGAGTGATGAAAAAATGCTGGTAATGGATGATGGTGATGATAACATATTATTGAGACTATTTAACATCACTGAATTATGCACATCAAAGTTGTTAAGACAGGAAATGTTTTGTAAATGTTACCACAATGAAATTTTAAAATAAATAAATACATTTTCTTAAATGTGTATTTCTATGTGGGTGTGTAAAAAATAAAACAAACATGGAAAAATGTTAACAACTAGTGAACCTGGGTAAAGTATATATGGAATATAAAACGTTTGGGGGAAAAACAAGTCTTCCTTCCTACTTTGCAGATGTTGTAAGTATCAAAAGGAATAAAGAAAATGACAGAGCTTTTAAAAGTGTACTTTGTGCTGGAGAAAACATGGAGAGAGGGATGTACGTCTTTACTGTTGGTGGAGAAGTAGCACGGTGTAGCCTTTCTGGAGGACAGTGGAGTGGTTCTACACGTAGTTAAGTATGTGGGTGACATAAGGTCCTGCAACCTCATTAGGGGGCATTTACTTGAAGGATCTGAGAGCAGGGACATGAATGGACATTTGCACACTGGTGTTTATGGAGATAGTATGCATGATTTGCAATGGGTGGAGGTGGCCTAAGAATACATTGACTGAGGAACAGAATGGTGAACTGTGGTGTGTGCATACAATGGAATATTGAACAACTACGAGAAAGAGTGAAGTTGTGAGACACACAAGGTGAACGGATCCGTAGACAGCATTTTGAGTGAAGTACGCCAGAAACAAAGGCAAATGCTATAATGCCTCACCAATACGGACTAATTACAATGTATAAACTCAGAACTGAAACTTAGAGCACAGCCTAACAGGGAAATGATTATTGCCAACGGTCCCTAGATTGTAAGCTCTTACAGCAGTCACATCTATTCCTGAATTGTAATGGCTCTGTCCAGATTCCGAGATGCTGATCCTTTTGTGTATAACCTGATGGATCCCTGGAACTTTGGGTATCTGTGTGACACCTGAAACCCAGCGCTGAAACTCGGCAGATATGAACGTCAGAATCAGCACATATAGCAACTGTTAAAAAAGCTCAAAAAGAGTCCAGACCTCAACTAGAGATATGAATGAAGCAGATATGGTTAGGACTAGGCAAATCGGGCCAAAGGTTAAAGACAATATTGACTGAGTTTTAAAACTTCAAATTCCATGTGAGACCAAGAGAAAAGATGTTTAGTTGGTGCAAGATCTATATTTCCTAAACTATTTAACTCGTACAGTTTGTTCAAATATCATAATTACATGGAACTTTTAACAGGAAGTGAGAACTGGTAGGTTTGCATAGGTTAGTGTGAAATAGAGACACGTCCCAAAGTAATTTGGGCAGAAAATAAAAATATATGTGCAGGGCCCCCCTGAGGAGCTGGCAGGGGGGATGCAGAGAGGTTTAGGCTTCCTCACCTGGATTGTTGCTGATATTCTCACATTGGGGACTGGCGGCTTGATGTGCCAAGTCCTCTATCATGGGACTTGCCCTTATGAAGCTCATTACTGCAAAGGAGAGGCTAAACCTGCTTACACTTGTGCCTAAGAGTCTCTCTCTGAGAACCTCTTTGTTCCTCAGATGTGGCCCTCTCTCTCTAGCTAAGCCAACTCGGTAGGTGAACTCGCTAACCCTAACCCTAACCCTAACCCTAACGTGGGACCTGACTCCCAGGGGTGTAAATCTCCCTGGCAACATGGAATATGACTCCCGGAGATGAATCTGCATCAGACACCATGGGATTGAGAACATCTTCTTGACCAAAAGGGGGATGCAAAATGAAACAAAATAAAGTTTCAGTGGCTGAGAGATTTCAAATGGAGTCGAGAGGTCACTCTGGTGAACATTCTTAAGCACTGTATAGAGAACCTTTTTAGGTTTTAATGCACTGGAATAGCTAGAAGCAATATCATCTGCAACCCAGTAGCCTTGACTCTTGAAGACAATTGTATAGCAATGTAGCTCACAAGGGGTGATAGCGTGATGGTAAAAACCTTGTGGATCACGCTCCCTTTATACAGTGTATGGATGGATGAGTAGAAAAATGGGGACAAAAAACTATATGAAAAACAGGGTGGATGGGGGGATGATTTGGGTGTTCTTTTTTACTTTTATTTTTTATTCTTATTTTTACTTTTTCTGGTACAAGAAAATGCTCAAAAAATAGATTGGGGTGATGAATCCCTAACTATATGATGGTACTGTGAACAATTGATTGTACACTTTGGATGATTGTATGGTATGTGACTATATCTCAATAAAATTGAATTTTTTTTAAAAAAAGTGTACTTTGGTTGAGAAGATCTACCATCCCCTTGTGACAAAAATACTCAGAAAAGTAGGAATAAAAAGGAACTTTCTCAACATAATAAAGGGCATTTATGAAAAACTCACAGCAAATATCACACTCAGTGGTGAAAGACTGAAAGTCTTCCTCCCAAGATCAGGAACAAGACAAGGATGCCCACTGTCACCACTGTTATTCAACATGGTAGTAGAAGTTCTAGCCAGAGCAATTAGGCAAGAGAAAGAAATAAAAGGCATCCAAATTGGAAAGGAAGAAATCTAATTATCTGTATTTGTAGACGACAAGGTCCTATATAGAGATAATCCCAAAGAATCTACAAGAAAGCTAGCAGAACTAATAAACAAATTCAGCAAAGTTGCAGCATACAGGATAAACATGCAGAAGTCATTTGGGTTTCTATATACCAGTAATGAACAATTTGAAAAGGAAATCAAGAAAGCAATTCTATTTACAATAGCATCTAAAAGAATAAACTACCAAGAGAGAAATTTAACCAAGGAGGCAAAAGACTTGTAAACTGAAAACTAGAAAGCATTGCTGAAAGAAATTAAAGACCTAAATAAATGAAAGACATCCCGTGTTCATGTATTGGAAGACTCAATATTGTTAAGCTGTCAATACTGCCTGAAGAATCTACAAATTCAATACAATCCCTGTCAAAATTCCAGAAGCCTTTTTTGCAGAAATGGAAAAGGTGGTCTTCAAATTCATATAGAATTGCAAGGAACCCCAAATAGCCAAAACCATCTTGAAAAAGAACAAAGTTGGATGACTCACAATTCCTGATTTCAAAACTTACTACAATGTTCTGGTAATTAAAACAGTGCAGTGCTGGCTTAAGTCTAGACATATACACCAATGGAATAGAACTGACAGTCCAGGGATAAATCTACATATCGCCACTGACTTTCAACAAGGGTGACAAATCCAATGGGGATAGAACAGTCTCTAACAAATGGTTCTAGGACAACTGGAAATCCAAAAGAATGAATGTGGACCCCTACCTCACTATATACAAAAATTAATTCAAAATGGATCAGTGACCTACATATAAGAGCTAATACTACAAAGCTCCTACAAGAAAACATAAAGAAATATCTTTAGGACCTTGTAGTGGGGAATGGATTTCTAGTTAGATTTTAGACCAAAAGCACAAGAAGAAAAAAATAGATGAAATGGACTTTATCAAAATTAAAAACTTTTGTACATCAGAAGACAGGATCAAAAAGGGAAAAGACAACCTACAGAATGGATGAAAATATGTGGAAACCATATATCCAATAAGGGTTTGACATCCAGAATATGTAAAGTACTTTTACAATGCAAACACAAAACAGACAAACAACCCAATTTAAAAAGGAGACAAGGATTTGCATAGACATGTCCCCAAAGAAGATACTTAAATGTTCAATAAGTACATGAAAAGATGTTCAACATCATTAGCCACTAGAGAAATGCAAACTAAAACTACAATGAGATACCACTACAAATCCACTAGGATGGCTGTTGTTAAAAAAACTGAAAATAACAAGTGTTAGAAAGGATGCAGAGAAATAGGAACCCTTGTACATTGTTGGCAGGAATGTAAAATGGCACAGGCATTGTGGAAAGTTTGGCAGTTCCTTGGAAAGTTAAACATAGAATTACTGTATGAGCTTGAAATTCCACTTCTAGGTACATATCCTGTTACGGTTTGCTAATGCTGCCGTTATGCAAAATACCAGAAATGGATTGGCTTTTATAGAAGGGGTTTATTTGGTTGCAAAGTTATAGGCCTAAGGCCATGAAAGTGTCCAAGCAAAGGCTTCAACAATAGGGTAACTTCACTGAAGGACCGCCAATGGCATCCAGAAAACCTCTCTTAGCTGAGAAGGCAGGTGGCTGGTGTCTGTTGATCCCAGGTTGTGTTCCAGCTCCTCTCTCAGCTCCTATGCATTCTTGGTTCTTTCTCCCAGGACAGTTCTCTCTAGGTGCCTGGGGGTCCTGTCGTGGCATATCCCGGGGCAAACTCTGGGCTTCATCTCTCTTAGCTAAAGGTCCTTTTGTCTCCATCTCCAAGCACGTCTAAGCATCAGCGTCAGCTCTTAGCTTCTCTCCAAAATGTTCCTCTCAGCTGCTCTAAGCTCCTTCTGTTTCTGAACTCTTTTATAGGGCTCCAGTGAACTAATCAAGACCCAGGCTGAATGGATGGGGCCACACCTCCATGGAAATAACCAAATCAACAGGTCACACCCTAATCAAAGGTATCACTCAATCAAACAACACTCAATCAAAAGGTTCCAATCTAATCAAAACTAATACGTCTGCCCCCACAAGACTGCATTAAAGAACATGGCATTTTGGGCGACACAATACATCCAAACCAGTACATACCCCAAAGAACTGAAAGCAGGGATTCAGTCAGATATTCGCACACCAATGTTCATTGCAACATTAGTCACGATAGCTAAAAGGCGGAAGCAACCCAAGTATCCATCAACCAATGAATAGATAACCAAAATCTGGTATATCTATTCAATGGAATATTATTCAGCATAAGTGAAATACTAGTACATGCTACAACACAGATGAACCTTGAAGACACCATGCCGAGTGAAATAAGCCAGACACAAAAGGACAAATATTGCATGATTTCTCTTATATGAAATACTTCGAATAAGCAAATTCACAGAGGCAGAAAGCAGAAAAGTGGTTACCAGAAGGGGAGGAAGGGGAAATAGGAAGATACTGCTAAATGAGCATGAGTTTTGGTTTGCAATGATAAAAATAATCTGGAAATACATAGGGTGAAAGTTACACAGTATTGTAATATGGAAGAGCTGTCCACTTAAAATAGATACATGCTTTTTATGTTATGCATCTTTTACCACAATTTAGAATAAGTTGTTTTTTAAAGTGTACATGAGTGGAGCTCCCAGCCAGTACAACAAGGCAAAGAAAATAAAGAAAAAGGCATAAAGAGTGGAAAGGAAGAAATAAAACATATTATTAGCAGATGACATTGACTGTTTAACTTATAAAGACACCCTTTATAATAGCAGCAGCAAAAAATCAAAAACGTAGGAATAAATCCACCAAGATATGCAGGTCCTCTCCCACAGAAACTACAAACGGAGAAAAACATGCCATGTTCATGGATTAGAAAACTCAACATTATAAAAATGTCATTTTCCCCAATTAATCTATAGAATCAACACAATTCTGATCCAAATCATAGCAGCGCTTCAAAAAATATTACGGGCTGATGTTAAAATTCATATGGCAATGCAAAGGATGACAAACCAAAGCAATGCTGAAAAAGAACTAAGCTGGAAGCCTTTATCAGACAGCAGACTTATTATAAAGTTAATTAACACAGTGTGGCATTGGCACAGGAAAGACAAACTGACCACTGGAACAGATTAGAGCATCCAGATGGAGACATGCACAGATGCAGTCACCCAGTTTATGACAGACAAAACCGCAGTGCAGCAGGAAGAGGATGTCTTTTTCAATAAATGGTGTAGTATCAACTGAATATCCATATGGGGAAAAAAAAATTTTGACCCCTCTCTCACACTAAACACAAAAATCAATTCCAGATGAACTATAGCTCTAAATGCAAGAGTTAAAACGATAAAGCTTTTGGAGAAAAACATATGAACTATCTTCATGACCTTGGAGCAAACATATCTTAAACACAAAAGGAACTAAAAAGGATAAAAAGAGTTAAATAGTCTGCATTAAAATGAAAAGATTTTCTTCATTTAAATATACCTTTAAAAGTGTGAAAAGGTATCCCACCAAGTAGGAGAAAATCTTTGGGAAATAAATATATATTTCCAACAAAGGGATCATATCCAGTATATTTAGAGCCCAGTATATATAAAGATCAATAAGAAAGAGACAAATAACAACTATTTAAAATAAAGGAGAAGACACGATCAGACATTCCACAGAAGCCAGCAAACCTATGAAATGGCGTTCAATTTCCCAAGAGCATGGCAGCATGGCTAAAATGAAAAGGATGGAAAATTTCAAGTATTTCTGGAGCTACCGGAACATTCACGGTTGTAAATCAGAACAGCCCCCGTGGACGACTATTTCACAGTATCTACTAAAACTGAACATTTGTGCGTACCTTCTTTCCCAGCAATTCTGCTCCTGAGCATATGCCCAAAAGAAATGCATCCATATGTTCACCTAAAGCCGTGTTATCAAATGTTCGTGGCAGCAGTATACCACCTTAAACTGGCTACTACCCAATACTCCATTGACAGGAGAATGGATAAATAAATAGTGTAATGGTCATATCATGGAAACCATATGGCAACAAAAACAATGATCTCCAACTACACCCAACAATATGGATGAATCTCATAAATACAAAGTAAAGTGAAGATAAAGTATGAAAACAGGCTAAGTCCACCTGCACTGTTGGAAGTCAGGATAACAGTGGAAGGTAGGATTTGGATGGGAAGACGATGGGGTACTGGCTATCCCGGTGTGTTCATTTTTTTTAATTAGTTGAGTTGTACGGTTACTTTACCGTATAACTATTATGCTTCAATGAACAGCTTTTTTATAAGTGTACAGTGCTACAGAATGGAAAATGCTGTGTTTTAAAAGGCAGCTGGCAGACTGCTAAAGAAAGCCTGGTTTTAGGATAGGGGAGAAGAGCCCGTGTCCCAGGTTATGGCTTTAATGACTGGCTGTGCACTACACCCCTTCTCAAGCAGCCTCCTCCCAAAATACAGCAGCTGGGGTGAGGACTGACACCACGGAAGAAGCTGGAAGCAAGGAGGCCGAGATCCTACACCCCTTGGTCCAGCCTCCCAGCAACTCCCTTCCCTCCAAGGCAGAACTCCCTATTGATGTGAGGGCACGTTTATGTCTCCAAGAAACCCTGAAGCATCACTCTTACCCACCCTCAGTCAGGTAGCTCTGCAGGGGCCCCCCAGCCACCAGCTCCAGGGTGGGTTGCACTAAGCTTATCACAGCCATTCCAGGGACTTTAGGTGGAACTACTGGTGAGGAGAGGGGGGCCTTGAGCTGGTGGAATGGAAGCCTAGAGCTACTGGGGGTCCCGTCTGCCACCACCTGGGAGAAGACTGCCTGAAAAGGTGGCAGAAAGAGGAAGCTGAAGAGATAAGCAGGAAGGAGAAACTTCTCGAGATCATCTTGCAGCACGCACATCTAGATGTGCCTGGAGGTTCCACCCTGAGCTGCCAGCTGCATTTGTCTTGTACATCCCTCCCAACAAAAAATGCCCTGTCATCACCCTGGAAGCCCGCAGGCACCCTTAAAACCGAAAATGGACATTACAGTGCCCCGTGCTACCTGCAACTGCAGGCGCCACTTGCATTTTCAGACCACACGAAACATTTACAAAGCCCTACAATGGTTGTCGGTCCATTTGACCATCACAGAAATGTCATGAGAGGTATGTGGCAGGTTCCTGCTTTGCTATTCTAGACTTTTCAAGAGCTGGCAAGGACATCAGAGATGGTCTAATTGTAAACCCTCGCTTCCACGATGAGAAGGAGGCTGGAAGCATAGAAGGGCAGCCTGAACACATCAGAGCATAAGAGAACTATAAAAGACCTGGATGCTTCTCACGGGGCCTGGCAGGTAGCAGGTGCCTATCCTTTTTTATTTCAGGAAAGCTGCGGGTATAGAGGTTGTACTGTTGCCTGGTTTGAGAATCTGGACTTCATTCCTACTCCTCGAGAAGATCTCATCAGGCCCTTGTCTTGCCCTTATAATAAATAATTCAGAATCCCACACAGTGCTAAGCGTTCGTTCAATTCCTGCTCTTCTGTTATCACCTGCACTTCGCATATGAGGACACTGAGATTGGGCAGGTTAAGCAGCTGGCCCCAAACCACCTGGGAAACAGCAGAACTGGGCCTCGAACCAGGGTTGCCCAGCGCTGAAGGTGGGGCCAGGGTTTCAGGCACCAAGTCAAACTGCCTATGCCAGGATGTGATTGACAGGGTGCATCACCCCACAAATTGTATGATTCCATTCATACGAAATACCCAAAACAGGCAAATCTGCAGAGATAGGGTAGATTAGTGGTTTCTAGGGGCTGAGGGGAGGGGGGATTGGGAGGTGCAGAGTATCTTCATTGTCTGCTTGGTTGTTTTCATTTTTATTGTGGTAACATTTATACAACACAGGATTTCCCATTTGAACCACTTCCATGTGTACAATTCAGTGATATTAATCATATTTACAATATCGCACTTTTGTCAACACCGTCCATTACCAAAACTTTTTCATCACCCAAAATAGAAAAAGTGTCCCCATTAAGCAATAACCCCCCTAGTAACCTGTAATTTTACTTCCTGTCTCTATGAATTTGTTTATTCTGGGTGTTTCACACCAGCGATATCACACAATACATATACTTTTGTGTTGGCTTATTTCACTCAACGTGATTTCGTCAAGGTTCATCCATGTTGTAGCAGGTTGGGGTTTCTTTTTTAAGTGATGAAAATGTTCTAGAATTAGAGAGTGGCCATGGTTGCACAACATTGTGAATATATTAAAAACCACTGACTTGTACACTTTAAAAGGATAAACATGGTGAATTTTATGGTATGTGAATAGTATCTCAATAAAAAAACCTTTCCTTTAGCAGAATATATCAGATCCCACAGCCACCTCCCCACCCTCTGCTTAAAACTCCCCAATGGACTGAAAATGTTTTCTTGACCAAAAGGGGGAAAAGAAAAGCAACAAAGTAAGGTTTCAGTGGCTAAGAGAATTCAGAGTCAGAGCCCATCCTGGAGGTTACTCCTATGCAAGCTTCACCTAGATATGCCAGATGGCGACAGTAGGACAAGCCCAAGTCAACAGCAGTCCCAAAAACCCTAAAGAATACCCTGGTCCCTATCTGAGACTCTATAAAGGTTTCACTCACTACATTTATTTTTCAGAAACTTAAATTCTCCAGAGAACTCCTATGCCAGCTAAGTCCCAAAACCCAGAGGCAACAGCCTCTTCAAGAACATCAACCAGCTGCATCCCCTTTTCCCATAACGTCAACACCCCTTTTTAACATGAACAAGTTAGGATGGTCACTGTCTAGACATCCCTGAAGATTGAGAAAGTGATTAAATGAGAGGAAGGGGTAGAAACAAACAAGATAGGATTTAACAAAGGATTACGAATACTGACTCTTCATATAATTTTTTTTTTTTAGTTGCTAGGGTATAAGAATATAGCTAGACTGGTGGTGGATACCTGAAACTATCAAACTACAACCCAGAACCCATGAATCTCGAAGACAGTTGTATAAAAATGTAGCTTATGAGGGGTGACAATGGGATTGGGAAAGCCATAAGGACCACACTCCACTTTGTCTAGTTTAGGGATGGATGAGTAGAAAAATAGGGGAAGGAAACAAACAGACAAAGGTACCCAGTGTTCTTTTTTACTTCAATTGCTCTTTTTCACTCTAATTATTATTCTTGTTATTTTTGTGTGTGTGCTAATGAAGGTGTCAGGGATTGATTTGGGTGATGAATGTACCACTATGTAATGGTACTGTAAACAATCGAAAGTACGATTTGTTTTGTATGACTGCGTGGTATGTGAATATATCTCAATAAAATGAAGATTAAAAAAAAAAAAAAAAGAATATAGCTAGAAGGAAACAAATGGTGGAACTGTAACCCACAACATTCTTTGAAATTTTGTATATAACCACTTACTAAATTGTACTTTGAAAGTTATCACCTTTCTGTGTATATGTTATATTTCACAACAAGGAAATAACTGAAATTGCAGAACTGCAACCCATAGTATTCTTTTAAATTTGCTAACTACTTATTAAATTGTACTTTGAAAGTTATCACTTTTCTTTATATATATTTCACAATTAAAAAATGTAAAAAAAAAAAACAAAAAAAACCTCCCCAATGGCTTCCCACTGTACCCAAGGTCAAAGCCAATTTCCCACCACAGCCGATGAGACCCGACATTACCTGCCCTGCCGGCCTGTCCCGCCTCTCTTGCCGTTCTCCCCACCTCACTCACTCTGCTCCCCACTGCACCAAGCTCGTCCCCATCTATAGCCTTTGCCCCTACTGGTCCCTCCGTCTGGAATGCTCTCTCACAGAGCTGGCTTCTCATCAGTCAGAGCTCTGCCCAAATGCCCCCTCCTCCAAGAAGCCCTCCCTGACCACCCCATCTAAAACACAGCCCAGGACGCTCCATCCCATTACCCTGCTTTATTTCTCCCTGGCCTTTCTCGGTATACTCAAATATCTTTTTTAAAGTTTGTTTACTTCTTCATTGCCCAACTCTCCAACCAAGACGGCAGGACATAGTCTGTCATGTTTTCAGCTCTGAACATGCCCACCATATAGGAGCTACTTGAAACACACATCCGGAAAGAAAAGATTTTGGGAAGGACTTGCTTTAAGATCTGAAATGCCACCGGCTCCCTAGTCAAGAGTCCAGGGTGCCAGCCATCAGCTGCAGTCTCCATGGGCGCTGGGGGAGTTAGGAAGCCCATGCAGAGCATCCAGTGACTGGCCTGGCCCCAGACGCGTGTGAAACACTGAGGAGGCATGTTAAGTGCTCCCTTCCAGCCAAAGCCTGGAAGATTTTTAGGGGTCACCAGGCACCCAGTGTTTACCGAGCAACCCACAAAGAAATGCAAAAGAGAGATCTATCTAAGATTGCTTTGCTGACACCTAAACAGGAGGCCAGGGTCCAAATCAGTTCCATAAACCTGGCAAACACCCTCCAATACAGCTTCTTGTGACTTTGCAATCTGACCTGTTCTCCAGAATGAGACGGTTGCAGCTAACACCTGCCCTTCCCTCCTCCCACGGGGGCAGTTTCTTCTCAGAGGCAGTTAAAAGTCAAAGCGGGCAGGTGGTGACAGCTTGTTTCCCCTTCCCTTCAGCTCCTCCCTACCTCAGCAGCTCTGAGCCACACGTGTGGCTGGCAACTTACCCACTAGGAGTTTGACATCTCGGACTGTGAAATCAGGGTCAGGCATCCTGGAAAAAGAGGGCACAGAGGCTTTGATGAGAAGCCAGAAACAAGGGCTAGACCCTACCCTGGGGACAGGAGGGGGCAATTTTTGCAAAAAGATTCCTTCCCTTACTCTCAGTGCCGGTACCCAAAATGAGATAATGCAGAGAGAGGACAGAAGACCAGTGAGCACCTCCAGGGAGGGTCACAAGCCCCTTTTCTACCCCAACAGGCAAACCAAAAGCCCTCGCTTTCCCCCATACCCGAACCCCAGCACTGCTACAGAAAAGAGGCTGAGACCCACTGTCTCCCCAACTTTTCTGGGGAAGCCTGAAGGCCGAGGGTGAAGGCCAGGAGCTGGGCATTCAAACACCTACTTAATTTTAAGAGGGGCATCCTCTCCGTGTACCTCCCTCTACTACAGACACTACTTTCCATAAGGAGCTGCATGGGGAGGGGGGAGTGGGGGGGCTCTTTAAGTTGGAAAGAGGAAAAGAAGGACACACATCAGCCCCATTCCAGGGCTTGGTTAATGCCGCTAAAATGACTGAGATGCCACTCACTGTTAATTAACATGGGAAGGAGTGCCCTGAGCCAGGCTGGCAGTGAACGCTGGAGAGAAAGGCAGCCTGGAATGCCACCCTTGGCCTCCTCCCCGATCCCTGGCCCAAGGGCGGAAACCCGTTCTTCCAGCCTGCCTCCCGCTCCCCACCCAGAGCTCTGGGAGATCTCAATGTGGGAGAATGCAAACGTGGGAGAATGCAAACCGGAGATGGTGGAGAGGCAGGCGGAGAAAGGAGCCGGGGCCTAAAACCCCCTCCGCAGAGAGGGCAGGGTTTCTCACCCGGGGAAAGACCCAGAAAAGGGTATCTAAAGTGGGGACCATCGCTCCTTAGCAAGGGGCTGCACGTACCTTCTTCCCTTTGCCCAAACTCTCTAGGAAAAAGGCCAATCCTTGGAGATATTTTTTTTTCCCCTTTGTCACCAAACCAAGTCTTGAGCAAGGAGACGCTGTTACCAGATAACTGAAGAAAAATCCTTCTCGGTGACAGGATGTGGGGGAAAGGGTGGGAGAAATCCATCCCAAGCCATATACCATGTTAGGGAGGGAAGCACGGGAAAGAAGCAATTAGTTTCATCAACTCACTTAATTCCCAGTCCGTCCTTTTCGCGGAATATCAGGGGGACTCTGAGAGCTTCCCTTTGCACGTACTCATAGTTGAAATCTGCTTGGACATTTGAATGAAAGCAAGTGGGTTAAGTCATGAAAGAGCAAGTGAACCACAGTCAGCTGGGGAGGGGAGGAAATCATGATGGAGAACAGGCAGGGACTGTCCTTAAGAGCAGACACCAGCTCTATGACAAAACCTCCCTGGCAAACGGTGAGGAAACGGATTAGGCAAAGCCCAAGAGAAGCCATGCCAAGTGCCAGCTCCTCTCCTACCCAGTCACTTCCTGCGTGCCCCACGGGTCAGAACTCGTCAATGAACAGCCCGAGGCCAGCGAGGGTGGCTGAGGGAGCCTCATGAAAGAGCTCCACGCAGACACAGCCCTGGCTCTTGCCCAGAAAGGACGGACAGAAAACTCATCCCAAGCTGGGCTCTGAAAGTCAATGGGGCTGCAAAGCTGAAGCATGCCAGCTGGGGGGTCTGAAACCCCTGGGAAGCTGGGAGGGACTGCAGGTAGTAGACTGTGCAGATCTCATTGTGATATCCTGCCTAGTGGAGGGGAGGGGAAGGGAGCCGGTTTCCCTGGAAACTGCGAATTTGGTGCCAAAATAACTAGGGAACCAGGCAAAGCTCTGTGGTCTTCAATGGGGAAATCCTCCCATAGCTACCGCAATAATTGCTTCAACTGGAGAAGGAGTGGGACGTTCCCCAGGTGAAGGTAGAGGAAAGGGATCAAGAAAACCCACAGGGTAGTTTGCCAATCTGGGGATCTGTCGAGTATACACCCCCACTGCCGCCAAAGCCCTGGAGAATGAAGGCAGTCTTGGATTAATTTCTTTTCCTCCCTGCAGTTTCCAAAACCAGGTAATCTGACCCAGCCGCGTCCCTGAACAGAGAGCTGAGTGAGGCTGAGATAAATCCTCACATCCCCAAAGACAGCTTGTAAAACTACACCAACCTCCCAGGCCACCAGAAGGGAGACACCACCGAGCCCCTGCCCCAGCGAGGCAGCTCACCACAGCAGCCTCTGGGGAGGAGGCCACAGCAGCTCTGCTCAAAGAGAGGGAAAGAACAAAACCCAGCGCCGGGAAAGCCCTGACCTCAGCAGCTCTGATCCCCAGGGGCTCACAGTGAATGGGGATTCCTAAGGATTCAAAGGAAGAGAAGTTTAAGAAACTGCTACTTCGAATCCAGGCTAAAGGCTTCAAGTCTTCCAGCTCCTCCCTCAAGTTTCGGGACCAGTTCTGAATTAACTAGCAAAACCCCCAGGCCCTCTCCTTTGAAAGGAGCCCAGACAGCAAAATTAAGGCTACGCTTTGGAGCTCCATTGCTGAAATACCCTTCCCCCTCCATACCCACTATCCAAAGCCCACCCCCCTGGGGTCAGGGGCTTCAGGACAGCTTCAACTTCCTCCTAACTGAGCCGGAAAAAAAAAAAAAAAAAAAATCGAGAGATCCTGGGATCAGAATTTCTCTCGAGTGGCTAGGAGGAGTTGGCACGTTGTTTTCTCACAGGATCTGCCCAACAACTAAGCAAAGTGTGCGGAGAAGGAAGAGGAATTAAAATCCCATTAATGCTAAGGAAATTTCAATAGGCCTGGGACCAGCCCCTGGCCTTTGGGTCACAGTGTGCAGCCCTCTAGCAGTGCACAGGCTGAAGACATTTCCTTTTCCCTCCCCCCACCACTCTCCCCCACCACGGGAGCCCAGCGCCCCAGGAGGCAATGGGCACAAAAGAGAAACTTCAAAAATGCAAAGCTGGGATAGTCTCTTCTTGGGGCAAACCCCAGAGCTCCAGCCGCTCAACCGGAACCGGGAGGAGGGAGGCACTTCCCGCCTTATCAGCTCACTGAGGGATGGAAGTATTTTCCAAGGGAGAGGGGATAAACAAAATGCAGACTGTAAAGGAAACTCAAAAACCTGAGGAATAAAAACCTACAAACCTCAAAAGGGCATATAGGAAGATGGCTGGGTAGATGGGCACAACTCCCAAACTCTGACCCCACAGGCAGTGCTGGTTCTAGGCCTGAAGGGCCACTCTGGGCCCCAGGCTGCCGGCCCGGAAGGGTCCAGGCTCTGGAGACGGCAGAGCCAAGCCAGAGCGTCGCATGGGCATCTGGAAGACGCCCCCTGCCACCTCCGACCCCCCACTGCCAGGGCCAGGAAGAAACCCAGGCCCTGAAGGCCTCTGGCTGGGGTAGCACTTCAAAACCCCATAGGCTCCCCTAACTTCTGCTCTAAATTGGCAGGATCGCCAAGAGGACAGAACTCTCAGGCCTGGGAAGAGACCCCGTTTCCTCCAGGGCTTTCCTAAGTCTTCACTTAAAACTGCTAAGGGACAAGGCCTTAGGATTGAGGGGGAGCATCACTCCATTACCCCCAGGCCTCGGGCTTAAGTGGGAGGAGGTCACCCCAATAACTCGGAGCTCATTCAGTCCGTGCTCCAATCTAGCCGAGCCCAAGAGGGGATGGGGCTCTGCAGGCCCCAGGCCTGTTGAGGTGTCACCCATAAAACCCGGGGCGCCCCCAGCGCTGGCTCCTAACTGTCAAGGGCAGCGATGGCACGGGATTCTGGAGGCTTCAGGCCTCGGGGGGACCTCATTCGTTTCCCCCAAAGAGCTCCCTGAACCCCGACTCCTGTCAGGCCGCCGCGCCTCAGGTAGCGCAAGGAGCAGGGAGCGCGGCCGGCTCTGGGAGGGGGAGGACGCGCCGCTCCCGCCCTCCCTTGGTCCGCGCGTCTGTCCATCCCCAGGTCCTTCTGTCCGCCGGCCCCCTGGCTCTGCCCACCCTGGGGCTGCTGGTGGGCGCCGGCCGGGCCTAGGCCCACGCCCGGCCCCCGTTCCCGACTGCCCTCCCCCTCGCCACCCCACCCCACCCCCCCAATGCTCGGCCTCGTTTCGTCACCGGATCCCCTGGAATGGGGGACGCGGGCGCGAAATACGAACCCAACCACCGGCAGCTCCCTCCCCACGTGCGCTCGGCCCGTGGCGCGGGGGGCGGCCCGGGGAGGGGGCGCCGGTGCGCCCTCACCTTTGCCCTCCATGGCGTGTACGAAGTCCCCCTGGTACAGCTGGCTGCGCAGCTTCTCCTCCAGGCTGAAGCCACGGACGCTGACAATCTCCTCCACGTCCGACAAGTCCTCGTTCTCGTCGTATCTCTGGCGGTCGATCGGTCGCTGCGGGGACCCAAACCAGAGACCCCGGGACATTACTGGGGGACCTGGGGGTCGCCCCTTACCCTGGGCCCAGCCCGAACAGGTGCAGGAGCCGCGCGCCCTGCACCCCACCACTGCGATCCGAGCAACTTTGCGCAAAGATGCTGAAAATCGGGATAACGAGAAGGGCCCGCACCCCCACGGTTCGGCTGCGCCCTTCATGGAGCACTCGCCTCCTGCACCTTTGGAAGCCATGGAAGAGACATCTGGGGGCGGCTCTCCCTTGCCCCCCACCTTCGAGACGTGTTGAGCTTTGCCCACTCGGTCGGGAGCGCGGTTATGTAAGCCGGGAAGGGAGCTCCGGGCGCGGGCTGGTGGGGCATATGTAGGCCCGGGAGGAGCCGCTGCAGCGCGCGGCTCGGCGGTAACTGCAGCCCTGGCGGCGGCGGCCGCAGAGCCGGGAAGCCGGAACCCGCGGCCGGCGGCATTTCTAAGGCTCGAACCGCCCCCGAGCTACCGGGGAAGCAGGAAAGCTGCAATGGAAGGGTTGAGACCCCAGCCGCCCCCGCCGACCGACCACCAGTGCAAGAAGACGAGGTGAGGAGGGGGGAGTCGGGGCTTGGGAGGGGGAGAGGCAGCCGGCCCGCCACAAAGCTCCCGTCGGAGACCCCAAAACGCACCAGCAGCTGCCTCATCTCCCCACAAGCGCGCGCGCACACTCACTTCCTAAGGAGACTCCCCCACCACTCCCCGCATCCCCCTGCCTCCTCCCTCCACCGCCCAGCGCCGGGCCCCGCAGTCCCCCAGATTCCGGGCGAACCCCGGGCCCGCTCGGCCCCCCTCCACGCCTTTCCCCGCCACCACCTCCCCACTCAAGTGTCTGAGACTCTGAGTCTCACAAGGGACTGGAGGAGTAAGCTGCTTGCTTCCTTTTGCATGCAATTTATTATATATTTTTTTCCGGTCCTCTTGCAAAATACAGAAAAGGAAAGAAAAGGCAGCAGGAAACAAACAAACAAAAAAAAAATAGATCTATCATTTACCAAGATACAGATTTGGGGGGGGAAAAAAAAAAGCTACACACCAATCTTCTTCCAGAGTCTTTCTCTGCCTCCATTTTTTTTAGGAGAGTTCACCAATTAATTGTCAACACTCCTGCCCCCTGCATTTTGGCCGAGGGGGGGAAGGAGGGAAGACCAAAGAAAACAAACAAAAAAAATAAAGAAAGAAAGCCAGAGCCGAGATCTACAAAGTTTTGCACCAACACTTGGGCAGATCCGTTTGCAAAGTCCTAGGAAACCATTTTCAGCAGTTGTGGGGGGGGGGAGCGTCGACGTCATAATCCCCGGAACGTAAACATTGTTGCCGATCCCGCTCACAGCCCGCGGCCGGGCTAGTGGGGGCGGGGGGAGGACTCGGCCGGGGATGGGGGGGGCGCGGGTGGCGGCCCAAGGAGGCGTTGGTGGCTGTAGGGGGGAGCCCGGGAGGCACCGGGCGCCGTTAGCGCCCTGGCATCGCTGTTTTGTTGTTGGGTCACGAGTGCGCCTCTGCACGCAGGCGCCGCCGCCGCCCGGGAGTTGTGTGCAGAGCTGACTTTTGGAGGGCTGAGTTGCAGTCAGCGGGCGCATCCCGGAGATGGCGGGGCGGGAGGGCGGGAGGAAGGGGTGAGGAGGGAGGTGCAGATTTGCACGGCTGTTCTCAGCGGGAGGCGCGGAAATGCTAGCCGAGCCTGCGGGCGTGAATACCCCCGGGGCCTGGCACCCTCAAAAAACGACACCCCACCCCACCCCCACCCCCTCCTCAATCCCTGCCTCCATTGCCCAGGGACCCCACGGGCTAACCCTCTTCCTCTTCCTTCGTCCGCCCCACCTCATTACCTACGTGGCCGACCCAAACTCACAGCATTTTGTGTATATAATTGCTGGGGTTTTTTGTGTTTTTTGTTTTTTTTTAGTTTGGGGTTTTCGGTGTTTTGTTTTGTTTTGTTTTGTTCCCTTTCTGCTGCATGTCTTTTTGCCAAAATTCGGGGTGGGGGGCTCGGCCTCTCCAGACCCCCATATGCGGACTGGCCATATGGAGGAGGCACTTAAGGACTGAGAAGGAAATTAGCGCAGCCCATACCTGTAGGGAGTGCCGAATTCTTAAACGCCCAGGACTCAAGGTATGGGAATACTGCACACACGTACACACACACACACAAACACGGTAAGGGATACAGAGCCAGACCTGAGAGGACCGGAAGACATTGCCTTTCATTCATTCATTCTGCCTGCTTCTGTGGAGTTCTTTACTAGGCAACGAGCTTTGGAGCCGAAGATGAACATTTCTTAAAGGTCCCTGCGCTCGCCAAGAAGAGGAAATAGATGCTCAGGAGAGAAACAACGAGAGAATCGCATCTGGCGCCTCCTAACGCAGCCGGCACACAGTAAAGGGTAAGCCCTTAATGGCCCTTTGGAAGAAAAGTCGGTGGAAAGGTGCATGGGATGTTCTGGGAAGGGGCATGGGGGAACTTTGGGCACCTCTTGATTAAATCCTAGAGGGCTTCTTGGCAGAGGTTTCGGCATCTCTTATTAGAACCGGGCTAGCTTCCCTATCCAAATCGCTGGGGCACTGGCATACTAAACTTGTCCTATAATTCCATCGTGGGTAAACATTCAGGTGGACTGTGAGAAAAGCTGGCCCTAAAGCATTCCTTCAGCTCTGTTCCGGCACCCTGCTGGTCTGGGTCTCAATGGGGTGGAGAAAGATCACCATAGGGTGACACTTCAGGGCTACATTAGAGGAGCCTCCTAGGTGCTTTGCAAAAAACTTCCTATGCTTTTAATTTTTATTCTCCCATCGACCCTCCTGGGCAGCTGGAGCAGATGGGGAAACTGAGCCTCTGGGAAGTTATGAATCTGGAGGGTTGTTCTGCCCCTGTATTGATCAGGCAGATAGTGAGGAGGAAGTGGCTCGCCCACCAGAGATCGGATGTGAACTCGGCCTTGTATTAGTCAACCCTCCCAAACAGCTTCCCCTCGCTCACTTTAAAGTTTCCTGTCATATCTTTATGTAGTTCTTTCCCACCCACCCCCGAAGGCTGCTCTTTGAAGTTTGTTTTAATACAAGTACATGCGCTTTAAAATCGTTTAGGTCGGGTTGAGGCTGGCAGACTTCAAAATTTGTTTCCAAACTCCAAGCCACCACATTGGTTCTGCTTGCAGTGGCCAATCCCCGCAAGGCTTGCTGGGCCTTAGAAGGGTTCAGCCTTCCGCCTCTATCCAGAGCCAGGTACCTCAGTTTATTTGCTTCACTTTCTCCCAACAACCTGTTAAGGGAAGTATTATTATTCCATGTTTTGCAAAAGAGCAAACTGTGGCCCAGAAGGCAACGGGCTCACCCGAGTTCGCACTGCTCCTAATGGGGTTGCTTGCTCCCCCAGCTCGTGCTTTTGTGGGTAGAGAGGTCTTCACTACTCTCACATAATGAAATAAGCATGTTCAAAGGAGATGATGTGGACTGAAGGGGGGGGGGCAAAAAGTGAGTTACGTGGGCTAGAACGCTTAGGTCCACATATCACCTCCCTGGGGAGCTCCTGGCCTGTCTTGGAGTGGGAAACAGTCAAGTATTCACCTAATTTAATCCCCTCTCTTACAAGCCACCAGGAAGCCACCCGACCAGAGAAAAAAGGGCCTGGCGGGGGTTTGCTCCCCCTTGACTCCCCGAGAAGGCCTATCCGGCCGCCCCCTCCTAAGCGATCCCTCGGTAAACGTTGGGCCAGTGATGGATCTCCTTCCCCGGAGATATTTGCATTTTCCCTTTATCACTAATTGGCAGATGAAAGGCTTTGTCCTCCAGCTGAAAGAATTCCAGGCATTTGCTTGAAGGTGGGGGAGGTTATTTGGGGCCAAAGGGGGAAGGGCCAAGACCCTTGAGCTCGCTGCCTTGGCTAATTGTCCCTGGGGACCCCAGAGTAGGCGATAGGGGAGGGAAGCCCGAGGTGCTTATCCAAGAGGTGTACTTTTTATTGCAGGAGAAGGACGCCCGGGCTCTTCCATAAGCTAGTTAATTTGAAACACATTACTGGCTTCCTGGATGCCCCTGCCCAATCATAGAAAAAGCCCAGTCAGATCCTGTCTGTGTTCCCCCCATTCATGCATTTCTTCATTCATCAAAGGTTGATTGAGCAGCTCTGTGGCCCAAGACAGACAGACTAGGGAAAAGATAGAAGAAACAGCTCCTGTGGCAGACGAACTTCCAGGCTAGGCAGGGAGGTGGGCTTCCCAGGGGAGTTAGCAAAGGTGGGCTCTGCCTGCACCTAACGCTCAGAATCCAGAATCAAGGTTTTTTTCTGAATTGTTAGACACCGAAGCTGCTCTTATGTAGAATTATAATAGCTCCTGATTTTTTTGTAGTAGAGAAGTTGTAGGTTTGCAGAAAAATCATGCAGAAAAACACAGTTTCCATATACCTCCCCCTATTACTAACACCTTGCATTAGTGTGGTACATTTGTTTCAGCTCCTGATTTTTGAGAACTGACTCGACCAGTCTTTGGGCAGAGAACCTCCTATTTGTTATCTCTGAATCTTGGCCAAAGCTCCTTGAGGGAGGGGCTATAATTCCCCACTTTTACAACTGAGGTTCCCAGAAAGGTCAAGTTACTAGCATCCATTTCACAGGTATGAAATAGCAGTCAGGATTTGAACCTGAATCCAGAGCCTGCAGGCTTTGTTTACCACTCTGCTGTGCCTCCCTGCGGGACTGTCCATAGAACTTGATGGTGGAAATATTCCATGTCTGCACTGTCCAATTCAGGAGCCATTTGCTACATGTGATTATTGAGCACTTGACATGTAGGTAGTGGGATTAAGGAACTGAATTTTAACTTTTATTTAATTTTAATTAAATTTAAATAGCTAAAGGTGGCTAAGTGTCTACCATATTGGACATTGCAGCCCTAGAGCATTTTCCAGAATTTGTGTTAACACACCTATCAGAGTATAAGTTCAAAATTAGATATCAAGAGCTGAATCAGTGCTAGATCCCTATAATCAACCCTCTAGAATATTTATGGAATGATTGAAGGGTCCGGGAAAAACTGAAATATTGGAAAGACAAGGTTGGGGGTAAGGGGTGGGAATCAGGGATTTTGGCAAAGGTTTCCTGGAGAGGCCTTCTGTTAGAATATGAGTGTCTGGAGTGTGAGCCTGTAAACTGTGATTTCTTTCTGAGTGTCAGCCACCTGCGTGGCATTGAAGGGAAGGTACCTGGGGATGCCAACTGGATCAGAGATTTTCCCACCTGCCCAGATCTCATAAATAAACTTCTCAAGGCCAGGTGACTGGTGCTGGGACAGGGAGCCTTAGAAATGGGTAGCAATTATAAAAAGATATCCTAGTGCAGACTCAAGCATAAAATACAATCCATTGTAATCCAGTTTGCAATAGAAAGTTGAAAATGATCTAAAAGTCGGGGAACTGCTTAATTCTTGGACCATCTGTTTGCCCAATGAAATGCTATGGAATCATTAAAAAGAATAAGGAAACTATATATATACTCATGTGGAATGTTTTTATAATATCCTTGAATTAAAAAAAAAGATGCAGAATATTGATACTAAATTGTACTGACCACTTACATAAAACAAAAGGAATATATCTACATATATATGTCTTTATAGGCAGAGAATTTCTTTAGAAAGAAATATTTTTTTAAATGGGAGCAGGAACCAGAGAAGGGGAAGCAAATCCATTCTTGGATACAGTTTGAGTTTTTTATCACATGGATTCATTAGTGTTACCTGCTTTTGAATCTTATAGACTTAATTTCCTTATATATACTATGGTGCCTTTTAAATTTTAGGCCACATAGATGTGTGTTACCTACTCAAAGAATGAATTTCGTCTTACTCATTTTTTTGAGCCAAAAAGGTTCAAAGTCAGGCAATAAGTATTGTTCAGATATAGATACATATGTGGTAAAGAATGAATAAAAGCAAGGGAGCAGTTAACACAGAATGCAGCTAAAGAGGTAATTCTGGGGAGAAAGAAAAGGAACACAATCAGGGTTGAGGGATTGGTGACTTTTCTGTTAATCCAGGTGGTGGATGGCCCAGTGTAATTCTTTAAAATGCATTCATACGTTTTCTACATTCTTTTATATTTCCCACAATAAAAGAATTGTTTTAAAACTCTTTAAAATCTTTCTCTCCCAGATATGCCCCTCTACACACCTCTCCCCAGAAAACCACTCTTAACTGTCCCTTGGGTACATTTACAAATATACGCAGATATTTTATTATTTTATGACACAAATACAGTGTGCTGCCTCTCACTTTTTCACTTAATCTGATCTTGAAGATCTTTCCATATAATAGCTGTAGAACTGCCTCATTCTAAAATGCTTTTTAAGGATAAGGAAAATTTGAAGGTAGTGGTAACAAAAAAAAGCTTTAGATAGATTATTGGTCAGAGAAAAAAAGCAAGTCACAGAATAATTTCTGTATTATGATCCCATTTATGTTAAACCAAAACAACAAAATATATTTGGGTAAATATTATGTATATCTACTCCAAAAAAAAAGAAAGAAAGAAAGAAAGAAAAGCTTAGAAGGGAGCAGTGAACCATTATTTTTATCACGTCTGGGGAGAGAAGAAAATTTTGAGAGGGGTGTATATATGTGGTCTATATATATGACTTATATTTTTAAATTTATAAAATATTTCAAGCATAAAGAAAGGTATAGAAAATAAATACAGCTAAGACCTGTGTATCTGACACCCAGCTTTGCCAAACCTTATAATTTTGCCATCCTTTACAATAAAAGAAATAAATACAGGGTAGGGGAGCAGATCACACTATTTCTATTAAAGTGATTGGAGTTCCCAAAGACCTTTAATGTTTTCTCTTTTTTTCTTCTCAGCCTCAAGGACAGAATGAATTACATCAAGTCTGAGTGTCAGCCATTGGCCATTTTGGAAGATTGAAGTTTAGAATCTAGAGTTCTGCATCTTATGGCTCTTTTCCTGAGTGGGGATTGGAGGGATCTCTGGAAATAACAGGTTGGTTAATTAAGGGGTTAATGTCAGGAAGAGAGTTATAAAAGTTCAGAGATTTTTTTCAAAACTAGCGATTTGGGATTGATGGACAAGGGTGTTAACCAATAGAAATCAAAATTCAAACATTACTTCATCATCTTAAGTTGTCATTGGTCGACTGTCCCCTTGGGACGGGCAGCCAGACTGGCAATTAACCCTTTCGGGGAGGTTCATGTTCTTTGCACTTATTTTATTTATTTTAAAAGTTTAAGTAGGGACAGATGAAAATCCAAGAAAAGTCTCCAGATTTTCAAGGGCCACCTCTTGATCTCACTTCAGAGGACAGAATTTCACCTGCCCACCCCCAAAAGAAACACACAGGGACACATTTCCTGGAGAAAAGTTTTGAACTTTTAAAATGGGGAATCAGCTCAGTGAGAGGAGAAGGGAGGAGACAGGTTTTTGCTCTAAGCGTTGTCAGAACAGTGACCCAGGTTTGAGACGATTCCATTAATCTTGCAAAGTGATCAGTCACTGGAAGATCGAGTTGCATTTCCTGCTTCAGAGATGTGGAGACAGATGACCTTTTCAGCAGTCTCCGACCCCCGGTTCACAGCTGGAGAGAGGATGTGTCAGCGTTTACTTTCAGGTCTCACCCAGCCCTTTGTTCAAGATTCGAACTCTTTGTGTTCCGCCTGCTGCTGATTTGGGTAGCTGTTGGCTGCAGGGATTTTGGTAGTTGTTGATGCTGCCGATTTTTTTTTTTTTTTTTAGCTCCCCACCCTCCCCCACCAAGTTTGCAACTTTAAGAGCCAAACTCCTTATTTGACAGGAGATATTATCTGGAGGTGCCCCAGAAAGAGAACCAGAATATGTACAGGGGATTTTCAGGGATGCTATTGGGCCTTTTGGCTTTAATTATCACCCCTTCCTGGGCTCCCCGAATGGAGCAGGCTGAGCTCTGTGAAACCAGAAGTCCAGCAAAAACTAATCAAAATATCTCATTTATATGGCTCTATTACAAAAAAGCTTTTACATGCATTGCCTCATGTAAAAGGCACTGCTAAAACAGAGGAATTTACACAAGGGAGCATTCGGTAGTCTGAAAGGTGGTGAGCTGCATGATCTTCAGCAAGATGCCCAGTCTGAGACTCAGTTTTCTCTTCTGTAAAATGGGGGTCTTAATATCAGAGTCCTATGAGGACTGAATGAACCAACAGTGGCTTAGAACATGGCCTGTGGTGGTCAGTGAGTGTGGTGTCTTCATTCGGGTGAAATTGGATTGAGGCCTGCGCAGGCCCTAACCTGTCTGTGGTTTGGGGTTGCTATCTGCCTCAGAAAGCAAAGCGGAGGGTCTGTCTTCCGGGAAGACAAAGTAGTCGTCTTCGCCTCTAAACAGGCCTCCTACATAGTTGGCTTTGCCAGGAACGAGGGCTGGCAGTGAGACCTGAGCCTGAGTATTAAGAGTGAGCACAATCAAAAAGTCTAGGCTGGGGGGTGACCCCCGGAGTTCAACATGGTGAATCCAGCTTGGGTCATTGCCTAATATAATAATAATAATAATAATAATAATAACACATGATGGTAATGGTAGCATAACATCGATAATGTAATGAACACCACCAAACTGTATACATGAGAGTGCTTAAAATGGGAAACATTATGTTGTATATGTTACCACAGTAAAACTTTTAAAAATAATATAATACAGTTTCCAAAATAACCACAGCAACAACACCAACAAAAACGAAGTCAGCCTCCTGGGCTTCATGACCTTCCCAACCAGCTATAAAATGGGAAAATTTAGCTTTGCCTCTCCAACATCAGGCCTCTCCCTAACCCTGGCTCCTTCGAAGTCTGAAAACACTTTATCCAGCCCCCCTCTCCGCAGCTCTGTTTTCCTTCTGGAATCAGTTTAGAGACCATCTCTTCCCTGCCCTCCTCATAACCCTTATCACATCATCTCATTGTCATCTGTGTCCCCTCCAGATTGTGACTTCGGGGACAGCAAGGTCCACCTGTCCCATACTTTGATGTATCCCCTACCTAGCACAGTGCCAGCACCAACTCTGAAAATATTTATTGAATGGAAGTCCAGACTTTCCTAGTCCCCAAACGCCTCACCCTTCCAGAAATCTAGGAATAGCAGTGCTGAGATGTTCTCTTTTCCTGGCTAACCCTTTGCAGATGGAGTCAGTGGCTTCTTGGCCCTTCTTGAAATGACATTCATCAATTCACCAGTTGTTTATTGAGCATCTCCTTCATTCATACCCAGAGCCATCTTTATAGGAAACCCTCCTCTTCACCCCACAGAGAGCACACCCTTTACCCCAGGAGACTGGGATGTTCTGAAATGAGGCTGTTCTGCTCTGAAGAGAAACCTTCTCTGAGCGAGAGCAGGTGAATTTGCCCAGCTTCCCCTTGCACAAAAGTTTTTCTCATTTGACACATTTCTCATAATGATAATAAAATACTCATGTGTGTAAAAGTTTAACATATGTCTCTTATTTGAAGTCTCCAAGGAGACAGACCTCATCTGTCTTGTTCATTGCTCTATCTTCAGCCCCCAGGGGCTGGCTCATAAAATGTACTCAACAAAGCTTTGTTGAATGAGTGAATGAACTCAAACTCCAGCCATATTGTCAGCTTGATAACTAAACCCTAAACTGCACCTCTTTGAAGAAGATACAAATGTTCTTAGAAGCCCTCTGGATGTGAAATACCCTTGGTGGTATGCCTGGGGAGGGATGGTGCACTAATTCCTAGCTGCAAAGGCCAGGCTGCCCCTGCACAGACTGCCTCCCTGGGTTCAAGAGATCTGCTGGGTGGAAACTGAGTCCTGGAGCCATCTCAGGGCAGGGGATCAGCCTTCAGACCTGCACCCCACGTCTGGGGAGGGGCAGGGGAAGCCGCTATTTGCGTGTGACTGTGGCTTCCCCTGGACCAGCCTGAGCTAATCACTCAGCCCCTAACCTCCCCCAGCACGGTGGCCCAGGGGGTGGAGGGGGCGAAGGGGCGGGGACCGGCGGGCCTCCAGATATCCTTCCCCTTCTGCTCCCGAGCTCTGGGATCTATTTGTCAGCCTGAGTCCCGGCTCCGGCTTCAGCACCTATCGGCGTTCACTTTTCATGTCTGCCCTGGGCACAGACCTTTTGGGACTGCTTTGGAAGTCCACTTACCCCATGCCAGATCTTAAGGTCTCAGAAGGTTTGATGCTTGTTTTGTCTCCACCACAGCCTAGTCCTAGGTGTGCAGTAGGAGCACAGGAGGAATGATTGGCAGGTTGGCGTCCTCAGCTTTGCAGGACGCCTGCCCCCTCCGCCTGTGAGCTGTTTGCAGGTCCGGAAGTGACGTCACCTCTCTGAACCTCCTTTTCCTCATCTGTACAATGGGAAAGTAGTAGCCAGATTGCCAGAAGGGTGAAAGGAGATGATGGAAAGCCCAGTCATACTCCCTGCTTTCATTTTCTCCATAGCCCTGATCATCATCTATCATACTGTATATTTTACTTATTTTATGTTCTCCTTCCCTTAGGATGTCAACTTCACAACTCTGTTTTGTTCACCCCTGTATCCTCAGCATCTAGAACAAAGGTGTTCTTTGGCACTTGGTGGGCTCTCAGTAAATATTTATGGAATAGATGAATAGATGGATGTAAATTGATTGGTGCTTGATAAGTGCCCAACAATGGGAGATATCATTAATTTAGCATTATGATGAAGAACTCAGCCTCTGGAATCTGACAGAAAACCATTTAATTGGGGTAGGGAAAGTTTTGCATCATAATAGGAAGTAGGGGATAGGATCTCAGGCTGATAAATCTTATCTGTACCACTTACTAGCTGTGTCCCCTGGAGTAGTGACTTCATGTCTCGGACCCGGTTTCCTCATCTGTAAAATGGAGGTAATGATGCTATCTCCCCAGTAGGGTGTGAGGATAGGGTCAGAGGGTAGTTGTGAAGCACGTAGCAGAGTCTCTGGCCCATCACGAGTGCTCAGCAAACATCAGCCACCATTACTCATGATAATAATATTCAGACTCCAGGGTACTTCTGAGTCGATTAAGCAGTTGCTAAGTACCTTAAATATGTCAGGGTCCAGTGAACTTAATCAATGTCTATTCACCTGAATCTGTGAGCTCCTCAAGGGAAAGGACCCTGCCTACATTTTCAGGACCTTGGCCCCTACTAGAAGCTAATTAATGGTAAAACATGCTGGAAAAATTACACACTTAACTCAAATATGAGTTGGAACATACAATAGCTATTAGAATAATAGTACCTACTATCTACAAAGCATGGTGTTGGGTGCTGGAGATAGAGAGGTGAGCATAAACAGACGTGGTGGCCCCTATATTTGAAGAACTTATAACTTAATTGGGGAGACAGCCCTTGTTCCAAGAGTTGCACAAATAGATGTAACAATGCAGCTGATAAATATGTCACAAAGGAGATGTATATGATGCTATGAGATAATATAATGGGGTATTGTTTCTGTGGTTGGTAAGAAAATCAGCAAACACTGTACCAAGGAACTTGTATTCGTTTCCTACTGCTGCCGAAGCAGATTACCACAAACCTAGTGGCATAAAACAGCACACATTTATTCTCTCACTATTCCCAAGGCTAGAAGCCCAAAATCAAGTTGTTCGCAGAGCCACGCTCCCCCCCAAAGGCCCCAAGGGGACTTCTCTGTGCTTCTTCCAGCTTCTGGCAGCTCCTGGCAGTCCATGGCGCTCCTTGGCTTATAGCTGCATCGCTCTAATCTCTGTCTCCATTGTCACGCGTTCTTTTCTGTGTGTCTCTCTGTCCTCTCCTTGTAAGGACATCAGTCACTGGATTTATGACCCACCCTGAATCCAGGATGATGTCATCTCAAGATCCTTAATTAATTACATCTGCAAAGACCCTAGTTGCAAATAAGCCCCTGTTCTGAGGTTCCTGGTGGACGTGAATTTCTGGAAGACTATTCAGCCTATTTCAGATGTGATGTATAGAGCTAGGCTGAGTGTGAGGGAAGTGATTTCCGCAGAGAAAGTAGCAGATGCACAGGCCTCATGCTGGGGTAGCCTGTGTGCCAAAGCAACGAAGGAAGGCCCATCTGACCAAGTGTAGGGAGCCAAGAGTGGGGTGGGGTGAAATGAACCTGAAAAAGAATGCCTGCGCTTTGGGAAATAATTGGCCAAGGTCTGGTAAAGCCTAAAGTGTGTGTGCCCTGGGATCCAGGAATTCCATAGCTAGGAATGTTCTCGAAAAACCAGACGTGCGCGCACCAAGAAGCATGGACAAGGATTGTGGGCCTGGAGGCCTTGTTTGCAATCACAGAAGACCTGAAGCACCGCAAATGTTCATCAACAGGAGAACAAACAAATCTCGGAATATGTCTAATCCTGGGTTCCTCAGAAAGCAGAGCCTGAAGTAAATGCTTATGTGGTCTTTTTATTAGGGAGTTCAGTGCCAGGGACGCAGGAGTGAGGAAAAGGGGGAGGGCAGCTGGAAAGCAGGATGAACCCAAGATGGTACGAGGAGGGGCCCTTTGAACTACTACATCTGCTTAGTTTCTAAGTTCCCCAAACCAGGTGGCTTAACGCAACAGAAATTTATTCTCCCAGTGTTCTGGATGCCAGAGGTCTGAAATCAAGGTATCGCAGGACCAGGCTCCTTTGAAACCAGGCCTCTTCCAGCTCTGGTGGTTTGCCAGCTACTTGGTGTACCTGGGTCTGCAGCTGCAGCACTCCAGTCTGCCTCTGTTGTGACGTGGCCTTCTCCCCTCTCCTGTGTGTCTCTATGTCCCTACGTCCAAACTTCCCTCTTCTCATAAGGACACTAGTCATATCGGATTGGGTCCCACGTAATCTACTCCGGCCTCGTTTTAACTAATCACATCTTCAAAGACCCTATTTCCACAGAAGATCACATTCGTGATCTTTCTAGAGGCCGTAATTCAACCCATAATGGCATCTTAAGACAGTCCCTGAGGGAAGGAAGAAGGGAGAAGAATTTATCTGCTGGCTCCTGGACAGAGATACACGCCATAGGGTGTTACCTGCCTCCTACTTTAGCTGACACGGGTGAGTACCCAGGTGTTTCACAGAGGCCCCGGGTGGAAGGAGAGGTGTGAGACACAAACATGAGGCAAGAGGCTGAAAGCTTGTGCTTCTGTGAACTCGTCAGCATCCACACAGATTTGGTCACCACAGCAATGGTCAAGCTGGGACAAGTGGCCAAGGGAGATCCCCTAGAGAAATTGAGGCTGAGAGCATCTGAAGAGGCCTGTGACATGCACGCTTGCAGGCAGGACACCATACAGCAGAAATGAAGGGCCCAGGGCTATATGCATTCCCATGGATGGAGCTCATCAAAAAAGGTTGAACGAAAAAGCAAGTTGCAGAAGTATGCGTGAAGTATTTATATGAAATCAAAACCAAGTCAGGACACAGCAAGTCCAGCGGTCCCACGGATCTGTCTCTTGCTTCAACACTGGACAGAAAGACCCGGGGACCCATCCTTACCCCAAGCCCCCTTCAGCCTCGGACCACCCTCCACCCTCCTCTCCAGTTGCAGCCTCGGGGGACCTCTTCTCTGCCAGCCCCTGCCTGCAGGACCCGCCAACACCGTTTCTGTGGTTAGATCCTCATTGTTAACCAACCCTGAGCTCCCAGGTCCTCAGAATCTTTCTCCCGGGGTGGAGGCCCCTGTGAGCCCCCTGGTCGGCCTGCATCTGCAGCCTCCTGCTCCCACATCTCTCTGGGCTTCCATTCTGACCCTGACGATGTGGCCCTGGAGGATGGGATCCCACTGTGAGTGGATGAGGGAGAAGCGGGAGGGCGCAGGGCAGCTCCTGAAGATGCAAAACCTGCAGGGTGGCCACGCCTTCTCCCAGGGTGAGCAGAAGGCTCCCAAGGTGAGTGGGGTGAATGCCTGGACACCCCGGGAGCTGCATGGCCCTGGAGAAGAGCCTGAACCAGGCCCTCTTGGACGGGCAGGCCCTGGGTGCTGCCTGCACAGACCCTCCTCTCTGTGACTTCCTGGAGAGCCAGTCCCTAGAGGAGGAGGGACACTCAGCCAGGAGATGGGCGGTCACCTGACCAACCTCCCAGACTGGGCTGGGCAAGTGTCCATTGCAGAGGCTCACCCCTACACTGGACCAGGAGCCCCTGGAGCCCTATGGGGAGCAGGGAGGGGAGGCTGTGCATTCCCCTGCATCTGGCTTCTTCCTGGGCCCCTCCCTCCAGCCAGGAGGCATCTTTTTTTTTAAATTCAGTTTTATTGAGATATATTCACATACCATACAGTCATCCGTGGTGTACAATCAACTGTTCACAGTACCATCTTCTAGTTCCCAAACTATTTTTGAACATTTTCCTTACACCAGAAAGAATCAGAATCAGAATAAAAAATAAAAATTAAAAAAGAACACCCAAATCACCCCCCATCCCACCCTATTTTTCATTTAGGTTTTATCCCCATTTTTCTACTCATCCATCCATACACTGGATAAAGGGAGTGCGATCCACAGGGTTTTCACAATCACAGTGTCACCCCTTATAAGCTACACTGTTACGCAATCATCTTTAAGAGTCAAGGCTACTGGGTTGGAGTTTGGTAGTTTCAGGTACTTACTTCTAGCTATTCCAATACATTAAAACCTAAAAAGTGTTATCTATACAGTGCGTAAGAATGTGCACCAGAGTGACCTCTTGACTTCACTTGAAATCTCCCAACCACTGAAGCTTTATTTCATTTCATTTTGCATCCCCCTTTTGGTCAAGAAGATGTTCTCAATCTCATGATGCTGGGTCCAGATTCATCTCCGGGAGTCATATCCTGCGTTGCCAGGGAAATTTATACCCCCGGGAGTTGGGTCCCACGTAGAGGGGAGGGTAGCAAGTTCACCTGCCAAAGTGGCTTAGTTAGACAGAGAGAGGGCCACATCCGAGCAACGAAGAGGCACTGAGGGGGAGACTCTTAGGCACAATTATAAACAGGTTAAGCCTCCAGGAGGCATCTTTTTAACCAACCACCTTGCAGCCCTCTTATAAGATGGGCACCAAGTGTAAACAATAAAGCTTTGGGCAGAAAACATACAAAAGGCCAGGCTATCTATCTATCTATCCATCTATCTGACTATATATCTTTCTACCTATCTACCTACCAATCTATTAACAGTATAAAGAAAAACAATGGAACAATAGCAATAAGCACAAAATTGAGGTTAGTGATTACTTTCGGAGCATGAGGTAGAGGAGATTGGGTTTGGGCCCCAGATAATTTCAAAGAAAGATACTGCTGATAGTTTGTTTCTTACGTTTACAATGATAGCAATTTTTTACCGATACACGAATGTTTCATGTACTTTTTGTGTGCATGAGATATTTCCCATGTTTTAAGCTTAGAACTATGATTTTCCTCTTAATTTTTATACTTGTCCACAGTGACACAATCTTTATTACTTTGCTTGACAGCACATAACTCAAAAAGTAATTTAATGACTCAATTTTGCCCTGACAAACTCTGTATTAACCATTTCTTACCAAAATAAATTGGTACATCATTAAAGTTATCTTTGTGAATGTGCTAAACTAATTGGTGATTCACTATAAGGCCACAATAAAAGATAAGGAGTAAATGAATGTCATAAAATTTTTTAAGAAAAAAAAGAAGGGAAAGAAAGGGTCAGATGATGCAAGGCTTTGTGCTATGGCAAGGATATGAGTCTTTAATGATTTCTATGTGTTGCTTGAACTTTTGCTACAAGAATGGATTATAATTTTAAAAATTAATTTTCCATTATAAAAATCCATCCAGAGGGTTATAGGTATGTCAGTGAGGGAGAGTGAAGCCCTTCATTTTATAGCTGGAAAACTCAGGCCAAATTGGAGGCAAGCAACTTGCCAGAGGCCCCAGTACCCCCTGCCAGCAAAATCAAGGGTGGGACCGAGCTGCTACCCTCTTGGTTGGTGTAGGAATGAAGGAGCAACTGCTGGTGGGGGGAAGGGGCTGTGATCAAACAACAGGCATCCGTGGAGCACATGCTATGGGCAAGGCCTTCGCTGCCTGCCAAGCAGGACGGACAGGAAGGTGAGTGAGGGGAGGGTCTGGCCTCACCTTCAAAGAGCTGGCTCCCAGGTGAGCAGATAAGACTCTGGGAGAAGTACCTCTTGGTAGGAGTTGATAAGGGAACCCTCTGCACTCTGCACACACCCATGTTATAGCCTTATCTCTACCTGGTAGAGTTACTGATTTACAGGCCATTTTAGTAGGAAGACTCGGGGATCCCTGAGGACATTGACTCAATCAGGCATTTACTGAGGAACTGCCCTTTACCAGGCACCAACCTGGGACAGCTGGTATGCAGTAGGTGCTTGATAAAGGAATGCTGCACTGAATGATAAGTTCAGAGCCTAGCATTCAGTGGGCACTCAATGAATGCTTTTTTAATTGAATAAACGACGAATGAATAAATAACTTGCATCAGGCCTGGCACACAGAAGGTGCTCATTTAAATGTTGCGGGAACCTACCTTTCTGTCCTATCTGGACACTTAAGCCCAGGGAGCAAATTGGCAGTCCAGACCCTCCATCCATTCATTCATTCACTTATTCAACAAACATTTATCAAGTGCCTATTGTGTACAAGTCACTAGAGATATAGCAGTGAACAGGGTAAGAAAGGGTTTTTCTCGTTTGCTCACATTCTAGTCGGGGGAGAGAGATGACACATAAGTAAGCAAATAAACAACAAACAACAGGTAAAGATAAGGGCTTATGTTGACACTAAGTAAACCCAGGTGATGTGAGAGAGCCTGGAGAGAGTGGTGGTTGGGATGAGGTCTATGGGAAAGGCCTCTCTGAGCTAAAGGCCTAAAAGGCAAGAAGCAGCCAGCCATGTGAGAGTCAAGGGGAACAGCATTGCTGGCAGAGGGAACAGCATGTACAGAGGCCTTGAGGCAAGAATGGATTTGGCCTGTGGAAACAAGAGTGAGAAGATGGGCAGGAGAGGCTGATGGGCAGGGGCTAGAACAGAGAAAGCTCTCCGGCCCTGGGAAAGGAGTTCTATTCTTAACTTGGGTGCAAAGACATTGGAGGTCTTTTTAAGCCTGGTGGTAAGCTGAATAATGCTCCTCAAAGATGGCCGCGTCCGAATTCCCAGAACCTGTGAATGTCTTATCTTATATATATAGCAAAAGGGATTTTACAGGTGTGATTAAATCAAGGATCTTGAGATGGGGAGATTATTCCGGGTTATCCAGGTGGGCCCAATATAATCCCAAGGATTCTCATAAGAGGGAGAGGAGAAAGGGGGTCAGAGAGAAGGAGAGGTGGGAGTGACGGGCTCTGAAGATGGAGGAAGACAGGCCACGACACAAAGAATACAGGTGGCTCCTAGGAGCTGAAAGAGGCCGTGAAAGCTCCCAGAAGGAACCAGCACTGCCAACAATTTGATTTTAGCCCCTTATGACTCATTTTGGACTTCTGACATCCAGAACCATAAATGAATACATTTGGGTTGATTTAGGCCATTATGTTCCTGATAATTTGTTACAGCAGCCATAGGAAAGTCATACAAGCAGAGATGGGACATGATCTGGTTGATTTTTATTTTTTTATTTTTTGGAAAAATTTATACATTCTGCATCCTTCTCAATATGCACATGAACATATTTGAGGTTTGTGTCAGGGTTCTCTAGGGAAACAGAACTGACAGGAGGTATCTATAAATATTATGAGATATTTTTTCATGAAATAAAATATATTTGATAAATGTTAATAGTTTTTGTCCCAGAAGTTTGACCAGTTTGTTAAATGCAAATTTTAATGAGATATGTTCACACACCATATAACCCATCCACAGTATATAATCCGTGGCTTACGGTATCATCACATATTTGTGCAGTCATCACCCCAATCAATTTTAGAATGTTTTCATTACTCCAAAAAGAAAAATAACAAATAAACATAAAAAAGAAAACCCCAAACACCCCCATATCCCTTATAACCCCCCCATTGTTGACCCATAGTATTGCCGTGGTACGTTTGTTACTATTGATGAAAGAATATTAAGATATTACTGTTAACTATAGTCCATAGTTTGCAATAGGTACATTTTTCCCTATATACCACTCTATTATTAACTAGTTGTAAAAGTGTCATACATTTGATCTGGTTCATGAAAGAAATTATTTATATTTCTACTGTTAATCACAGACATCATCCATCAGAAGGTTCACTGTGTTATAGGAGATTTTTATAAGAATTGTTTCACATGACTGTTGGGATGGGCAAGTCCAAATTCCATAGGGCAGGCCGCAAGCTGGGAACGCCAATGAAGCTTTTCAAAGAATTCCCCAGGAGAAGCTGGCTGGCTGAAGTAGAGATGAAAATTCCCCCTTCTGGCTCCTGAAATCATCACTTCTCCTTTTAAAGTCTTCAACTGATTGAATGAGACTTCCCTCACTGTGGAAGGCAGGCTCCTCAGTCAATTGTAGATGCAATCAGCCATAGATGCAATGTGCTTGCTGACGGTTGGTTTTTTAGAAGGGATTTGCTGGTTGCAGTGTGGAGAACGAGTTTTAGGAGGTGACCTAGGAGGGACCAGTGCGCAGATTACTGTAGACATCTGGGCAAGTGATAATGGTGGCCCCACATGAGATGCAAGTAGTGAAGCTGGAAAGAAGAGACGGATTTTAAGAAAATGTTAAGGGATTTGCAGAGGGATTGGATGTGGTGGGGAGGAAGGAAAGCAAGGGATCGGGTGACTCAGGGTGATCGGTACCCCAATTTCACCCCTTCCTTAGGGCCTCAAAGAACAACATTGCACTTGACCAGCGGCTGCAGGGATGCCGGGCGTTTTTGTATGATTAGGCTGGAACAGTTCTCTGAGAAATAAAATGCCCTTTTATGAGCCAGGGCAGGGGATTAAAAGCGGTCAGGCTAAAGAGAAATCCCAGGGTCAGGAGACAGCTGAGCCTGAAGATTTTTAATCTAAACCTTAAACGTTTTTATTTTTCACTCCCTGAACCCAGGGTGTCACTTTAAATATGTGTTGGCAACATCGCTGTTCTATTTTTCTTTTTAATTATACAAAGAGAGATCCTGGAAACGGCTCAACCCCGGGGTGGGGGAGGCAATTGAAGTTTGGCAGGAGTTTGAGGCAGAGACACCAACTAAAAACCCAGTGGACTTGAGATCCTTTTGTGAGAGCACGGAGTGCAAACTTCCAACTTCCCTGAACTTGGTATGGTCAGGCCTGACTCAGGATTTCTAAAAGAAGACTGACAGAGTCACCAACTCAGAATGGAGAGAGAGGAGATGGCCACGTCTCAAAGATAAATATATCACCAGTACTTGCTCTGCTCCTGTACCTTGAGTCGGTCCCCAGACCTCTGTCCTCCTCCCTTTTATCCTCTGGACAGAGGACAGCTAAAGAGATAGTTCATTTACATCTACAGAGCCCTCCCTACTCAGGGCCAGGCACAGGACTGAGCTATTTATATGATTTATCTCTTTTAATGCACTAAACTACTCTACGGGTTATTATCCCATTTTCGAGACTGGAGGCTGAGAGAGGGCAGATGTGGCCGTCCCTGCAACTCAGGTTGGTCCTGGGCTTGTTTGGCCTCAAATCCACTCTTTGTCTACCCTCTGCTTTGCTCTGTGTCGCAGGTTGGTCAAACCCTGCTGGCTGCCAAATCAGGAGCTATCTCCGGCAGCAGCTACGTCTCCTTTGTGGCTCCACCTCCCGGCAGACATGCCCCACTGTGGGTTCAGCTCCCACCTGGCGACTGCGGTCCCTGCTGGGTCCCAGAAACACCACCTCTTCCCTCTCACCCTCCAACCCCAGGATTCGCCATCTTCCACGGTTCTTTCATCACCTATGGAACCATTCTCTGTATCCATTCCCCTATTCCAGGAGCAATTTTTCCTGGTTGGATTCTCATCGATATGCTGACTCCCTTTAGTGAATACTCATGAATTAGGCAATTCGTTCGATTTGGAATGAGGCAACCCTCTGTCTTTGAGCACAGTGTGTCCACGAGATGGAAAGAGTAATAATCGCGTGTTGAGCACATTGCTGGAAAAATGTTCTTCTGCGAAACACTCATATAACTCTTTCTGCCAAGTACTATTACTATTCCCATTTGACAGATGGGGTTCAGAGAGGTTGGATTGCTTGCCCAGAGGCACAATTAGAGTGTCAGTGGTAGAATTCAAACCAGGTGTGGCTGGCTCCAAAGTCTGTGTCCTTTTCTAATCTCTATTGACACCCTCAACACACTCATGTCCCCTAACAAATCCCTTAGACTTCCTGGCCAGCTCTAGTCTCCACCCCAACTCACCCAGGGTCCTGCCTGATCTCAGGGTTTTGTCTCTCCAGTGTGGCCCACTGTGTTCCTAACGGAGGACGCCAGACTTCCCAGGAAGATGGTTTTCCCTGCTGACACCCTGCCCCTTTAAGAGAGACAGAGACACTTCAAAGGCTTGTACACGCTGACAACATATATTCCAAAATTTTCTTCCAAAATGTATGTAGACATGTAAAGGACCCAATATAGGCCAAACAATTTCAGAAAAGAACAAAGTTGAAGGCCTTACTCTACTTGACCTCAGGACTTATTATAAAGCTAGAATAATCATGGCAGTGTTTATTGACATAAAAATAGACAACTAGATCAACAGAGTAGAATCAAGTCCAGAAATAGAGCCTTGTTACCGACTCACCTGATTTTTGACAAAAATGTCAATGCATTTCGATGAGGAAACCTTATTTCACACTACTTTCAAAAATTAGCTTGCAGTGGATCACAGACCTAAATGTACAATCAAAAACTAGAACATTTCTAAAAGAAAACATAGGTGAATCTCTTCGTGACCTTGGGGTTGACAAAGATTTCTTAGGACACAAAGGCACTAACCAGAAAAGGCTGAGCAGATACACTAGGCCCAGCAGCGGCTTTCGACCAGCACAGGAGAAAGAGTCCTACACACCCCTGAACTGGGGAGCAGGGAGGCAGAGCAGGCATTTCAAGGGGGTGATTGCTGAGAACCAGGCCCAGAAAATCATTCTGAGATCAACCAAAGACTACACACCCTAATTCTGAACTTCACAAGCAGTCCCCAGACAGTGTCTAACTCTGTTTTCTTTATCCCAATTCTTTGATGGTGAAAACCCTCTGGAATGCTGCCTTCCCTCTGGAATCAGCCTGGTTGGAGCTGGCACCAGGGCTGGGCAGCAAAGGGATTTACACATTCTATGTGACACTTGAAGGGAATCAAAGGGGGCCAGAAACCAGCTCCATAGAAGGAAAACTTCTGAACGACTAGAAACAAGGGATACAGAAGAACACGGCTTCCAGAAGGAGCGAGCTCCCCATCACCAGAGGTATACAAGGGTTCTGCAAAGACCTGAGCTCAATAAATGGAGGCTATTTTTATTAGTAGTAATAATTTAGTGGGTTTCAAGCCTCAGAGAAGTTGGAGGGGAGGCACAGATGGGGGAGGGAATGAATAGAGACAAAATGCTCTCTTTTTTAATTGAAATTGGGACTTCCCCAAGGCTTTGTCGGACCGAGAGTGACCAGGGCGTTCCTTTTCAGCTGGGCATCAGATTTACCCCCTCCAGAGGATCCACCTGGAGGTGTGACTGGGTATCCAAGTTCAGGGTTCCTAAATAGGTATGTGCAATCTGTAATATCTCCATTTTACCTGAGAGCTTTGTGGCCCAGAGAGGTTAAGTCATTTGCCCAAGGTCACAATACAACTGAGTGGCCAAGGGGACAGCCAACTCAGGTGTTAGCATTGTAATTTTAAAGACTTAAGATCACCCAGTTCAGGGGTTCTTAAATTTACTGGAAGAACTTGCTGCAACCAAAATGCTCTGGTGGTGCTTAGTAATTTGCATTTTAATAAAACACCTCCTGAGATTCTGATGCAGGGGGCGGGATCACTGGGGCAGTGGTGAAGCCCAGAGTCTGGAGACCCACCTACAGGATTCAAAGTCCTGTCCCACTATTTACTGGCTGTGTGTGCCTCATTTTTCTCACTTGTAAAATGAATTGTTGAGTTAATAAAGTGCTTCAAATAGTACCCGTCATTGGTAACTGCTACCTACACAAGGTCTAACTACTATTATTGCTACTTCCTAGGGCAGCTCAGGCCATTTTTGGTCAGCCCTGGGCCACCACCACTTTAAACAGCCCTTTCACAGTTGTACTCAACACCCTCATGTGGAGAAGGTGATTAAAAAATGCTGATTGGCCTTTTCAGAAATAAACCCCCAAAGGCTGAGCCACACCTCCTGGCCACTAGGGGGAGCCATACTGGTGCCTGGAGGCCCTGGGGACATGGGGAGTCCCAATCCCTTCTCCCCCACTTGCTTTGTGTCCTTTAGCAAGGTGCTTTCTCCCTGGGGACTCAGTTTCTCTGCTGGGGATGGGGTTGGTGCATGTCACAGCCCAGGTGGCTCTTACCAAGGCAGAGGAAAGCTGATTACCCTCGGGTCCATCAGCGAGGACCCTGGGGCCAGAGCAGAGATCGCCCCAACCCAACCCACCCCCCAAATGCAGAGGGTATTTTAATTTTTTCTGGTCTGCCCAGATGGTGGCTGCAAACCCCAGGGAATTAGAGGGGGAAGGGCATGAGAAGCTGGAGAAGGGAAGCCCTGCCCCATCCCTACCCCAAAGCCCCCTTCGGAGCCACCGCTCCCAGATCCTTTTGTTCTTCCTGTATTAGCAAATCTCCTACCAGCTTCCAGGCCCTTCCCCCTCTAGACCCCTTCCCTCCACCCCCATCTGCCTGCTAACAGTGAGCGAGTACCCAATTCCAAGCTGGGCCTTTCTCGCACACCAAGGATGTTTCATTACTTTATCCACTGAACATGCTCCTGTCGAGAGTCTCCGGCTTGCCAGGCCTTGCGCGAGGCCCTGGGGCGAGAGACGCGATTTAAAAAGACCAGAACTCTGCTCTCGCGACGCTCACCCGCCGGTGGGGGAGACAATCAATACCTAGTAAGCCAAGCCGGATGATTTCGGATACCGTGGTGGTCTGTGCCAAGAAGGAAGTAAAACCGGATGAGGTGACAGAAAATGCCACGGGGCTACTTGAGAGAGAGAAGACCTCCCTTCGGGGGCGACATTTGAGCTGAGACAGATGGCAAGTGTAAGGAATAGCAAGTGCAAAGCCATCAAAAGAAAGCAAGCCCAGGGGGGTGAAATTTCAAATTCCGAGCTCCTAGTCTTCATAAAAACACTCAAGAAAGGCCTCTGGGGGAAGCTAGGAGGCTTTGGGGGAAGGGGAAGCCTACAGTTTCATCCTGGGTGGGTAGGTGGGTGAAGGCGCGCTCTCTAGTGGTGACAGCAGTTAACTTGCACATCACTGGCCGGGAATGCCACACGATTGCCACTAGCTTCACTCATCCCGGGCTTTTCCCCATTCAACAAATACCAACTGAGCGCTGAGCGTGTAGTAGGCAACATTCTAGAGGGCGCGCTTAGCTCTGATGGGGACCACAATGACATGCAGCCGTGTATCAGGCAGAAAAAGTCCCTTCCCTTCTAGAGCAGACGTCCTTCACCCTCACCCCACCTCTGCCCCCCACTATTCTGCAGCTAACCTGGCCTTCTATGCCCCCAAAGCCAGCTACTGCTGTTTCATTAGCTTTTGCATTTGTTTTTCCCGCGCTCTTTGCATAGCTGGGTTCCTTCTCCTTACTCAGGTCTCAGCTCAAATGCCACCTGGTCAGAAAGGTGTCAACTTATTTGTTTAGTCCTTCTCCCCGCAAAAGTATAAGCTCCATAAAGACTCCCTTTCTCCTGGACTCCCTCAGTTTAACACTTCATAGGTTCTCAGTAGGCGTTTGCTGAATGAGATTGCGGATTCATTCATTCAAAAAATATTTACCGGGTGCCTGCCCAATGTGTCAGACTCTGGGGACTTGTACTGGGAACAGGAAAGTGAACAGAACTAACCAAAACTTCCTGCCTTAAGGAAAAAAAAAAAATCCCTGCCTTGAGCATTCTAAAATTAAAATTGTACCTCCCGTCCTCCGCAATCCCTTCAGGCTGTTTTATTTTTCCTATACACCTTCTAAACTGCCATATTGTTTACTTTTAGGTTTGCGTGTATCCCTCCTCCACTAGAATGTAAATTCTGTTTTTGTCCATTTTATTTATCACTCTACGCTCAGCGCCTGGAACAATGTTGGCACCCAGTAAATCGGAATGAATTCTCGGTTTCAGCCTGTTCTTTTTCCTGCTGACCTTGAGTCACCTTGTTCCAAGGCGAAAGGGGCCTCAGGAGGCGCCCAGAGGCGACCTCAGGCGGCCCGACCCAGGAGTCGGCGCTCCGGGAGCAGGGCCATCCGAGCAGCTGCGGAGATGGGAGGTGCCGGGAGCCAGGAGCTCGGCGACGCCAGGGGACGTGGGGCGCTTCCAGGGAGAGGCGCTGGGCAGGCGGCGGCGCGCCAGAGGCTGTGGGCGGTGCTAGCCGAGGAGGCGGGTCACGTGTCTCGCGCCCCCGGCTCCCGCCTGGTGGGTGGGGCGTCCAGGTGGGCGTGGCACATGTAAATCTGCAGGGAGGGGCGGCAGCCAATCGCGACGCGCGCCCAGGTCCCTGCCGGGGGATCCGCGCTGCTGGATCGCGCGCAGTCTCGCGCCGCGGCCGTCCGGAGTTTTGCAAACGGCGCCGCGGGTCTGCGAGTTGAGTCTGCAGCCGCTTCCTCGTCCTCCGCCTTGTCCTCGGCGGCGGCCCGAGTTGGGCCGTGTCAGGCCGGGCCCGCGCGGGGTGCTGGTGGCTGCGGCGGACGTGCGGCGGGAGGGGGCGGGGGCCGCTGCCTTTTCAGGGGCCCGGGCCGGCCCGCGCCTTTGCAGCGTGCTCCATGCATCCGGAGCCCGCCCCGCCCCCGAGCAGCACCAGCCCCGAGCTTCCCCTCGGCGGCGGCAGCACCTCCAGCGGCAGCCGCCGGAGCCACCGCCGCAGCGGGGACGGGGAACCCCCCGGGTCCCCGCCGCCTCCGCCCGCCGTCACCTACCCGGACTGGATCGGCCAGCGTTACTCCGAGGTGATGAGCCTCAACGAGCACTCGATGCAGGCGCTGTCCTGGCGCAAGCTCTACTTGAGCCGCGCCAAGCTCAAAGCTTCCAGCCGGACCTCGGCTCTGCTCTCCGGCTTCGCCATGGTGAGCTCGGGCCACCCCGCCCTCTCTCCTGTCCCGTCCGCTCCCGCCCGCAGCCCCCACGGGGTACACGCTGGGCGGGCCGGGGTGAGAGGAAGAATGGGGAGAGGCTGTCGTGGACGCTGGAGGGGGGCCACAAGTGCTGGACATGAGAGGCGGCGACGAGTGACACCCGATGTGTGAGATGGGGGGGAAGGGCAAACCATACAGATGTCCCAGGTTGGGGGGGTCCAGGTTCCTTCAGGTGGGAAAGCTTCATGCAGCTAGGGGGAAGAAACACAGCAGGAATTAAGGATCCCCAGAGTTAGAGCTGTTAGAAGACAGCCACAGGTAGGTATGTTCAGGGAGAGAAGCAGCCACCAAGGGTCTGACGTGTTTGGGGACAGGTGACAGGAGTGGGGATGAGGACAGAGGGCTGAGCTGTTGCCCTGCGTCCCCCACACCTGAGGCCTTGCCCTTTTTATCAGCTAGTAGAGAGCAGGGGACTTCCTGACACCCTCTCCCACCCCATTTTCCATGAGTCTCAGTTGGGGCTTTGACAACCACTCCCCACCCTCAGTGTCTTCCTCAGAAACTTGCCACTGAGTCACCGCATGTGGGCGAGGAGGGGTGGGATGTGTTCCTGTTGAATGGGCCCTTTCTTGATTTTGGGGGTAGGTATGTTTTGCTCCCCCCAGGAGCCGCAGGTCTCTGGGGTGGGGGGGAGTGAGGGAGGCCTGGAGGCTGGGTGGGAGACGTTTCCCTGTGGACACCTTCAGGCCTGGAGCCTTGGCTCCACTTAACAAGTCATTATGATCACTTTCGCTGACATCAGCCTTCGGAAAGGGGTCTGCCACCTCCTTCCCCCAGGTCTCCAGCCCAAACCACTCCTGCCTGCCTCCCCCTTGGCCTTGAGGGAGGGAGTGGCCACACCACTTGTGTTTTCTCGGGAAGGGAGTGTGTCACTCCCTGTGCTCTACAAACAAGTGGGCCCTTGCAATGGAGCCTGAGCTTTTTAGCAGCCCTGGGCGAGCTCAGAGCACCCTGGGCCCCAGGGGAAAGGCCAGGAGATTGGGGAGCAGGCCTAATGGCTGTCCCAGCTCTGTCACTTGCTGCCTTTGTGACTTTGAGCAAACCACTCCACCTCTCTGGGCCATTTCTGAATTGGGAAATGAAGGCTGCAACTTGACAGTTTCTCCGTCTTTGAGGATCACATTGAGGGAGCCCTTGAGAGAGAAATCAGATTCTCTCTGGGCATGTGTGTGTCCCAGGGAGTGGCACTCTAGTTTTGGGCTTAGGTCAATATGATGGAATTCTCTTTTCTCAGTCCTCAAACCCAAGAAGCCATAGTCTTTGTACCCTGTGCCTGCAGAATCACTGAGACGAGCTGACCCTTTGAGCCCTCACTCTGTGCCAGGCTCCTCAACCACCCTTCGAGATGGTTTTGTAAGGGATCTTTCCCGAGGTCACATGGAAGGATTTGAACCCAGGTCAGTTGGTACCCAGAGAACTCCACTGCTGACCCACATGTGCCTTACTTGGTGGTGTCTTGGGGCAGGCCCGGGGAATGAAAAAGAGCAAAAGTTGCTTTTAAGCAGAAATATATATACGTATATATATATATATATATATATATATATATATATATATTTTTTTTTTTTTACAATTTTGGGGAGGGGGATGAAAGAATATGACACCAGTACTTGTCAGCTCCTCACTGCAGAAGTTTAAGATGGTGGGATCACTTCCCCTCTTGGAACTGTAGACTCATAACCAGCCCCAGGCCCCGTCAAAGAGGTGCAGATCAGATGGGTGACATTTCCTGCCTTCTGAAGTCCCCTCTTCCTCCTGAAGCAGCAGCCAAGTGTCTCAAATGTTACCTCCCTCTTCCTCTTGCTAAAAACAGTGTGGGGAAGTCGGGAGGCTTGGGCAGTGAGCTGCAGTTGGGTGGGCCTTGGCTCCTCCAGGCTGTCTCCTGGGGACCTTTGTTTTCCCCGGTCTGAGTGGAGAAGGCATCCTGGCTCCACTGATGGAATCCCCAGAGTTCTACAGGGGAGGGCCGAATCCCATGACAGCCTCCAGTCCGGGGGAGCTGTTAGGGGAGGGTAACTGCTTCGCCACAAGCCTGAGACTCCAGGCGAGAAGGGATCAGGGTTCTACAGGGCCGGTTGCATGCACCCCACCCCCACTGACACCCAGCCGTGTGAGTGAGCTCCGGGAGGAAGGGGTACTCTTGGCGTGCGCCTGTAACCCGCCACCATGGTAACGGGTGAGCAAGTTTCCTGGATTACGATCCCTTGGCTTATGAGTCAGCACAACCTACTTCCTGCCCCCAGAGGGCTTCCTTCCTAGAGACCTGGAAAGCCAGAGGAGCTGATGTGATCTTTGATCTCCAGGGGTGGGAGGGTTGTCGAGGATGCCAGGCTCACCTGCTTACCAGGTAAGGTTGAGGGATGGTCTCCCAAAGAGCCCGGAAGGAATTGTGCATCCCCAGCCCATCCCCATGGGTGGAAGGGCCTGGCCAGGTGCCCACAATGTGTTGGGTAGAAGGTGTGTCCCCAGACAAGTGGATCATCTCTTTGAGGCTGGTTTTCTCATCTATGCAAAGTTCCTGCTTTCCCCTGGACATGAGTGAAGGACCATCATGTGGCCAGATCAGGCCCTTGATGAGTTGAGACATTTTCAGGATCTGATGACAAACACGTTGGCGATACCCTTTCTGGGCTGCCAGCAGGATTCTCACTCTGGGCGGTGTTTCTGGAAACAGCAGGCCTTGGCTGCGCTCAGCCTCCAAGTTCAACGTAATATCCACAGCAAGGGTCCCGGATGTAGCATATGACCGGCGTCCTACGGGTGCCCTTGAGCCGAGGGTGCCCTTGGGGGCTGTGGTTCAGGCCATCTGTGCCTTGGTTTACCTCTCGGCAAGAGGCAGCCAGCCTTGGCCCGCCCTGTCCTCTGCTGGGGAGGAAAGGCCTGTAACGTTAGCCTAAGCAGAAGATAATTGGGAAGGTCAGCTGGCTGCCGTAAACATAGTGCTTTCCATGACCTGGGATCAATTATTTTTGGATTATCTGCCTCCTTAAGTTCTCTGCTTGTTTGTTCCCAGGTCCCAGAATGGGTTCAGAAGTTGTTTGGAGTTTCTGTGAAAATGAGTTGGGAGGAAGGGCTCAAATCATAAGATGTTATTGGGCCTCTGTGATGTGTTGTTCAGAGTTTGGCAGCGTGGAGTTGAACAAAAAACTTGCTACTCAGTCATCGTGGCTGTTGTCGATTGGCTGTGTCATCACTTGTGATTTTCAGACAACCTGGTGAGGGTAGGTAGTCATCCCGGATGAATGACTTGCCTGAGGTCATTCGGAAGCTAGGCAACTTGGGTTCACATCCTGGCTCTACGTCTTATAACCACAAAACCTCAGGGAAGTCACTTAACCTTTCTGGGCCTCAGTGTCTGCATCTGTAAAATGGGCGTAATAGTCATACCAATCCCATAGGACTGGTGTGAGGATTCAGGAAGGTAGTGTTTGCAAAGCACTAAGAATACACCAGGCCCAGGATAAGTGCTGTGTAAGGGTTAACTGATTTAGAACAATGTGATTCCAGCTAAGTCTTGAGGTTGGATTGAGTTTTGACTAGTGACGTTAGGGTTTGTGGGGAGAGCCCTTTGGTCAGAGGAGATGGTGTGAACAAAATTACAGAGAAAAGAAGGTACAGGTTCTTGGGTAGAGGCACATGGACTGGTGTGGCTCAAGCTAATGGGGTATAGGGAGTTATACAGAAAGAAGAATCTAGCCAGGCAAGATGGTGGGGGACCTCGAAGGGCCATGTAGGAAGTCTGAACTCTTGTATAGGCAGTGGGGAGCCACTGAAGGTTTTGGAGCCGAAGAGTTCCATGATCAGTTCGATGATGATGATGATAGTTACTGTTTACTGAATAGCATCATGGCAAGCATTGACTCTGGGTCCTTTTCTTTCATTTTTACTTAATTCTCACAACAGCTCTTGAAAGTACCCGGCTAGCAGCTGGGCAAGCTGTGGTCTGTGTAACTTGCAGCCCATCCCTGTCCACCCACCCACCTACCACCCCTTTAGCTGTTGGTATCTGGGTGTTGATGTCTTCCAGATGCCCAGTTCTGCACACTAGCCTTGCATGCTGGGCTGCATATAAATGGAATTTTGCTGAGTACCCCAGAGGGAGAGAGCTCCCTGCCCAGCAGAAAAGCCTTTTGTGAAACTTCACAAGTGCCCGTGGCATATTTCTGGAATTTTCAGCTGGGAGCAATGAGAAGCGCCTGCTGGTTGCTGGATCCTGGGCTAGTGCAGACATCTAGATAGGGTTTCCCAGGGCTGCCGTGTGCTGTACAGAATCTTGTCGGGAGGGAAGGGAAAGAAAACTGAGACAGCCTGAGTTAAAATCAGCCGATATCTCTGGTGGGACAAATAGGGGGCCTTTAATATGTTTCCCAGCAGGGACTTCTCAAACTGATAGGACCATCGCATGTTTTCTTCAGAGGAGACTCTCGTGGGATGATTCTTTGGCAGAGCCCTCTTCAGGGGCATGGATCTGGAATAGGGGTCGCAGACTTTTTCTGTAAAGGGCCACTGAGTGACTCATTTCTGGCTTCGCAGTCCACACGGGCTCAGTGATATATACTCAGCTCTGCCATTGTAGCTGGACCGCGGCCACAGACCGCACGGAAATGAAGGGCCGTGGCCGTGTGCCCATAAAACTTTATTTACAAAAGCTCCAGACTGTGGGCCATAGTAGTTTCCCAACCCCGGTCTAACTGCTCAGCATTCGCTTTGGAGGCCGTGGCCTGAACCATCTCCAAAGCCAGGTCAGCACTTCTCTCCCTGTTTGTCTTCAACAACCTTTTTCCTGAGGCCTGTGAGGGCCCGGGCTGGGGAAGTAAAGAGAAATCTCGGAAAGCTAAGGAAACAAGACATAGTATTACATCATCATGCCCACGTGTTCAGCACGGGGATGGGGAGGATTGACTGAAGGACAACAGTCTGAAGGTATTTATTTGCTTAAGGATTTAGTGTCCACACACACACCCACCCCTACTCCGGGCAGGGGTTTTGCTGTCTTATTCCCAACCTTGTCTCCAACAACGAAAAAAGTGCTAGGCACCTAGTAAGTTCTCAGTTAATGTTTTACGTGGATGGAAGGGTGGGTGGCACTTGTCCTATCCCAGGAGGCTGGGGAACAGGGGTGACTTGGAAGATAAAAACCTGAAGGAGTCAAACTTGGCCAGGTGAGGAGAGCTGAGACCTCTTCTGTCCCACCATCTTCAGGTTGCAACCTATTAGTGGCTTTGATGCAAATATAGTGAGTTGCAACCAGCTTTTTTTTTTTAATGAAATAACAGTGGAATAGCAAGTCGCAGCATGCATTGTATGTTACCAGAATAGGAGACGTTGGTGTGCTTCGGGGGTAGGTTTTGTCTGCGGAAACTTCTGTTTCTGTTACAGTTGTGTCTCTCTCTTTATAGATAACTTTGGGCATGGTGGACCTCAGTGGTCAAGGTCAAAGTCTGTGAACCACAATTCTAGGCCTCAGTCCGCTCTGGATAAACGGTTTGCGTTTAGGGTGAGGCCGGCAGGCTCAGACAGCTCTAGGTGACCCCGGGTGGCTATGGCTGGGAGGCCCTTGTGTTCTGGGCTGCAGCCCCCACCTCCTGAAAGGGGGAAGCAGAGAAGGCCTGCACTTGGGGAAGGAAGATCGTGGCTCCCCTCTGCAGGCGCCAGGGTCCTCGGGGAGCTCAGTGAGCGTGCATGCGGTGAGGTGGATGGCATTTGGGCAGGGTGGGCCAACGCCCGCCCGTCCGAGCCAGGCCCCACCCTCAGCCGGATCCATGGTCCTTTTCTTCAGCCCGTGCTTGAGGTTTGGCACCCCCGGTCTGAGGTGTGCGTGGCAGGCTGCCACTCTCCCTATCCTTTAAGGACCCATGTGGCCAGGTTCATGCAGGCCCATGGCCGGCTGGGAGCTGTTTATTTTGGGTTCACGGGCTCAGTGCTCTGGCTATATTTACCTTGTGAAGCTGCATGCAATTTGATCTGATCTGATCTCTCTGGGACGTGGCGGAGGCCCTGGGAGTCAGCTGCCAGGGACGCAAGGCTGGTCTGTCTCTCTCTGCTCTGCTTTCCCAGAGCCCCGGGGCACCAGCAGCGGGGAGATTTCCCAAGCAGCAGGCATTCTGGTAAAAGCAATGGCGTGTCTTCCCATGAGCCATCTTCATCTGGAACCATCATCTGTGCCCCCCATTCCTCTCTTCCCTTTCCAAATCATTCTTTTATGCAGCCCCGTGGCACTGAGTTTGGTCCCAACTGTGGGGACGGCACCGTAGCCAGCCTGCGTGACTGGAGTTCCAGGAATTGTACGGCCCGGTGCAGGTGACAGCGTTTCTTCAGGAGCATGCCGGTGGGCCTTTTCCTTTGCCTTTTTTCTACGGAGGACCCGGTGTCACGGGCTGAGCTGCCCAGCTGCCTCCCAGGCCCCTCCTCACCTCCCAGGCCTCGGGGAGGACGTCCCCAGCTGTCCCTGTCACTGTGACAGTCTGTCCTGCTGAGGTGGCAGGCTGGCCAGGTGTGGTTTGGGACACACATTCCCTTTGTACCTGGGGTTTGGAGCTGGGGCAGCTGCAAAATGGGGTAGCCCAGGCCCAGAGTCGGGGGGTGGTTCTCTTCAGCTCGAGCCGAGGGCATCCCGCCGGCAGTTTCTCTTCTGCTTCAAGCCCTGGGTTTTCCTTGTGTGAAGTGACATTTATTGAGCACCTTGGGTGTGCCAGGCCCTGAGCTAAACACACGTCAAGACCTCATCTGAGTGAGGGGTGCCCTCCTGTTCCCCCCATTTTACGTGGACTTAAGAGTCGAGCGGACTTGAGTTTGGATCCCGCCTCCCCCACCCAATCATAGTGTGACCCTTGGGTGGCTGGCCTCACCCCTTTGAGCCTCGGTTTCCCCATTTGTAAAATAATCATAATGATGTTGCTAATTATCATCAATATTTAAATAGTGCTTATCACATGCAAGGCCTCACTCTGAGAACTCAGCGAGTCCCCGTAGCAGGTTCAGGATGTAGGTCCGTCATCACCCCCTTTTATGGACAAGGACACTGGCACAGAGAGGTTGAAACATTTGCCCAAGGTCCCCAGCTCTGTAAGTGGAGGAACCAACCAAGACTCTGGCTCCTGCTTGGGTCTGGGCTCTCAGCGGCTGGGTGGAAGGGGAGAGAGGACCACCTGGGGGGGTGGCTGGGATGCGGGTGAAGCACCAGGTTGGGGACAGATGGGGGCATTGCCTGTGGGCCTCCCCAGTGCCCAGCTCGGGGTCTGACCCTCTCTGGGTCCCCCCAGTAGCCGGTGGACCTGGGGCAGCCAAGCTGTGGGCCTCTCTTGCTTGTCCCTCCCTTGGGCCACGGTTCTGGGGGGAGTGGAGGTGCCCCCTGCTCCAGGTGTCGGAGGCCTGAGGACAGAGGCCAGTGCCCAGGGGATGTGGCCTTTGCCTGCCTGCTGCCCAGTGTCCAGGGCACAGACCCCACCCAGCACCCTTGGATTCTCGGGGTTGGCTCAGCCGCCAGGGTCTTTAAAACAGTGGAAGTCCTGATGGTGCTGCCCCCGGTTAACATGAGGCTGAAGCGTTTTGTAAGCCTCTGGGCTGAAACACAGAAAAACCATCAATTCTGGGATATTTTAGGCAGAAGTCTGTGGAAGGGGCAGAGTGGTAGGGGGTGTCAGTGACTCCTCGTAGAACTGTCTGGAAATCCTGTCCTGCATGTCTTAAGGAGAGCACCCATCGCCTTCGTCGGGTTCCCGAAGATTTCTGGCTCCAGATCCCCTCCAGACCAGGCCCATGTTCTCATCATGTCCCTTGTTCTACAGACGAGATGGAGGCCTGGGAGGCAGGGTCTAGACTAAAGTCAGGCAGTGCAGCTGGGAAGGTTCCAGAGCCAGAGCCCAGGTCTGTGCATTTGGCCCTGGGGTTCTCTCTGCCCGAGTGGATCCCTCCAGCAGGAGGGTAGAAACCCCAGGAGGACTTGCATAGCGACAGTGGGTTTGGGAGTGAGCTTTCTAAACAGAGTACTCCCAGCTAATTTTTATTGAGGCTTCTCTCGATTTTAGTATTTAGCCAGACGCTATGTATTTTACATGGATTAACCCAGTTTACGCTCACAAGAACCCTGTGAGGCCTGCACCCTTTTGACAGGTGGGGAAACCGAGGCACAGGAAGATGCTGTGACTTGCCAGGCTCACAGCTGAATAAAGGGCATGGGCAGGGTACAGGGTCATAAGAAATAAAAGGTCCTGGGCATGCATCCTTTCCAACAGGACCAGGCGTTACAGGCAGGAGAGGGGGTGGAAGGGGCCCAACCCTCCCTTCCTGGGACTGAGGCTGGGTCAGGGCAGGCTGGCATGGAGCTCCCCACTGAGCCTGGCATCTGCAGTGCGAACACTTGATAAACAGGTACTCTCCTCCATGGGGATTATTTCCATCAGCACCCCTGTCCCAGCCCCTCCAGCCCTGGCTCCAGTGCAGAGCCTGGCAGCGTGCCCACCGCCCGCTGCTCCCAGCCCAGACCTGATGAGCTGGCTGCTTTGCATGGGGGCAATTTGCAAGGCCCAGGTGAGAAGCAGCGAGCTGCAGGCCTGGAGCGTGCCCCTGGTGGCCCCAGGTCCACAGGTCTCCAGGAACTGGGCAGCAGCTGAGTGTGTCAGCCCTGGGGGAGGAGACAGCCCCGGGACTTGCTGGCCACCCAGCCCTGCTCTGGGCCCAGCCCACCTGTCCCCAGCTACTGGCAGCCCAGGTCACCTCTTCCAGGAAGCCTCTCTTGGTTCCTTGTCAGTTGATGCACTGTTCTCAGAAAGAGCCTGGGGGGATCTTCACCTCTCTACCACCCCCCATCCTTGTCACCAGAGCAGGACACGGAAAAGCCTGTCTGCTTGGGCACGGAGTGCAGGGCCATGGTGGGTGGGGCAGTGTGTGTTTCTTAAACTTTTTATTTCTAAGATATTTTCAGATGTAAGCATTGACTTTCGGTTTTTTTGTTTTGTTTTGTTTTGTTTTTATTTTAACTTATACAACACAGACTTTCCCACTTTAACCCCTCTGAGGTGTACAGTTTAGTGACAGTCATCACATTTACAGTGTTGTGCCACTATCCATCACCAAAACTTTCTCGTCACCCTAACAGAAACTCCGCACCCATTAAGCAGTCACTCCACATTCCATGCCCTACTCCCCGCCCCTGGTGTCTGTGATCTACTTTCTGTCTCTGAATTTGCTTATTCTAGTTAATTCATAGAAGTGAAATTGTACAGTATTTGTCTTTTTGTGTCTGGCTTTTATCACTCAACATGATGTCTTTGGGTATCAGGACTTCATTCCATTGTCCGACTAATATTCCATTGTATGGTTATGCCACATTTTGTTCATTTGTTCATCTGTCAGTGGACACCTGGGTTGCTTCCACTGGTATTCGGTCTTTAATTCCTGGCTGGGTGATAATAGGATGGTAATGGTTACCATTTGGGAAGTGTTTGCTATGTGCCAGGAATTGTCATTTAAATTGTTCAAGTAATCTCAGGAACTGGTATTATATCCCTCTTTCACAGAAGCCCAGAGAGGTTGAGTGATTTTTCCAAGGACACACAGCTAGTGAGTGGCAGAGCTGAGATTTAAATTCAGGCAGCCTTCATTCTTCCCAGCACTTCCTGCCACTTCTCACCTCCCGGTGGGCGGGTCATTTCATCCCCCTTACACACATGCAGAAACAGGTTCCCAGGGTCCCAGCACCAGGACGGCACGTGCTGCCACTGACCCGCCTCCCTCCTGCCCCCCAGGTGGCGATGGTGGAGGTGCAGCTGGACGCTGACCACGACTACCCACCGGGGCTGCTGATCGCCTTCAGTGCCTGCACCACGGTGCTGGTGGCCGTGCACCTGTTCGCCCTCATGATCAGCACCTGCATCCTGCCCAACATCGAGGCCGTGAGCAACGTGCACAACCTCAACTCGGTCAAGGAGTCGCCCCACGAGCGCATGCACCGCCACATCGAGCTGGCCTGGGCCTTCTCCACTGTCATCGGCACGCTGCTCTTCCTGGCCGAAGTCGTGCTTCTCTGCTGGGTCAAGTTCCTGCCCCTCAAGAAGCAGCCTGGTCAGCTGCGGCCCACCAGCAAGCCCCCCGCCGGCGGCGTGGCCCCCAACGGCAGCAGCGGCGGCATCACCCCGGGCCAGGCGGCCGCCATCGCCTCCACCACCATCATGGTCCCCTTCGGCCTGGTCTTCATCGTCTTCGCCGTCCACTTTTACCGCTCACTGGTCAGCCACAAGACGGACCGACAGTTCCAGGAGCTCAATGAGCTGGCGGAGTTTGCCCGCTTGCAGGACCAGCTGGACCACAGAGGGGACCACCCCCTGACGCCCGGCAGCCACTATGCCTAAGCATCCCCTTGCCCTCAAGACTCTTCCCCATGACCTTGCCCTGCCTGGCCTCAAGGACAGCCTGTGCAGGGGGCTGGGCTTTCCTTGGGGCAGAGAGGAGAGGGAAGAGGGTTGTTTGTTTTTTTTTTTTTAAAGAGAAATTGCTGCACTTTGAAACTTTCCTCTAAGAGAGTAAGCACTTCCTGTCCTTCCAGATCCAGGTTCACCTGTCAGGAGGCAGCGGGGGCTGGAGCAGGGACAAACGCCCCCTGGGTCCCTCCTCCTGTCCCTGCAGTGCCCCTGAATACTTCCTGACCTTTCCATCTCGACCTCCCTCCCCATTCAGCGGCAAGTGTGTGTGTGCGTGTGAACACAAATATACTCCTAAGGGACAGTGCCTCCTGTGTCTGTGTTTGATGGGTGGGGGCTGCTCTGTCTTTTTCCTTCCCTGGTCCCTGAGTCAGGTGAGCTTCTAAGCCAAGTTTAAAAGAAAGTGATTCCAACATTTTATTTTGAGAAATTTCAAGCCTCCAGAAAAGTTGCAAGAATATTAAGTGAAATATATATATATAGTTGTTTCCTTGAACCATATGTTTCAGTTGCAGGTATCATGACCCTTCGATACCCAAATACTTCCTCCTAAAAACAAGGTCATTCTCCTGCATCCCCACAGTTCAATGATCAAGTTCAGGAAATGTGACACTGATGCAATGCTGGTACCTAGTATAACATCCATGTTCAAATTCCCCACTTGGCCCATAATGTCCTTTCTTGTAACGATTTCTCCAGTTGAGGATTGTGCATCAAATTGCACTGTGAGGTCTCTAAGCACTACACATCAGTTCACTGAAACCTTGCCATGCGTATGAGGCTGGTGTTGTTATCACTCCCATTTTACAGATGGCAGAATTGATGCTTAGAGAAGTCACTTGCTGGGATTCAGACCTGGGAAGTGTGGCTCAATGCCTAAGCCCATACAGAAACCTTACATGGATGGGCTCATTCTAGCGTTGCTTGAAAAACTAATTTCCAGCAGCACTGGGCCCACCTTGCAGAGAGCCAAGCAGTGGTCACCTTCCCCCAGGCATAAGTTTGCCAGTATCCACCACTCCCTCTTGCTCACCTCGGCCAGCGTCACTTACGTTATTGGTTTGGCTCTCTTAGTCCCTTGAGACCTGTCTGCTCTAGAAATCCAATACGTAAAGTGACTTTATAAAAGCAAAACACTCTGGCTGCAGTGAAAGTTGGTTGGTTCATCAACAGGCCCGACCTCTGTCCCTCTCCCATCATTGTTCCCTGATATGGTCCCACAGCACCCCAAGACTCTTGAGGAACACAGTTTGGAAAGTGTGACCTTAAAAGCTCTCATCCTTTACCCCGCTGCAGCTTCTCGCCTCCACCCTTCACCAGATACCACCAGGTACCCTGTCCCTGGATGGCCCTCTGGCTGGGGTGGAAGGGCCAGGTGGGGCAGGGCAGGGGCTCCGACATGAAGCCCGCCGCAGGGGTCCCCAGAGAAGGCCTGGAGATTTTTCAGGCATTTTCCAAGCTATCTGCCTCCCAGCCCTTGCAGAGGCCCAGGGTCCAGCTGGGATAATTGCTGGGCTGTGGCCCAGTAGTCCTAGGTTCTGTTCTCTTTGCTAAACTTCTCTGAACTCAGGAACCACCTGATTGGCTTGTAAAATGCAGATTCCCAGGCCCTTCCCTGGGAGCTACTGATTCAAGTTGAAGTGGTTGTGTCCCTGGAATCTGTGTTTTTAACAAGCAACTCAGCCTCTCTTCACACCTAGGCAACTGACAGAAACACTGGTGGTTGAGAACAGTCTCTAATGACAGTTGTATTACATTTCTTACCAATACATTAACATGATTCCAGATACAATAGTGAAAACTTGCCCTCCTCTGTTTTCAGCCCCCCAGAGACAACCTCGTTACCAGTTTAACTTACCGGTGTACTGTGTTTTATACATAAACAATGCACCCCTTCACTCCTACTTTTTCTCTACAATGGTGGTCTTCTATACACACTGCAGATAGACCAAGTTTGAGTATGGGCACTTTCTAACTTGGTGAACTGTGGAGCTTCTCTGACCCTCGGTTTCCTCCTCTGAAATGGTGCTAATAACAGCAGGACATGTCACAGGTTGTTGGGATCACAGAAGAGAAGACATTCAAAGCTGTAAGCACAGTGCTGGCAGTTAATGTTATTTCCAAGTCTCAGGGCGACCAGGCTCAATGTTAGTGACCGTTACTGAGCTGTCACTGCATGCAGACACTTGCTGAGGGCTTTGGAAACATCACCAAATTTCAGGGTTTCCCACCCGAAGCACTGTTGACATTGGGGACAGATCACTCTTTGTTGTGGGGGGCCATCTGGGCACGGTAATGGGTTTAGCAGCATTCCTGGCCTCTACCCACCAGATGCCAATAGCAACCTCCCTTTCCAGTTGTGACGACCAGAAATACCTCAACATCATCGCCAAATTTCCCCCGGGAAGGAGGCATCATCGCCCCCCCCCCCCCATTAAGAACCACCACCTTGTTTACATCCTCATAAGCCTGTGACTGTACTGTTATTATGGGCAAGGAAACCTACAGAACATGGAGATTTGGTGACATTCCCAAGTGTGCACAGCAACCCAACCCCACGCAGGCAAGTCTGACTCCAGAGCTCACATTTTATCCATTATGCAGGAATCCCTCATCTCGCAGGAATGTTGTCTAGATTAGAATTATGCAAAGCTCTTCCCTGGCATCTGGCCCCAATCAGCCTCAATACATGTCATTTATCCTTATTACATCTTATTATCAAATCCTTAAAACATCCCCATGAGGTCTTTACAGACAGGACAACTGGGGTCACATGCTTCGGGTCCCACAGAGACTAAGCCAGGGGCTCGAGGCCCCCTGAGGAACTTTTAAAAAATAAAAACGGCTCATCCCAGAGGCAGGAAATTGGGATCTCTGGGACCTGGGTGTTCATCATCTTTCAAAGCTCCCCAGGGATTCCCGGGTTGCAAGTCCCCATGTTAAACCGAGGCGCAGGTCAGGTTTGAATTGCAATCTCACCGGCCAGTTCGCCCGATGCAGGCCCTTTCCCCTGCTGGGGTACCCCAGGGTGTGAGATGTGGGGGCAGCTGCCATCCTCCCCCAAGGTGGGTGCCTCAGCCCGCGGGGTCCTCCCCCCTCTTTACCTGCAGTCCCTCCCAGCTCCCCCACCGCGGCCCACTCTGCAGGCCCGGGGCTCACACCACCGGGTTCTCCTTTATTCTCGAGCTTGCAGGAAGGGGGCCGTAGAACGAAGGCTGGAAGAACAGGGTCCCTACGGCAGGTGGGTGAGCCTGGCCTCCCCGGGGCCAAGACCAGAAGGGTGCAGGGAGGGGGAGGGTGCCAAGGGAGCACCCCAAGACACCACTGGCTCCTCCAGAGTGGGCCACACCGGTCTGAGCAGTCGCGAGCCGTGTGTTTGGATCTCCCAGGCAGGGCCGAGCGTTGGCATCCTCCCTGCGGGGGTGAGGGAGTGCCTCGAAGCCGGCATCTGAGGTGCTGGGCTGGTGCCCCTCCTTCCAGGCCCCACTGCACAGATGGACAAATGGAGACCACCCACCTCCTAACTAGGGGTTCGTTCCAGCAAGCCCAGGGTGCAAATGGAAAGCTTCGGGCCGGACTGGAACGAACTGGCCTTTGGTGAAATGGGCTTTGAAGGGGAGGAGCCCTGCCCACTGGTGGCAGGAAGCAAGGAACCCCCCCTCTCTGGTCCTGCCCTAGAGCATCTCGGCCACAGGAGAACATGCTTCCAGGCCCGGAGTGGCCTCAGCCGTGTCAGAGGGGGAAGGGTGTGGCCCTCTCACCTGGCTTCAATCCTCCTCTTCCTTCTCAGTCTCCTTCTTGAACATGGCCAAGGCTTCTGCCAGCACGCCGTCGGGGTCCAGAAGTTTGATCTGGAGGACGGTAGTGAGGGTTGGTTTGGGGAGCAAGGAAGGCCCAGGGCTGCGGGCCTCATTGCGGCTGCCCCAACTGAAAACAAAGCCCGCTTGTCTGCTCCCGGGCTGGCCCGGGCATGGCCGGGGTGCCAGTTTCTGTCTCTCTCCCTGGGTGTGGCCGCAGGGCCCTGGTGAGGACAGGACAGGGGCTGCCCACCTGAGGAATGGGGAACTGGGTGGGCGCGGGGGCCTCGTCACGGCCAAAGTCGATCATGGTGCCGCACTTGGCCACGTCGTCCACCCAGAAGCCTTCGAACAGCTGACCATGGTCCAGGTGGAAGAAACGTCCCGACCCGTTCTTCATGCCCCTCTGCCAGTAGCCCTCATAGTGGTTCCCGTTCTCTGGAACAAAGTACAGGGAAGCTTGAGTGCTGGCCTCGCCACCACACTCAGGCTGGATGTGCCACTTTGCCCAGACTAGACCCTCCACCCTGCCCACCAGGCGGCCAAGAAGAGAAACCAGGTGGACCACGATGAGCTGGGGTGGGTGGAGTGGGGTGGGGTTGGAGGACAACTGCCCTATAAATGTTCAGGACCTGGGATGGCAGTGACTTCTGGAATCAGACCTGTTTCAAGTCTAGCCTCCACCACTTAACTGAGCTTGGGTAAGCAACGCTTTTAGCATCAAGTTCTTCATCTGTGAAAACTAGAGTTAATGATAAGAATAGGCAATATCTTTTCCAGCACTTACTCTGTGCCTGGCTCCTGACCTCACTTAATCCTCACAAAAACAATTCGATGAAGACTTATGGACTCCACTTTACAGATGGAATCTTGGAAGGCTCAGGTGTTGAATTGACTCGTCTAAGGTCACTGAGCTGGGAAGTGGCAGAGGATTTGGAGTGCCAAAACCTGTTAATCCCAGGAACCCCTGCTCTTAATCACCGGTCAGATCCACATCTTACTTGGTGGTGGTGGTGTAAAAAATAATAAAAATAAAGCCCCCACTTCTCAGCTCGGACAGTAAGTGCTCTGACCTTGGGCAGTTCCTTAGCCCCTTTGTTTCCTTTCCTCATTTGTAAAATGTGGATAAGAGTAGCACTTGTCCCCTGGAGTTGTGAAGATTAAATGAGTTGATCTGCAGAAGGAGACAGTACCGGATAAGCTCTAGGTCAGGGGTTAGCAAACTTTTTCCAAACAGGGCCAGCCAGTACGTATTTTCAGCTTTGCAGACAGTCTTTGTTGCAACTACTCATCTGCCATTGCAGCAGGAAAGCAGCCAGAGACTATATGTAAATGAATGGGCATGGCTCTGGCCAATAAAACTTCATTTACAAAAACAGGTTTTGGGCTGGATTTGGCCCAAGGGCCACAGTTTTCAGACCACAGGCTCTTCTGTATACATATGAGCGAGTAATATTATCCTTGAGCACCATCCTAAACACTTCACAAATGTAAACTCATTTAACCTTCACAATAGCTCTTTAAGGTGAGTTTTATTTTTATCCTTCCTTTCCAGATGAGAAACCAAAGCACAGGGTTGAAGCAAATTGCCCAAGTTCACACAGCTGGTGCAAGCTCAAGACAGGATATGAACCCCGGCAGGCCGGCTCCAGGGTCCAAGCCATTGGAAAGGAGTCTCTTAAAGCTCTGAGCGCTGTGCTGGGCCGCGGTAGGGAGCTGGGGTGCAGGGGAAGGAAGCCACTAGCCCTCTGGAGCTGCAAAGGGGCTGTCAGATACCCGGATGTATATGTCAAGGGCTAAGTAAGTGCTGAAGCGATAGATAAGTGTCCTCTTTGTTCAAGATGTAGCTGAATGAGGTATTTTAAGCCCTTACTTCTAAGGAAAAAAACCGCTCCCCAGCTGCCCCACTGCCTCAGCTCCCCCAAATCTCACTGGAAGTTGGAATCTTGTGTTCTGTTTCCTCACCAGAAAACCCACTGTGCTGGGCACTGGGGAGACTGGTGAACAAAACAGGCAGGGCCCCCTCCCTGCTCTGTAGCTTGCAGGCAGGAGAGGCAACGAGACTAGCTCTACAGAGAGCCTACTATGTGCCAGGCCCTGTTCCAACCACTTTTCAGACTCACTCACTGAATCCCACCACAGCCCTGAGAAGTGGGTACTACTGTTATTCCCATTTGACAGACAAGGAAGCTGAGGCACAAAGAGGCGCTGTAACTTGCACAAGATTATCCACCCATGCTTGGAAGGGAAGGAAGCAGGGGCTGAGAATAACGGGGACAGGGAAGGCCTCCCAGAGGAGGGGACAATGCAAAGATCTGGGGGAAAAGCATTCCAGGCAGAGGGAACAGCAGCGCCAGGGCCCTGAGGCAGAAATTGTGGGAGTAACTGTAAGGAAGTTAGTGTGGCTAAAAACCAAGGAAGTCCAGTGGAAGGGGGAAGGGAGGGGAAGGCAGGGCTGGAGGGGTGAACAAGGCTGGATCATGCTGGGTGGGGAACCCACCCTGAGCATCCTGGGGCCATAGGGAGCTACAGAAGGGTTCAAGCAGGGCAGCGATGAGGTCTAACTCAGGACAGGCTTACTCCAGTTGCTGCATAGACTGTGGATTAAGTCTGGACACCGATGTGAGCTTCCCATTTGCTGGCCCCTTGCCTGGGGATGCTCCCCTCTGGCTCGGTGCTCCACTCCTTCTCTTCCTCCGGTGTCAGTTCAAATGTCAGCTCCTCACAGAAGCATCCCCTGACCATAAGTGAATCCAGACTAGCTCCTGCCCCTTGACTCCTAAGTCATTCTCCAATCCACCTTCCTGTTTTCCCTCCTCCTGAGCACTTCTGACTCAATACCAGGCTGTGTGACCTTGGGCAAGTGACTTAACCTCTCTGTGCCTCGATTCTTTTATAAAGTAGAGATGGTAAGAGTACCCATTTTACAGCGTTGTTATGAGAACTAAATGAGCTCAACAGCCTGTAAATGTAGGCTCTTATTATGACCGTAAGAAACTGTCTTCATTGATGTATCCTTCGGCTCCCCTATTAGGGTATAAGCTCCCTGAGGGCAGGGATCTGGTCCTCTTGGTGACCTTATCCCAGGCTGATTGGGAGGAAGGCTTTGTGGGGGCGAGGCTTGTCGGAGAGGGTCGGGGCTAGACAGGACTTTGGGCGGGGGCCGTGGGCGGGGCTTGTCGAGGGCGGGGTTGCGGGGCGGGGCTTGTCGGAGAGGGGCGGTGCTAGACAGGCCTTTGGGCGGGGAGGGGCGGGGCTAGACGGGCCTGTGGGCGGGGCCGTGGGCGGGGCGGGGCACTCACTCAGGCGCAGCATGCCCTCCCCGTGGTGCTTGTTGTTCAACCACTGGCCCTCGTAGATGTCGCCGTTGCGGTAGTACATGCGGCCCCACCCGCTGCGCTGGTTGCCACACCACTCACCCTCGTAATACTCCTTGGGTCCGAAAAACTGGATCCCATAGCCCTGGAAGCACGAAGGTGTCCCTGGTCACGGCCCCACCACCACCACCACCACCTCCGCTAGGGCAGTCCCACCAGCCCCCCGGGCACCTACTCCAGACACCTGGGGCTCTTCCCTGCCTCCTCCCTCCCTCGGTCCGACGTCCAGTCTGATGCTCGTGCTTTGAAAAACCTCGCGGGGCTGTCCGTTTCCCTCCATCCCTCCGCCCCCCGTCACTTCTCCCCGCCTGCACCCTCGACCTTGCCGCCCCCACCCCTCCGGCACACAGCAGCCAGGGGGACCTTTCAAACGCCTTCTGATCACGTGGCCCCCCAACTCTGATTCTGACCTGAGAATCAGATAAAACACTGGGGAGATAAAAGAATACAACCACCACACTTAGTGTCCAGCCACAGGGGTTCATGAGCTCCCCACAGAGCACACCTAAGGAGGATGGATGAAGCAGCCCCAGTCTACTCCTCAAAATCCTGACTCCCCACAGCAGCCTCGAGCCCTCCCTCATCCCTCTCCTCACTCCCATCCAAGCCACCCCAGTCAGCAAACACATGCTGCTATTTGACATTTCCTTCTCTCTGCTACTTTGGCCTCCAATCTCTTTTATCCTCTCTCTCCCTAGCTTGTGATGTCACCTCCTACAGGAAGCCTGCCCTGAATTCTCTAAGCTGTGCTTAATGACCTGACCTTCCTCTGGGCTCCCTCTGAAAAGCTCTAGCCTAACACCATATGATTCGTAAATTGATCATTTGGGGGACTTCTCTCCCCACTGAGCAATAAACAATTTGATAGCAGAGATCCTGAAATCCTGGGCTCTTCAACTTACCAGCTGTGTGACCCCAAGCAAAGGACTTCACCTCTCTTAGCTTGTTTCCTCATCAGTAAAATGGAATGATGATAATAAATGATGTTGTTGTTTTTGTGAGTTAGATGAAGTAAATTAGGCTCCAGACTCCTGAGAGAAGTGACTTGATAGCAGTATTATTACTATTCTTTGTCTCCCTGGCATGTAGCCAGGGTTCCTGCAAGGTTGTAAGAGAGCCTGAGGAAATCTGTCCCCAGTGTGGGGTTTATGGTTGAGGACCTCACTCTGGCTGCCTTCGCCCTCAGGACCTCTCCAGTCCCTTCCCCTCTAATTCTGCGGCCAAGGATGTGGCCTCTGCTTTTTTTGCTCCCCCTTTTCCCATCCCCACCCACCCCCCCTTTTGTCCAGGCCTAACAGAAGGGGAATTCTCAGAAAAAGAGGCCCAGGGAAAAGAAAGCCAGGAAATGAGTAGGGAAGAGGGTGGGGGAGCCCTCACCCCCACATAACCTGCTGGCTGCTGGTAGCCACAGGGCTTTGTGGGCTCCTCCTGGGTCCCTCTCCTCTTGCTTCCTGTTTCCTGGGTTTTGTTCTGAGAAGCCTTGGCAAAACCCCCACCCCTTTCTTCTCCCACTGCCTCCCCCTACACACACACACACACACACTCTCACACACACACAACTGCATGCAGCCTGCCTTCAGCCCCTGCCCCGAGGCATGATGGGGACCACTCACCGATCTCTTATCGCCTTTCCACCAGCCTGAGTACACTTTCTGGGACTTCCCTGTGTCTTGGTCAGGAAGGCAGAGGGTGCCATAGCCATCTCGTTTCCCAAATTTCCAGTCCCCCTGATAGATGGCTCCTTTCTTCTTCCAGATCTGTGTTCCTTTTCCTAGAGACACAGATGGGCCAAGTTCTGCAGACACAGTCGCTGTGGGGCTAGGAAGGGGGTGTCTGCCCAGCCTCAGGGGCCCCCTAGACTGACCGCTACTCAAGGGCTGGAACAGGGTTTGTGCCTCTTCTCTAGACCCTTAGCACCCAGAAAAACCACAAGGAAGTTCCATTTCCACAAGCAGCATTTCTTTAGGCTTCTGCTCTGCAGCCAGACAGATACAGCAAACAAACCCCAGTGGCCATCTGTCCCTTCGGCGTTTCAGGGTTGACTCCTAGTAATGCTGCATGGATACCCCGGATCACCCAGGGGATCTAGAAAAATGTCCTGGATGTTTCTTCCGTTCCCCTGAACACAGATGGAGACCCATCTCCTATTACTCCTGCTCCTCTCCTCCCCCACCTGCACCCCACCTCCAGAACTCCCCTCCAACCACACAGGTCCTTGCTGATCCTGGAACCCCCTAGATGTGTTTCAGGGCCTTTGGCCCAGCTGTTCCCTTGGCTGAGGATATCCTCTCAAGTATCCAGTTGGGTCACTCCCCACCCCTCCAGATCTTTACGCAAACATCATTTTCTCAGTGAAGCCTCCCCTGCCCCCTTTCCCTGCTGTTTCTTTCCATAGAGCTCATCAGCTCCTAACATAAGAGATCATTCACTTATTTATTGTCTATTTTTGTCTCTTCCACAAGAATGGGAGTTCCGTGAGGGCACAGAATTTTGCCTGTTTTGTTCACCGCTTTATTCCTAGCACAGGCACGTCACAAATGGCCCATATTTGTTGAACAAAGAAATATGTTTGACAAGGGGATGGATAAAATATTTGTGGAGTGTGTACGTGGGCCAGTCTGTGTCTTGGACCTCAGGAACCCAGGAACAAATCCGACATTGTCTCTCTGAGCTTTGTGGCTCAGACAATCTGAGCCTCAGAGTCCTCATCTGTAAAATGGGGATAACACTATCACCTTTCTCATGAGGTTGTCCTGAGTTCTAAATTAATAAATGCAGAGCACTTACAACAGTACCTGCCAACAGGAAACTTAACATCAATGTCAGCCCTTATCATTTTTGCTCACGAGATCACAGTCTGGTGGGAGCCAGGCAAATTGTAGGGTATGTGTATTGTTCGAGCCGTTCAGCCTCTCCTTCTCTGCAACAGAGGACCAGTTTTTCTTCGGTTTCCCTGAGGTTTATGTGGCCTGACTCCTCCCCCTGGGAGCCCAGCCAATCAAGGTCGTTTACCAGATCAGGCCACTGTGATTGGCTCGGTGAAGAACACGTGACCCAAGGTGGTCTACGGACCTTAACTTCAGTTTTTTTGTTGGAGCTATTGGGACTGGACAGGACGGGACCGGGCAGGACCGGGCGGGACCGGGCGGAATGGGGCGGGGAGGGGGGGGGGGTAACAACCCTCCTGGGGGGCACTGGCGGTGGGGGTGGGGGAGACTGACCTCAGGATTAAGTTAACCAGGAGGTAAGCCAAGAGGACAGATGAAGGGAGAAGCCAGATACCAGCAATATCCAGCTCTGAGCAATACCCACGTAGATTTTAACACAGGAAGGCAGACGACAGCCTCAGTCTCCTCTCCTGTAAAATGGGAAGAGCAATCCTAACTCTTCCCAGGGCTGTGCTGATGGAGCATGTAGAGGACAGGGCTGTGTAAACTTTATATGACTCTCCATCCCGATGACAGACTTGCTCTAGAGACTCTCCTTGTTGGCTTGAGGCAGTACGGGGCTATGTTGGGAAAGCCTATGCAGCAAGGGTAGCCTGAGCTGACAATCAGCAGGGAGCTGAGGCCCTCATTTCCTACAACCTGAGGGAGTTTGGGAATGGATTCTTCCCCAGTCAAGCCTCCAGGTGAGAACACAGCCCAGCTGAAACCTTGATGGCAGCCTGGGACACCCTGAGTGGAGGACTTATCTAAGCCATGCCTGACTCCCGACCCATAGGAACTGTGAGAATAAAAACGTGTTGTTTTCAGCCACTAAGTTCGTGGTGATTTGTTAAGCAACAATAGAAAATTAATATATCTGGTGTCATCATCATCATCCTAATTACCATTTCCTGAAAACTCACCATGTATCAAGTTCATGCTTGATCTCAATTAATTATGATGATGACAATGATTATACCCATTTTAGGGAGGAGGCAACTGAGGGTCTGAGAGGTTAAATGACTGCCCAAGTTCACATAATAGTCAGGAAGTAGCACAGCTAGGTTTCAAAGCCACACAGTCTGATTCCAAAGCCTGTGCTCTGACATGAATAGAATGAATGAATGAATGATCATGAAGGCAAGCATGCAAGCAAGCAGCGAGACCATTTCTGCATCCAGCAGTCCTCAACTCCTCTGACCTATGTGGCTGGTGGAGATTCTTGTCCCCTTCTCTGTTCCTAAACAAAGCTTGTGAAAGAAGGGAGCCAACTCCGTCTCTGTGTTCCTGCAAAAGAAAGTTTCATTCTACTCATTCCTACAGGTTTTTATAGCATACAAGGCAGTCTCCTACGTGACTGTTTTCAGGTATTTCGGGAGGGTGCATTTTTTCTAAAGCCATAAGGTGTAATTGCATGTCTTTGATCTCAAGGGACAATGTCTTTGGGGCTAGATGGGAGACAGCAGGAGCAGGAGACAGGAGCACGGAAGGAGCCCTGCGAATTTACCCTTATCTAAATTGCTGCCTGCCTTCAGGCATTCAAAGCTTTGGCCTTCTCCCAGCCTGGTGCCCACCTTCAGGCTTCCGAAGCTTAGGAAGTGGCCCCACTGTATAACCTATCAAGCCAGGGAACCTTCCGTGTCTCCACAAAAGCTAGATCAAGAGCTGTCAGCAGGCCCCAGAGGTGGCAACGGTGAAAGTCCTCCAGCTTCCTGAGCAGGGTGCCTAGAGCATAAACATTTCCCAAGGGATGGGCAGGAGCAGGACAGTGAAGACCCAGGTGAATCCCAGGGGCTGAGCCGTGGAGAAGAAGGATGTCCTGGATTTCTACCCCCTCAGAAGTTTCTTCTGACTATGGAGATTGCCCTCAGAGGAGGTTATCTCTTCCCCCATGGTGGGGCTGGGAGTCAAGAGTCACTGCTGTCACTGGCAACTTCAACACTGTCTTCCTTTCTCTCTGATCACCTGCCCTTCCTTACTTGGTTTCAGCCACACTGGCCTCCTTGCTGTTCCTTGAATGCACCAGGTCTGTTCCCTCTACCTGGACAGGTTGTGCCTGCAAATGCCCACTCTGCTAATTCTTTCACCTCAAGCCTTTGCTGAGAACTCACCTTCTAAGGCGCAAGCATTCTTTTTAATTCTGCAAACCCTCGTTCCCATTACCCTGTTCAATTTTTTTGTTTTCCAAATCCTTACTCCCTCTCACAGACTAGATGATTTTCTTATGTTGTGTTTATTGTTTGCTGCCTGTCTAGCCCTGCTAGGAAGTAAGCTTCCCAAGGACGGGCACCTTTGTCTGTTGTGGTCACTGCCGTATCTCCTGGATTTAGGATAGTCCTTGGCAAATAGTAGGGGCTCAATAAATACGTGAGACATCAGTTTGAGTTGGGTCATTGCTAATTTATAGGGGCTCATCATTCATTCAACACATATTTGGTGCAAGCCCCCTGTGTGTGAAGAATTGTGAGGGGATATAGAGGTCTGTAAACAGGACCCCTACCTGTTTGCCTTGGGGGTCAGGGCAAAACTCATCAGGGCCCATGAGGCCCCCATGGTTGGCCCACCCTATCTCTCCTCCACTCCACTCCACTCCAGCCACAGTGGCTTCCAGTCTATTCCTTGAATGCACCACACTCCCTCTTAGCCCCGCTCTCTTGAAACCAGGCCCCTCTTTGCCTGGATTACCCATTGCCCTCCGTTGGGGCTCTGCTCCAACATCTCCTTCCTGACCACCCGTTACATGTCCTCATGGCCCCCTTCACGTCGCCTCTCTGGTCCCCCCTCACATCCCGATACCACCATGTTGAGCCGTGGAGCCTTGAATAAATCACTTTTTCTCTCTGAGCCCGTTTCCTCATCGGTAAAATGAGCATGTGAGCCGTTCTGCAGCATTCCTGGAAGCTCCTTGAGGGGTGGGATTAGGCCAGGAGCCCAGCCCAGGACCTGGCATGGAAGAGGCGGTCACTAAACAGCCATGGGGGGGTGAGTGAGCAGTGGCGGAGCCACCTGGCCAGCCTCCACCCCCACACACTCTGCACGACCGCGCCCTTGACAGCATCCAATCTGCTTATCACCACAGCAGTCAGCTCCTGCCTGGTCCAGAGGTGCCTCTGGGCCTGGCTGGGCTGTGGAAGGAGAAGGGTCTGCAAAGGCAGGTCTCACAAAGAAGAACCCACCTCTCAGGGGTCCCGTCAGCCCACCCTTCATCTCACAGACAGGGAAGTCGAGATCCAAAGAACAAGAATGGAAAATTACCTACCCAGAGTCACACAGCGACTCAAGCTAGAGCCTTTTTTTTTTTTTTTTTTTAAGATTATCTTGCAATGTGTTTATTTGAAGGCTTTGTCAAAATGCAGCGCCCTTTCCTGAAGTGTTTTGAGAAGAGGCAGGTGGAAAGGAGACAGGGCATGGACAAAAGCTCACTTGTCAGTGCCAATAGCACAAGTTCGGCGGGGTTGCGGTTACATTCATTTACATGATATATTTGAAGCTGAAAGTGCCGTCACAGGGAAGGTGATGGCCTTTGCATCTCCCACACACACCTGGAGAAATTTTACTGGGCCTAAGGGCTCTGACAAGCTAGCCCAGGGCACCATCCACCCCACAGTCTGCCCACACTCAGGAATCTTTAACCACACATGGAGCTCGGAGCAGCTGCACAAAGCCTCGCCTTGAAGTAAATGCTGAGGGTGGGTTGTGCCGAACACAGGGTGGGGTCAGCTTTGGAAGGCTGCCAGGCTCAGCCCAAGGAGAACATTCCAGAAGTTCCCCTTCTGCACAGACCCTGGACTACATATGAACATGACAGATGCCATCTCTTATTCTTATAAATAGGCACTGTTCCCATTTTACAGATGGGAAGACTGAGGCTCAGAGCGGCCTAGTGACTTACTCAAAGTCACCTGGGAATCTAACTGGAGCCAGGAGTGGCTACGAGTATGGACTCTGGAACCACCAGCCCTGAGAGCGAAGTCCTGCAGGGTTTTGGATTAAAAACTCTGCTTCCCATCCCTCACCTCCCAAACCCTGGGGCTTAGTTTGTGTCAGTGGGACTCCCCTCACCCCCTGCCAGCTGAAACCTGAACCCAGCCCAATTAGTCAAATTGGCCCCAGCTATTTGGGGGGGGGGTGACGGACCTCTGTCACCCCCTGATGGTCAGAAAACACGTTCAGCCCAACTTCGGAGCCTCAGGGCTGAACTGAAGACCAGAATCCCAGTTGCAAGAAGTTTCTGAAGAGGAACTGCCTCCTCCTGCTGCTACCAAGACCCAAGCTTAGCCCAAGTCTCAGAGGGAAGGGACTGAGCTTAAATTCCCAGGGCCCCAGCTGCAGGCTGACTTCTCAGGGCCCCACTGTCCCGAGAGCCCCCAGGGACCCTCGCTCCATCTAAGTCGGGGTGAGTTTGTTTCCCGGAGCCCCAGCATGTAGAGGCCCCACAGCTGCTCTGGGCCGGTGCCCACCCCTTGGGGGAGCCTTGGAATCCACATCAGGCCCCCAGGGAGCTGCTGTGCAGTTTTCTGATTCCTGGTGTCCCCCACGGCTCAGAGCCCCCACTGGTTGCCCGGGCTCTCCGGGAGACCCCCACTCACCATGCTTCATGTTGTCCCTCCACTCGCCCACATAGCAGTCCCCGTTGACAGTGTAGACCTGGTGCCTCAGTCCGTTCTTCTGGGCCTTCCGGGCCCACTCCTTCCACAGGGGATCCGACTTTGGGGGACACTTGACCATAGGCATGTTGGCCAATTCTTTGGAGCCGGAGGCTGCTGACGAGGGGTTAGGGACATCAGAGGCCGAGTGTGTCCTGCGTGGTGAACAGAATCCTGGGGCTTCTCAGGGGAGGCACTCGTCTGACCCAGCCATGTGAGTCATGTGTGTTCCGAGTCCCCCGAGCAGATGAATAGCCCTTGGTGGGGACCCTTTCTGCTGGACTGACCCTCTGCCTCTCCTGTGGCAGATCCTGTGGAGGGTCTGATGGCACAATCACTTGGGAGCCCAGGGAAACCAGTAGAGCTGGTGGGTTTGTGATGACATCAGGAAGAAGCTGCCCACAGGTCACATTCAATCACCAGTGTGATCCATAGGTGTGGATGCTCCGGCTGGAGCTTGGCCTGGAGACCCCAGAGGGAGGGGCCGGGCCCCACTCCAGGAGAGGGAGGGGTTGGCCACTGACACAGATCAGGAGGCACCCCTGGCCCAGCACCCAAAACATTAGTCCTCTTGGTCTTGCCTCATCTGTACAGTGGGTGATATGGTGGCAAAGCCCGGGGCCTGGCTTTGCAGGGTTTCCCCAAGAGTAAAATGTATCTAGAGACTCTAGGGGGGCCCACTGTCCCAGTTTTCCCAGGACTGAGGGGTTTCCTGGGAGCCAGGACTCTCAAAATAGTTAACCACCAGCATGCATAGATCCAATCACAATGGAGCAGGTTCCTGGAACAGGTTCCAGGAGAGCCCTGGGAAGTCCACGCGTCTGTCCACCAAGGGCCAGCCTCCTGGGGGAGCAACCCCTGCAGTGACACGCTGCCCCACCCTTAGAAGGGTCCATGCTTCTTTTACTGCTTTGCTATCACTGTTCTCAAATTCTTATAATGTATGAACAAGGGGCCCCACACTGTCATTTTGCACAGGGTCCCATGTATCATGTGGGGAAATCTCAGAGGTCTTGGGGGAGAGGGGGTAACCAGGAGAGCTGGGGTCGAGGTATGGAAGGATTTCACTCTGTTGCAAATCGTTCTCCACTTCCAAGAGAAGGAACTCCTGGAGGATAGAGCTGCGTCTTCTCTCTTGGTCTCCCAGCACCTCCAGAGCCTAGCACATTTTAGGTGCTCAGTCTAGGAGAGCCAAGCCCATCTCGCCTGACTCCACCCTTTTCCCTACCTCCCCTCCTCCTCCCTCCGCCCTTTTGCAAACTCTGGTTAGGGCGGGGGCCTCTAGGACTCCGGCCCAGCTCCCGGGCCCTGTACCATATGCCTTGTTACATATTTTGAATCGGGTACAGGACACTCCAGGCAACAAAAAGAGCCAGAGCAACACTGAGAGGGGGGAGAAAGCTTCGCGTCCTAAATTTGACTTTTCTTTTTCTTTTTTTTTGCCATTTCCAAGTATCATTAATCTTTACATTAAATGACCTCACTTTTAAAAAATTAATGCATTTCTCAAAAAAGGAGAATTTACATATCATTACTATAAATGGAAACCCGGTATCAGGTGCCCTAAGACACATGTAACTGTAAAAATAAAAACACCAAAGAAACCAACATGTTTAAGACTGAGGTGGATACTGCGACTCCGAGATCTCTGTTAAAGAGACTAGCAAATCCTAAGAGTGTTGATGCCACTTGGTCCCAAACTGACACTTTCTCTGTGGCTTACTCAGAATCCTAAGAGAACCCAAGAAGCCCCTAACTTTCTCCCTGCACTTAAAGCCTCGTCACCCCCATCCCACACTTTGGGGAACGTGTATCTACTTCAAGAGGAGGTTTCAGTCTTGATCGTGAGCTACTGGTGGAAAAGAAAGGCTTGCAAGGCTGTGGGTGAGCGGACTCTGTGGGTTGTTTTCAAATAACAATAATTAGAACAATGCAAGGCGGAGGGCGCGGGGGGTTTGGGGACTGGGGCTGGGCCCCACCTGCGCTCACCTGTGGGGGGTTCCCGGCTCCCGAGGCCCGGCGGGCGGGAGCTGACCTCGGAGGCTCCAGCCTCAATCTCCGCCAGCAGCGCGCGCTCGGGGGCCCCGGGCCCGGCCGGGGTCTCCACGGCAACGCGGGGCCCGAGCCAAGAAGGATCCGCCCCTTCCTGCAAGGACGCCGAGCGCTGGCCCCGACGCTGCAGGCGAAGGCTTCTCGGCGTCGCGGAAAGGACGTCTCCGGGCTGTGAAGGTCAAGTGCCGGCTGGTGCGGGGCTGACTTAATATACGCCGAGCGTGGGCCGCGGTGTGCCTCTCCTTAGGAGAGTACATCCCACCTACCCTCCACCCCGTTTCTCCTTTCGGGGTTCCCCTGGGCAAACACAACGTCGGAAGCAGGCAGGCGAGGGTTAAGGCCTTTTCTGCCAAGTTGCAAAGACAAAAGCGGCAAAATTTGAAGGGAAAACCAACATCACTCCGTTCTTAGCCTTTGGGACGGTCTGGGACTCCTTTGAGAATCTGAGGGGAGCCAGAGACCCTCCGCTCTCTGGAAGATGCATGCATTTTACCATGCAAAAGCCGGCCCAACTTGCTCCTCACCTCACACCCTCCAGTGGCTCCCCTTGTCACTCAGGAAAAGCCACAGTCCGTTCAGTGGCCTACAAGGGCCCAGGTGACGCCTTTCCGGGGAGCTGAGCTCTGTGATCTCCAGCCCAATCCCCTGGTCCTCACCCCCAGCCTCGCTGTGCTCCAACCGAGCCCACACTCACTTCCTTGCTGTCCTGGAAAACATCAGGTTCCTTCCTGCCTCAGGGCAATTGCCTCTTCTGTGCCTGCTGCCTGGCCACCTCTTCCTCCGGAGAGCAGCCCTTCCCTCCTTCAGGGCTTAATCCAAAAGTCACCTTCTCCATGAGGGCCTCCTGGACTACCCTAATTAAAGCTGGGATTGCCACATAGACCTCCCAGCCCCCATGCCTGCTTGATGTTCTCTCTGGCACATCAGCACCGTGTATACATGTGCACACACATGTGTATATATATGTATGTGGATATATATGTACACTTGTATATCTTCTTCATTGTCTCTGTGAAGGTAAGGATAGTTTTCTTCCAACTTTTAATCATGAAAATTTTCAGACACACAGAAAAGTATAAATAATACCACAACAAACATTTACTACAACCTCTGACTATATTCAATTATTATCATTTTGCTGTATTTGAAAGCAGAAACATTTTTGGGTGTTTTCACTGCTGTCTCCCTAGGCCGTAGAAATGTGCCAGGCACATGTGGCCGTGCAATAAATATCGGTTGAATGAATGAATGTGTGCTTTCAGGGCCTCTCCTCTCCAGGAGTCCATGGTCCTCATGTTAAGGACTCCCGCTAGAGAGGATCCAGAACCTTCCGGCAAGGTTACATCTCATACTAGCCAAAAAGGAATATTTATTACAAGGATAGAAGAGTTACCTCATGGAGTCCAAGAACAGGAAATTCAGCCGGATTTTATACAGCAAGTCGTGTTCTCTCTCCATCTTTCTGCATATCTTCGTCATCATCCTACGCCTGCTGAGTCGTCCAACTCCAGGAGGCGCCATTCACACTGTAGACCACTCCCGAGAGCATAATCTAAAATAAAATGAGAAAGGGGCTTCTGAAGTTGAGCAACCTGGATCTGAACCTTCCCAGAAGTGGTGAAAAGGACCCATCAGGACCTGCATATCTCCAACACACATAATACACAAAAGTTGGAAACAACCCAAATGTCCATCACTCATGCTGATGAAGGATGAATGATAAACAAAATGTAGTCTATCCATACAATGGGATATGTCTTAGTTTGCCAGAGTTGCTGTCACAAATACCACACAATCAGTTGACTTAAAAAAAGAAGCATTTCTTATTTGACAGTTTTGAAAGCTAGAAGTCAAAACGCAAGATGTCAGCAAGGCCATGCTTTCTCCCTGGACTGGTAGCATCCTGGTGATTGTAGTCCTCTGTCACAGGTCATCTCTGTCTCCTCTCTGGCTTCTAACTTCTGTCTTCTGGTTGTTGGCTTCTGCGGGCTGACTTCCTCCAAATTTCCTCTTAATAAGGCCTCCAGTCATATGGCTTAAGATCACCCTGATTCAATTTGGTCACACCTTAACTAATAATATCTTCAAAAGGTCCTATTTACAAATGGGTCACACCCACAGGAATGTGGATTTGGCCAAAAAAAGTATGAAATTCTGATGCATGCTACAATGTGGTTGAACCTTGAAAACATTATGCTAAGTGAAAGAAGGCAGGCACAAAAGAAGACATACTGTATGATTCCATTTCCAGAATAGGAAAATCCATGGAGACTGCAAGTACATTAAAGGTTCTTAGCGGTAGGAATATAGGGGTTGGGGGTGGGGGGTGTTGGATAGCTAAGGAGTACAGGGTTGCTACATGAGGTGATGAACATATTCTAAAGCTGATTATGGTGTTGTTTGCACATATCTGTGAATATACTAAAAGCCATACCAATCATCTGGTGTGTGAATTGTATCGCAATAAAGCTGTTAAAAATTCTCCCATACAGAAAACGAGCGCCCTCTAGCGTCTCTCAGATGTCCAGAGAGACTCCCAGGCCCTTTTTATTTTGAATTTTTTGAGACTTCTGCTAAATTCAATATCAGAGAAATGCTAACGAAGATAACACAAAGTGTAGTAAATTTTGTTTCATCTGAAGTGTTCACTTGAAGTGAACAAAGCTGAAGTGGAATGTGCATAAAGAAAAGTGGAAATATCATCAGAATATAGTTTGATAAATTTTCACAAACTGAACTCACCTTTCTTGGCAAAACCAGCAGTCTCAGAGACTGTACCTCTCTTGAGGAAAATGCTAAAAATCTAAATTTGAGTCCCTTCATATATGTAAGGCCCGTGTAGGCCCTCTCCATTCTTCTTCTTTCCCCCCTTGCTTACTTCCTAATCTCTAAGGCTGTGCTATCAATAAAATAGCTTTTAAATTTAAATTATATAAAATTAAAAATTCAGTTCCTCATTCACACTGGCAACACCCCAAGTGCTCAGTAGCCACATGTGGCAACAGGCTGCCATATTGAACAGAGCATAAACATTTCCACTATCACAGAAAGCGCTGGATAGCGTTGCTCTAGTGACAGAATTCTGACCTCTGACCTCCTACTTTCCTTGGAAAGTTTCCTTTTACTTCTCTCTCTCTCCCCCCAGCCCTCTTTTTTTTTCTTTGAATGGTCAACTAAATGCTCTGTCAGACCCAAACATGACACCTTCAGGATCAAGCCAGTGGAAAATACAGTGTTTGAAAATAGTTGTTAAGCAAAGAAATATACCTACTAAATCATCCCAAAGAAAAATGCACAGCCTCACTAGCAATTAAATAAATAAGAGTTAAAATACCCCTACTGCACCATTACATACTGTCCAGACAGGGAAAAAATGTGTAAAGATGATGGATGGGTTTGGCCACACTGTGGGGAAAGAGCCTCCATTACACGCTGCCAGCCAAGCTGGCAATTGGCTAAACCCTCCCGAAGAACTGTCTGGAACTATGTTGCAGGGACCATAAAACTATATTCTGCCTGATAATTCCACTAAATGACTACGTTTATTCAATATATAGTTTGCATGGGACATAGTACTCGGTAATAAACTTTTTTTTTGTTTGTTTGGTTTTTTTTCTTTTTTTAACTCTGTGCAACAATCCTGAGAGGTGGGGTAGGTTTCCTACTCCCATTTTAAAAGTCGGCAAACTTAGGTTCACAGAAGGTAGATTACATCTCCAGAGTAAAAACAGCAAGGAAATGGCCAAGTGAAGATTCAGAAACAGACCTCCGGACCCAGGAAGACCTACTCAGAACACCACAATGCCTCAATTCTCAATTCTGAGAATTGCCTCCAAGGCAATAATATAACTGGGGAGGGGGAGATTTATGCAAATATATACATATTAACGTTATTATTACAAATTATTACAAAAGGAAAAATTGGAAAATTTTCGGAAACAATGAAAAGAGGATCTGGCACATATTAGGCGCTCAATAAATGCTCAATTTTAAACGCGGTCTAGTGAAAAAGGTCATTGCCCCTTTAACAGTCTGAGCCGGGGTAAGAAGAAAAGGAGGGTATGAAGCTGACGTACACGGCTGCGTGCCTTATTTAAATGAGCATGCGTAAAAGCTGGCGCTCGCTTCTTCGCCAAGTTCCTGCCTTCACTGCGCCTGCGCTGCCTGAAACCGGTGGCGGCTCCCGGCCCCGCCCCCCTATTTAGGTGGGCGGGCAGAGACAGTCGCGTGAGTTTGGTGGACCCACATTCTCCCGCGCAATTAGCTGGCCCCGCCCCTTTGCGCATATGCGCATGCTTCAGCACTAGCCCTGGAGGTAGATGCTTAGCTCCTGGAGTTGCGCCTGCGCTCTGGACGTCCTTGCCGCAAGTGGGCGGATCGGGTTTAGACGCTAACGTGGAAGGGAAATAGCACGGCAAAGCCCTGTCACTGAGTAGCGGGAGGAGTTCTCACAAAGTCCTTGCTCCAGAGTTACCAAACCTGGAAGTGTCTAGACCGGAGTACGGACACGGAGAACTCAATTTTCGATTTGAAAAAGGCTTTACAAGATTATTGTTATGTATATATGTGTGTGTTAAAGGTTTTAAGGTGAGGAATCATTTTCCGTAATTTTTCTTTTTCCCTATGAATTCTTACCTTTCTAGAAGACTTCAGGGGTCATAAAGAAGTATTTTCGGTGCCTCCTATATGCCCAGTTTGGAAAAGAGTATTATAAAAGAAATAGAAGACACAATCGTGTCCTACAAAGTCCTAATCAGGAAAATTTTAGGAAGATATATTAAACAAAAGCCGGGAAAGGAAACAAGTTCTCATACAGTTGTGTGATTTTGTGTTTTAGAGGTTGTACATGCTTTGGAAGACCCTTTTATCAATTCATCAACGTTATTTCATGAATGTTTGTGGAGAGCATATTATATTCGATGTGCATATGCTATGCTGGCTACTGGAGATTCAAAATACGAATAGGATTCGGTCCCTGCCCTGAAGTAGCTCACAGTCAGGGGTATCTCCTTGAAAAACTCAAGCCTTGAACTGAGCTTCGTAGGAGGCAGGGCGTTTTAATTTTCAGAGAGGAAAGACCCTGTGGTTCAGGATTAACATGTGCCAGGTCTTGGAGGAATGATGGTGTAGGGTGATTCCAGAAACTTGGTTACAAGGGAAGGATGACATCAAAGAACGTGGGAGACCATAATCTATAAATACAGTTGGGCTCGAGTTCTAGAGATTTGGAGTGTGAAAACGAAGAAGCAGTCATACTGTTTTTTATGTTTTGAAGGGCAGGATAAGTTCAGAGAGGGTCTAGAATGCCAAGCTGAAGAATTTGTATGCAAATCCAATGGTCGAGGGCCGTTATATCTTCTTGAACACGTTGAGCTGCAGGGGAAAAAGGCAGAGGGCCACTGTTAGACCAGGGAAATGTAGGGGAAACTGTTGAAGAAAGTCTCAAGCTAGTGCATTCTTCAGCAGAAAAACGCCCATGCCAAGATTTAAGAACCCTAATCAAGGGTCGAAAAAGCTGAAAGCAAAGGTTAAGGTGATTCTTGAGTGTCCTGAGGAAGTTGTTCAGACAACCTACCTGGCTAGGGAGAAAAGCCTTTTGAGTAGCTACCACCTACTTAAGCAATTTTCCCCTTGAGAGATAAGGGTTTTAGAAGGGTCCTAAGGAAAAAATGATCCTGCTGTAAAAAGAATGAACTGCTTCATAAGCATCTCATGAACAACACAGGAAAATAATGAAAAAGCAAACAAGGAAACTCTTTAAAGGATTGTACCTTTTAGTACACTCTTCTCCATAGAGGCAGCTTCCTGGACGGGTGACCTCTGGGCAGTCAGTCATGGCTTAACATAATGCTCTACTTTTCCATCTTGAAATTCTTGATAATGTTTTTTTAAAATGGGGGTCTCCAGGGGAGTGAATCTCCCTGGCAACGTGGAATATGACTCCCGGGAAGGTATCTAGACCCGGCATCGTGGGATGGAGAACATCTTCTTGACCAAAAGGGGGATGTGAAAGGAAATGAAATAAGCTTCAGTGGTAGAGAGATTCCAAAAGGAGCCAAGAGGTCACTCTGGTGGGCACTCTTACGAACAATATAGACAACCCTTTTTAGGTTCTGAAGAATTGGAATAGCTAGCAGTAAATACCCAAAACTATCAAGCTGCAACCCAGAACCAATGGATTTTTAAGACGATTGTATAAAAATGTAGCTTATGAGGGGTGACAATGATTGGGAAAGCCATATGGACCACACTCCCCTTTGTCTAGTTTATGAATGGATGAGTAGAAAAATGGGGGAAGGAAAAAAACAAAACAAAACAAAGAACCCAGTGTTCTTTTTTGCTTTAATTGCTCTTTTTCACTTTAATTTTTATTCTTATTATTTTTGTATATGTGGTAATGAAAATGTCAAAAATTAATTTTGGTGATGAATGCACAACTATATAATTGTACTGTAAACAATTGAATGTACGCTTTGTTTTGTATGACTGCATGGTGTGTGAATATATCTTCAGTAAAATGAAAAAAAAATAAAATGGGGTCTCTATTTTCATTTTGTCGTGGGCCCCACATGTTCTGTAGTTGGTCCTGCTGCCCCCCTTCTACTTTCCTCCGTGTCTCTCTCTCTCTTTCCTAGTTCTTCTCTTTCTTTTCTTCTTTTATTCTCCTCTCTTTTCTTTCTGTTTTCCTTTTCTTCGTTTCTTCCCACTCCTTTAAGACTGAGTTTAAGTATGCTGTGGCCTGGTAAAGCCCAAAGCATGGTTCCAATAAGCTGTTAATAAATATTTGCCAAATAAATGGTTGGATGAATGAAGGACAATTTTATCGTCTCTGGCTCTTTAAAGGATGGCAGTTCTCACCGGCTACATCCTTGAAAATGTGGATGTCTTTTGGGATCAGTTGGCACCCTTCCTCAGGTGGCCAGGAATCAGAGAAGCTGTAGGAGGATCCAGGGGTAAGTGGAAGAGCTGCAGGTCCAGCAGCTGCCCCAGGCCAACGAGGTGAGTCTGCAGGTAAGCGACAATGTGCCTAAACTGCACAGGTGCCTGGTGAACTTATTTTGCCCTTCCAAGCATAAAAAACAATATGACTGTATGGGGATCCTATATTTTATGAATGATTGTTCTGTAAACCCACCACTTCTCTAATAAAAAAAAAAAATCATATGCCCCCTACCCAAGTAATTTCTCATTCATTTTCAATGAGATTTCACTCATTATTCCCAGTGTATGTTGATGCTGTTGTGATCAGTAAAATACAAAAAGAAATGGAAAAACAAACAAAACCCAGTATGACTGCTGCTTCATTTTCATACTCCAAATCTCATGCAAGAAAATAATAATTTAAAAAAGGTCTCCATGAGCCCATCCTAACCAGAAACATACTGGGAAGGTGTGCTGGTTTGAATCTATTGTGTCCCGCACAAAAGCTGTGTTCTTTTAATCCAATCTTGTGGGTGTGGGCTTACTATGGGTGGGATCATTTCATTAGGTTGTTTCCATGGAGATGTGACCTGCCCAATTATGGGTGGGATCTTTTGATTAGGTTATTTCCATGGAGGTGTGATTCCCCACCCATTCAGGGTGGGTCTTGATTAGTTTACTGGAGTCTTTAGGAGAGTTCAGGGGCCGACACAGACCCAGGCACTTGGAGATGCAGACAGATGTTTGGAGAAGCTAAGCTAAGAGATGAAGCCCAGAGTTTGCCCCGAAAAGCTAACAGAGGACCCCAGATGCTTAAATAGAGAAACACCCTGGGACAACAAGGAAGGATGCACAGGGACTGAGAGAGAAAGACCCAGAGATGTTTTGGAGAAAGCCATTTTGAAACCGGAACCCGAGAGCAAGGAACAAGCAGACACAGCCATGTGCCTTCCCAGCTGACAGAGGTGTTCCAGATGCCAATTGTCTTTCTTCAGTAAAGGTATCCTCTTGTTGATGCCTTAGTTTGGACACTTTTATAGCGTCAGAACTGTAAATTTGTAACTGAATAAATCCCCCTTGAAAAGCCAGTCCATTACTGCTATTTTGCATAATGGCAGCTTTAGCAAACCAGAAGAGAAGGAAATACTGAGAAATGGAGGTCAACTAGACAAGTTGTCACTTTGCAAAGCCACCACCCATGGTTATTCAGGGTAGCTTAAGGATAAGGCAGCAGTCAAAATGCTTTCTGCTACAAGTAATAGAACATGTACCCCAAAGTGTTTTAACAACAACGAACCAACCAGCCACCCACAGGACTGTGTAATAGAAACAGGGAACCAGACTGTCCTCGTGTTTCCCAGTTTTTGCTCATGGGTATCTGATAATCCTTGCTGTCCCTCACTTTACATCCACTTTCTCTTTCCAGTTGTCAGCCTTGCAGACTTCAAGTTCCAGTACCAGACACAAAGGCAATGGCTTTACAGAGATTGTTCAACTGGTTCCACAGTTCGGTAAGATACAATCCCTATAGCAGATCCTTTAAAAGTTTTGTGTATGTGTGTGAGTGTATGTGTATGTATTATAGTGGTCCTGCTTCTCTGAGTGATCCCTGACTGAAATGTCATGCAATCCAAGTAAAAACTGTGCTTGTTATACACGTGGGATATCAAGTTAAGTCCCTTAGATTTCCCTTCTAATCAGTTTTGCTGCCACTGAAACCCTCTTGTATGCTCATCAACATTTTGTAGTGTGCACCCTGTAGAGATGCCTAAACGGAACACATGAGCCAAGAGATGAGGTGGGGCTCTGAATTCCATGATTCTACAGCTACCTGGCACAAATGTATAAGTGTGAACAGATGTATCAGTCAGTGCCCCTGTCAGACACATGGATAACACTTGAGGTGTTTCACATAGAGGGAATTTAATATAGGGAACTGGTTGCACAGGCGTTGGAAGAGGTGAGAATTCAAATAGGGAATAGTAGGCAAGCCAGGGATACCAACAGTAGGAAGCCATGCCACCTAGGGCTGGTGAGACAGAAGGAGGAGGTGGTGTTTCCAGAGCCTTCATTGAAAGGTGCCATGGTTCAAGACAAGCATTGTTTCAGAATGCCGGTGAGAAGCCTACACCTCAGGAAAACACAAGGTTTCCAAAAGAGGCCACAACAATTATTTATACTTTATCATTTCCCTAAACTTGTTAGTGTCAGTAGATGTTAACTAAACTGATACACAATACACTTCTTAATTTAACAGCTTTCCAGAAAGAAGCACATGAGATTGGCAGCTCCTTCAAAGATGTTAAAAACTTTGAAACATTCTTTCCATTCCTTCTTGTCTCTATCAAGGGAAGTACCTACAGGTTTGGAATTAGAGTGCATCTAATATCTTTGATATCATTACATTTCCAGAACACATTCGTATCTTGTGGTTTATTGTAGGTTGCTACATCAGAAATTTAACTGTTTTTCTGAAATCTGGCAACAGTAATTGCGTTTCTAAAATGCTGAATGAAATTGAGATTGTGTTGCACATAATATGGATCCCGTTTGTTATTCAAGATGTTACACTCTAAATATAAATCGTTAACAAGAAAATGTTCTGAGCCTAGGGCAACCTTCCAAAGAGCCGTTCCCTGTGATAAATCCCTTCCCATGTTTCAGACTGTGTTAGTTAGCTTTTGCTGTGAAACACACAGCAACCTATTTTCAGGGGCGTATGATAATAAACATCCATTTAGTTCACTCATTTCATGTTGGCAGGGATTGACTGACCTAGGCTAGCCTTGGCTGGGGTGGCTCTGTACCAAGTCTCTCCCATCCTTCTTCTGGAATCCGTGGGCTGGCAATGGAAGAAGCACCAGAGAGCAGGTCTACTTGTTCAAATGCTTTGTAAACCTTTGGTAATGTTGTCTAAAACAATTTACATGACCAAAACCCAAATCAAGAGAAATGAACACGTTGTTTATGGAGTATACAGTGCTCTCTTTATCTGGTTACAAAGAATCCTTTACAATGAAATTTTCTGTACAAGATGCCATCTCAGCTCCCTAGTTATGGTGCAATAAAAAGAGATAACCTTGGACATAATCCCCAACACGTCTTTTACAGGGTATCTGGACAGATATTAATCCTTTGAATCTGTTTCCTCATCTTTAAAATACATGATAATAACATTTGCTCTTCAGGGTTGTTATGAGAATTAAATGAAATAATATTTGCAAAGGCATATTGTGAACAGCTAACACCTATTCGCATTGACAGTGTGTGGAAATATATAAATGGTAATGTTTGCGTTGTTGTTAAACAGAATGGGAAGCTGAGCAGTTGGTAATTCTTTAAAGTACTTTCTATGGCAAAGGGCATTTATGTCTCCATTTCAAATAGCCCATTGCAGCTTTCATGAAAACCCACTTAGATTTTTAAACCAGAACCAAATGAAATACATTTTTCCAAAGGTAATTTGAAAAGCAAAGGGTTTCACATTTTTTTAGGAAATACGAACCTCTTTGGAAGACATTTTAGCATTATCTGGTATAGTTGAAGATTTGTGTAATCTTTCATTTGGCAGTTCCTTCTTTATTAGTCAGGGTTCCCTAGAGAAACAGAATTGAAAGAAGAAATATAATATTTTTTCTGTCTACCTATATATTTATTTATATATATTTATATAGGAAGAAAGAAAAATACATATATATCTTCCATATATATATAATATTATGAGATTTTTAAATAGGAATTGGCTCACGTAACTATGGGGATGGGTAAATCCAAACTCCATAGGGCGGGCTGCAAGCTGGTAACATCAATGATGGTTTTTGATGAATTCCCAGGAGAAGCTGGCTGAATGAAGCAGAGATGGAAATTCTCCCTTCTGGCTGCTGAAATCATCACTTCTCCTTTTAAGGCCTTAAACTGACTGGATAAGACTTCTCTCCTTGTAGACAGTCCCCCCAGTTGACTGTAGATGTAATCTGCCATAGATGCAATGAACTTACTGATGATTTAAATCCACGAAATATCCTCACAGTAACATTCAGGCCAGGGCTTGCTTGACCAAACAACTGGATGCCATAACCCAGTCAAGGTGACACATGAACTTCACCATCATCCTTCCCAGTAATATACCAGGACAGATGTATAAGAATGTTCATAGCAGCTTTGTTCTTCAGATCCAAATCTGGAAAGGACCCAAATGTTTGTCAGGGTACCATGGGTAATTAACCTGTGGACTATTCATACAATAGAACATCACAGCAATGAAAACGAATGAATTATCACCACATGCAATATAGTTTGAGTCTTAAAACCATTGAATTAAAAATACTGAATGCAAGCAGGTGAGTATAAAACATGTATATAAAGTATAATTTCATTTATAAAAGTTCCAAATGAGGAAAAAGAAATTTACATTACGAAGGGATGCAAACTTAAGTGGTTAGACTACAAAGAAAAGTAAGAAAATTATCATCAAAATTAGGATTGTGGTTACCTCTGAGGGGAAGATGGGGGTTGTGACTGCTAATCTGTATATGGGAGGCTCCTGGGGGCTGGCCGCATTGTCTTTCTTGACCTGTGTGGTAGTTTCACAGATGTTCACCTTATAATTAGTTGTTAACTGTACATAAGGCTTCTGCACTTTCCTGTGGATATTTTTCACAAAGAAAGATGTTAAAAAAAAGAAAAGAAAAGAAAAGAAAAAAACTTGACAAAAGCAAGTGTCAGAACAATGCATAGTAATATATACATTAACACACCATTTATTTAAATTAGAAAAAATACATTACATAATATGATACAAAAGAGCATAAGTTATACTGGAGGGGTATACCCCAAGTTCATGATAGTGGTTGAGAGAAGTGAGCCAGGGTGAGATAGGAGTGGGAAACCAAAGACCCCTTGACTTTATCTATCATGTTTCATTTCTTTTATTGAAAAGAAGTCTTGAAGCATGTTAGAAATTAGCAATTCGCTTGAAAGAAACGAGTGTTTCATATGTTATTTTCTCTCTTCCTTTCTTCTCCTTCCCTCCCTCCCTTCCTCCCCTCCTTCCTTCTCTCCTCTCTCCCTCCCTCCCTCCTTCCCTCTCTCCCTCCCTTCCTCCCTTCCTCTCCCTCTTCTCTCCTCTCCCTCCATCCCTCCCTTTCTTCCTTTTTCTTCTTTCTGTTTAAATTCCCCAAAGTAAAATACCAGAAAAATATTAAACCTAATGCAACACAATGCCTTTCTCTTTCCTGTTCTAATCCATTCAATAATCCCATTCTATTCAAGGCATTGCTTTTTCGCTGGTTACCCTTATGCAGAAGATGGAGGGGGGCAGGTATGGCCTCTAATTCCTTAAACTGAGAAATGAGATTTGGAGCTTTGTTTCATCAAAACAAAATTATACTAGGCAAAAATAATCGGTAAGTCCTGTGTTATTATATGTCTTCTCCCTCTCCTTGGAAGATCTTTTAATATCTTTCCTGTGATGTGATATTTAACACGAGATATGTGCCACATGGGAAGAACCCTATCCAGCTTTGCTCATAATTGTAGCCCCAAGGCCAAGCACGGTGTGTGACACAGTACACAATCAAAAATGTAAGATTTATAACAGCTTCATTGAGATATAATTCACCCACGATGAAATTCACCCTTTTAAAGTGTACAATTCAGTGGTTTTCATAATAGTCCCAGGGTTGTACAACCATCACCAGTATCTCATTTTAGAACATTATCAGCTCTTCCAAAAGAAACCCCATACCTGTTAGCAGTCATTCCCCTCCCTCACTTGGCAACCCAGTAATGGACTTTCTGTCTCCATGGATTTGACTATTCTGGATATTTCATGTCCACAGAATCACAGCATGAGGTCTTTCGTGACTGGCTTCTTTCACTTAGCATAATGTTTTTGAGGTACATGTTGTAACATGTATAAATGCTTCATTCCTCTATATGGCTGAATAAAATTCCATTGTGTTTGAATTCACATTTTATTTATCCATTCACCAGTTGATGGACATTTGGGTTGTTCCCACTTTTTGGCTGTTAGGAATAGTGCTGCTATGAACATTCATGCATTAGTTGTTTTTTTTAATGCAATTTTATTGAGATATAATCACATAGCATACATTCCTTCAAAGTGTACAATCAGTTGTTCACAGCATCTTCATATAGTTGTGCATTCTTCACCACAAACTTTGAACATTTTCATTACTCCAAAAAATAAAATTAAAATAAAAAAAGAACATCCGAAACATCCCATTCCCCTCCTACCCCCATTGTTCATTTACTTTTTTAAATACAGTTTAATTGAGATATGTTCACACACCCTACAGTCATCCACAGTGTAACATCAGTTATTCACAGCACCATCATGAGTTGTGCGTTCATCATCAGAATCAATTTTTGAACCTTTTCCTTATTCCAAAATAAAAATAAAAGCAAAAAAGAACACCTAAATCTTTCCATCCCCTCCATCCCACCCTATTCTTCTAATTTTTGTCCCCATTTTTGCACTCATCTATCCATATGCTGGACAAAGGGAGTGCAAGCCACAAGGTTTTCACATTCACACAGTCACACTGTGCAAGATACATAGTTACACAGTCGTCTTCAAGAATCGAGGTCACTGGGTCATGCATGAGTTTTTGGGTGCATATATGTTTTCAGTTCTCTTGGGTATATACCTAGGAGTGGAATTGCTGGATCAGATGGTAAATCTATGTTTAAGCTTTCAAGGAACTACCCAACTGTTTTCCAAGGTGGTTGCACCGTTTACATTCCCACTAGTAATATATCCCTCCACATCCTCATCCACACTTGTTATTTTCTGTCTTTTAAATTTTAGCAGTCTTAGTGGGTGTGAAATGGTATCTCGTAGCTTTGATTTACATTTTTCTAATGACTAATGATGTTGAACTCAATGTATATTTGTTAAATGTATGAATAGCCATGTAAGTTTCCAGATTAATTGCTACACCAAATTTTTACATTACTAATTTTTAATGAAATTAGTAAAATTTAAATTAAACTTTAAAGTTTAATTTAAAGTTGATATTTTAGTTGTTTTTTTTAATTACAAAAATAATACATGATCAAATGGTTTCAGCAAAATTATAGTGGTGGTTATCTTAGAGGATAGGGGAAAGGTTCTGGTGAGGTAAGAGGCACATGGGGTCTTTTGGGGTCATGACAATATTTTATTCTTGACCTCGGTCATAGTTGTAGAGATTCCCTTTGTAATTTTATGTAAACTACACATGCACATTTATACACTTTTCTGTATGACTGTTATATATCATAATAAAAAGGTAATAGAGTCTCATTTTTGAAATTTTGGAAAGCAAATTTTTACCTTCTTAAAGATGAAGATAGTTGAAACATTTCCCCCACCCAAGTATATTAGTGGGTTTGGGTTTTCTGTGAATGGTAGTTACCCAAGTGGAGGACAAAAAGGGAATATTTGTTAATAAATCTTTGTTGAGCAAAACTTTTGCCTTTTGTTATTAAGAAATAGAAGTTTCAGGAAGTTGCCAGCAGATGGAGCAATAAAGCAGGATTTAATCTTGCAGCCTAAAAAGCAAATGGAAACAAAAACAGAGTCATTGAGAAACAGTGCTTGTGAATTTCCCAGTACCTGAAACTCTTCTTCCACTCTCTGCCATCATACAAAAGGATCTGATAAATATGGTTTCACCAGGGAAGTCAGATCTAATTTTGTTTCACCAGGGAAGTCAGATTTAATTCTTCAGATGCATCAAACAAGGATAAAAACATAGAAAGACACTCTGTGTTTTCTCCCTGCTACTTGATAGAGGGTCTTCAAAAGAATAGTATTGGCTGGGACCCAAGATACGGGATTTTTTTGTGTCTTTGATGGATGAGGACAGCAAAGGTTTCTGGTAATAAGTATATCCCACCAACTTTCTTAGATGGCTTTTGAGATGAATTCGAAAGTGTTCAGTCTTTAAACCTGTATCAAACGCTCCTTCAATTCAGTTGTTTGATAATGGTCATTTGAGGTTAGAAGAAATTTTTATTATTAAAACAACAAAAGACATCCTTTTAATGTAAACACGAAGCCAAAAAATGGGTTCACCATTCTCAACATGCCTTTCATTAGGATATGTTTCTTTGCAAAAGATGGTGGGAAGATGGCAGAGTAGGGGGCTCCAGAAATCAGTCCCTCCACCAAAACTACTGAACTGTCAAGAACTGTCTGAATCAATTATTTTTGCTCTGGAGTCTAGTGGAATGTTATCAGTATCCAGGGAAGAGCTGGAGGAAGAGACTGGAAAATTGTGGTAAATAATGAATTTCACACCCGTGCAGCAGCTACCACCCCCCACCTCCCAACCATGTGACAGGCAGTAGTGGGGACAACTGGTGCAGCTTGCTGGTGCCAAGGTGGGCTGTGACGACTTAGTCCTCCAAAATCAGTGTGTGTGATTGCTGATCACTAATTTTGATCAGTTATTTCAGATCACTGGGAGGCTTCTCTGCAGGTGGGCTTAGTTCCATTGTCTGAATAAAATAAAGAGGTAGAAATTATAAAAAGGAACCAAAGAGAAATTTTAGAGCTGTAAAGTATTCAAAATGAAAAACTCATTAGATGGATTCAAAAGCAGATTTGAATAGCAGAAGAAAGAATTGGCAAACCTGAAGACAAGGCAATTGAAATTATCCCATGTGAGGAGCAGAAAGAAAAAATAGTGAAGAAATTTAAACAGAGCCTGAGTGATCCATGGGAAAACGTCAAGCATACCAATATACGCATCATTGGAGCCCCCAAAGAACCAGAGAAAGAGAAAGGAGCAGAAAAAGAATTGAAGAAATAATGGCTGAAAATTTCCTAAATCTGATGAAAGACATGAATATATAAATCCAGGGAACTCAACAAACTCCAAATAGAATAGAATCTGAGAAAGCTACATCAAGCTGTGCTATGGAGAAATTGTCAACATTCAAAGCCAAAGAGAAGATTTTGGAAGCAGCAAGAGAGAAGTGACTTGTCACATACAAGGGATCACCAATAATATTAATAGCAAATTTCTCCTCAGAAACAGTGGAATCCAGAAGACAGTGGGATGGCATATTTAAAGTCCCTAAAAAAACCCTGTCAACCTAGAATTTGATAACTGGCAAAATTATCTTTCAAAAATGAATAAATTAAAATACTTACAGATAAACAAAACCTGGAAGAGTTCATTTCCAGATGACCTGCCTTACAGGAAATGCTAAAGGGAATCCTTCAGACTGAAGTAAAAGGACACTAGACAGTACTCAAATAAATAATATTGATAAAGGTAATTACATAGGTAAATATAAAATCTTGTATTATTGTAACTTAGGTTTGTATAAAATGTCTTCTCAGACAACAATGGAATAAAGCTAGACATCAATAACAGAAGTAAAACTAAAAAATTTACAAATATGTGGAACTTAAACAACACACTTTTAAGCAACCATTGGGTCAAAGAAGAAATCACAAGGGAAATTAGAAAGTATCTTGAGACAAATGAAAGAGAAAGCACAACATACCAAAATTTATGAGATGCAGTGAAAGCAGTGCTCAGAGGGAAATTTATAGCTCTGAATGCCTGCATTAAAAAAAGATCACAAATTAATAATCTAACACCTAAAGAAACTAGAACAAGAAGAGCAAACTATACCCAAAATCAGTGGAAAGAAGGAAAAAGTAAAGAATAGAGCAGAAGTCAATGAGACAGAATAGAAAAATAGAAGCAACAAAACCAAAAGTTTTTTGTTTTTTTTTTCAAAAGATCAGTAAAATTGAGAAACGTTTAGCCAGATTGAGTAAGAAAAAGAGAGGGAGGACACAAATAACTAAAATCAGAAATGAAAGTGGGGACATTACTACTGAGCTTACATAAATAAAAGGGATTATAAGAACTGTGAACGATCATATGCCAACAAATTAGAAAACCTGGTTGAAATGGACACATTCCTTGAAATATTCAAATTACCTAATCTGACACAAGAAGAAACAGAAAATCTCAACAGATATACAACAAGTAAAGAGATTGAATAAGTAACAAAAACCATCTAATGAAGAAAAGTCCAGGCCTGGATGGTTTCACTGCTGAATTCTACCAAACACAAACAAAGATTTAATACCAATCTTTCTCAAACTCTAGCAAAAAATAGAGAAGGAGGAATAACTTACTAACTCATTATATGAGACCAGCATTGCCCTAATACCAAAGCTAGATAAAGATAACAAAGGAAAGGAAATTACAAACCAGTATCTCTTATATAGATGCAAAAATCTTCAACAAATACTGGCAAACAGAATCCAACAGTATATTAAAAGGATTATACACCATGACCAAGTGGGATTTATTCCAGGAATGCGAGGATGGTTTAATTTAAGAAAATCTTTGTAATATACCAAATGAATAGAATGACAGGGAAACACTACATGATCATCTCAAGTGACAGTAAAGACATCTGACAAAACCTAACATCCTGTCTTGATAAACACATTCAGAAAACTAGAAATAAAAGGGAAATTCTCAACATGATAAAGGGCATTTATGAGAAACCCATAGCAAATATCATACTCAATGGTGAAAAACTGAAAGCTTTTCCTCTAAGATCAGGAACAAGACAAGGATGCCCATTGTCACAAATATTATTCACCGTTGTACTGGAAGTTCTAGCTAGAGCAATTAGGCAAGAGAAAGAAATAAAAGCCATTCAAATTGGAAAGGAAGAAGTAAAACTTTCCTTATTTGTAGATGACATGATCCCATAGGCAGAAAATCCTGAAAAAAATCCACAACAAAACTACTGGAACTAATAAATGAATTCAGCAAAGGGGCAGGGTACAAGACAAACATGCAAAAATCAGTTGTGTTTCTATATATTAGTAATGGACAATCTGAAGAAGAAATCAGGAAAAAAAAATCCATTTGCAATAACAACTAAAAGAATGAAATATCTAGGAATTAATCAAACCAAGAATGTAAAGGGCTTGTACACGGAAAACAACCATACATTGCTAAAAGAAATCAAAGACCTAAATAAATGGAAAGACATTCTATGTTCGTGGATTTGGAGACGAAATATTATTAAGATGTCAGTTCTACCCAAAACGATTTACAGAGTCAGTGCAATCCCAATAAAAACTCCAACAGTCTCCTTTGCAGAGATGGAAAAGCCAGTCATCAAATTTATATGGAAAGGTAAGAGGCCCCAAACAGCCAAAGTCATCTTGAAAAAGAAGAGCAAATTGGAGGCCTCACAGTTTCCAGTCTCAAAACTTATTACACAACAAGGTGAAGAGGCAGCCAACTTAATGGGAGAAAACATTTGGAAACCATATATCTGATAAGAGACTGATATCCTGCACAAATAAAGAAATCCTGCAACTCAACAGTACAAACAGCCCAATTATAAAATGGGCAAAAGATATGAAAAAGATATTTTTCTGAAAAGGAAATACAAATGGCTAAAAAACACATGAAAAAATGTTCATCCTTACTATTAGGGAGATGCAAATCAAAACCACAATGAGATACCATCTCACACCAATAAGAATGGCTGCCATTAAACAAACAGGAAACAATAAATGCTGGAGAGGATGTGGAGAAATTGGAACTCTTATTCATTGCTGGTGGGAATGTGTAATGGTACAGCCGCTGTGGAAGACAGTTTGGAGGTTTCCCAGAAAACTAGATATCGAATTATCCTATGATCTGGCAATTCCGCTTCTTGTTATATACTCAGAGATTTGAAAGCAGTGACACGAACAGACATTTGTACACCAATGTTCATAGCAACATTGTTCACAGTTGCCAAGAGATGGAAACAATCCAAGTGTCCTTCAACAGACTAGTGGATAAACAAGATATGATATATACATACTTTAGAATACTATGCAGCAGTAAGAAGGAACAAGGTCCTGAAACATATGGCAACATGGATGAACCTTGAAGATATAATGCTGAGTGAAATAAGTCAGACTCAAAAGCAAAGATATTGTTTGTTAACACTACTGTGAACTCACTGAACAATGTAAAATCATCGTCTTATAATGCAGAATATTGGGGACCTAACGACAGACAGTAGCTAGTGAGGGGGAATGATAATCTAATATATTCATATGTTGATGATGGTGAATTCAAAGGTATGGGAATGGATAGGGGTGATGATTGCTTGTTAATGAGATTATCAGTATCAGAGCTGTATTGAAGGTGAATAGGATTGAAAGGGGTTGTTTAAAGGCATGTTTCCCACAGATCAGCACCACAAATATAGATGGGTGCTTGCATGATATACTTCTAAGGCATGACACTAGTACAGAGAGTTGACAGCAGAATGTTATATGGGAAAAATCCACCTATTGCATACTAGAGACTAATTAATAGGAATACCACACTAGTGCTCAGAAATAGTAGGGACAAATAATTAAGGGCTGAAAAGAGCTATGTGGTGTTTTGGGTCATGAGAATTGTTTAAAATGGAGAGCGATGAGGTTTGTACAACTAAGTGATGATAATGTGAGATATGGATGGATTATCTTGGACAGATCATATGTGATGTGGATTTAGGAACCCCCTACTTTATAAGTCAAGGCATCGATCTTGAGGCTTGCTCGGGTAAAACTTACGATTTTTAAGGGGAGGCTGAGCCCATCTATAATTATGCCTAGGAGTCACCTCCAGAGAACCTCTTTTGTTGCTCAAATGTGGACTTTCTCTCTCTAAGCCTAACTGCAAATAAATTCAACACCCTTCCCACAACATGGGGCATGACTCCCAGGTGAATGAGTCTCCCTGGTGATGTGGGACACAGATGCTGGGAATGAGCCTGACCCTGGCATCGAGGGATTGAGAGTGCCTTTTTGACCAAAAGGGGGAAAAGAAAGGCAACAAAATAAGGTGGTTTTAAAAAAAAAAAAACAAAAACAAAAAAACCCGCAAATATTAGCAAGGATGTGAAGTTGGAACCCTCATACATTGCTTGTGCAGCCATTTTGGAAAACAGTTTGGCAGTTCCTCAAAATGTTAAACATAGAGTTACTATCTGACCCAGCAATTCCGCTTCTAAGTGTAAACCCAAGAGAATTGAAAACACGTGTCTTCTCAAAAGTGTGTACACAGATGTTCATAGCAGCATTATTCATAATAGCCAAAAAGTGGAAACAACCCAAATGTTCATTAACTAGTGACTGGATAAACAGAATGTGGTATATACATATGGACTATTAAGTCATAAAAAGGAATAAAGTGCTGATACATGCTACAATGTGGGTGAACCTTGGAAATATTATGCTAAGTGGAAGAAGCCAGTCACAGAAGGCCACATATGGTATGATTCCATTTATGTGAAATTTCCAGAATAGACATAGGGCAAGAAAGCACATTAGTGATTGCTGGAACTTGAGGGTAAGGGAAAATGGGAAGTGACTGCTGATGGATATGGGGTTTCTTTTTGGGGTGCTGAAAATGTTCCAAAATTAGATAGTAGTGATGGTTGCACAACCCTGTGAATATATTAAAAACCATTGAATTGTGTTCTTTTGAAAGGGTGAGTTTTATGGTATAAAAATTATTTGTGTATACACACACACACACACACACACATACACTCTTCAAAACTTTCAAGGCCATGAAAAACAAGGAAAGACTGAGATAAGGGAGACAAGATACCTAAATGCAACGTGGGACCTGAATTGAATCATGGAACAAAAAAAGGACCTTAGGGGAAAAACTGGTGTAGTCTGAATAAAGTCTGGAGTTTAGTTTATAGTAATATACCAATGTTGATATCCTGCTGTTTTTAAAAATTTATTTATTTTTATTGTGTATATATATGTGTGTGTATATATATCATATTAATAAATATCTTAGTTTTGATAAATGTACCGTGGTTATAAAAACTGTCAGCAGTAGGGGAAACTGGGTGAGAGGTATATGCCAAACCCTCTGTGTTACTTTTGCGACTTTTTTGTCAGTCTGAAAGTACTCCTAAATAAAGCGTTTATTTCAAACATATATAAAGGCAGTGTTTTCTGGTGCTTACACCATGCAGGCACTTTACTTCCATCATTGCACTTAATCCTCACAGCAGTCCCTGGCAAGCAGGCCCCAGTTTGCAGACAGGAAGGTGTTTAAGATGCTCAGGCCAAATGGCTAGCAAGTGGCAGAGCTGGGATTTGAACTCGAGTGTGTCTGGCTGGGCCACGCAGATCAAACAGCCCCCATCTAGCCTGGATTTTACAGCTCCAGGTAGATTTTACAGGTCCAGTAGCTCAAATAACTCCATGAAGGACATTTTGATACCTGAAGAGTAAATATTATACAAGTGAAATGTAACAGATAATACTTGCTGTTTACATTATAAGCCAGTGACTGGCAAGATAAAGGTTTCAAATTTTTATTAAACACCTGAACAACTTTGCAGAAAAAAATTCCACCAATTTAAGTGATGGGTTGTTTCTGTTATACTAAATTAGCTCAGTGTTTTTCAGGGTACATGAATTATTGTATATCTTTAATCAGTATGTACACATTTTTTGGGGTTCTACTTTTTAACTTAACATGATTTAATTTACCTTTTTTTACAGGTATCCATTTAGTTCCCATAATTATCATTTTAACGGATATATAGTATTACGTGAAATAGACTGCTGCTTATTTAACTATTTCCCTATTGTGGAGCATTTGGAATATTTCCAGTTTGTAGCTGATATGAATAGTGCTACTACAAATGTCTTTGTTCAAAATGCTTTTTAAAGGCCTTGGGCTATTTTGAGCAAGGGCGTTTGTGGGAAGTAGAAGAAGGAAACCTTGGAATTTTAACGTCTTGAATAGGTGCCCCCCCCCCCCCCCCGTCTGTCTGTCTCTCTCTCTCTCTCTCTCTCTCTCTCTCTCTCGCTTTTTTTTGGAATTGGCTCATGGTATTCTGCAAAGTATAAGAAACACAGCTACTAATAGTCACCTCACTATTGGGCAAGTTATCTCACTTCTCTGAGCCTTGGAGCTTGGCTATTTAAGTGTGGCCCTTGAACCATAGCACTGGCACCACCCAGGAGCTTGTAGAATTGCAGAAGAATCTCTGTCCCTCCTAGAACTTACTGAATCAGAATCTGCATTTTAACAAGAGCCACAGGAGATGATTCATGTGCACATTAGTGATTGGAGAAACCATGCCTTAGAGTACTTAGCTAGCAAATAGGGCTAAGAAATGTCCTTCCTTATAATGTCATGGGGATTTAAAACACATGTATAAAGTATACAGAAGAGCACCAGGCACATACTGAGTGCCAGCTTTTTGCTCTTTTTATTACTCTCCTTAGCTGCTTGAGTAAATCCTCAGTCTCGTGGGTTCTAAGAAGAATGCTTTTAAGAGAACAAACAGGAGATTTCTGCATGGTATGGGTGTGTGTATGTGTGTGTGTGTGTGTGAGGTAACCTCATAACACACTTTGTTGCCCGTCATAGTCAAAGTCCCTAAGGAGAGCCAGATTTAGCCCCAGGGAACTGACAAGTGAGTGTGAAAACACTTGAGACAGGAACAAGGACTAGACGACAGCCAGGTAAGGTGTGATACTCTGGGCACTGAGCAGCTAGTCTGATGGGGGCACCCAGCCCGTGCCATTTATAGAGCAGCTCTGAATCATGCACGTGGAGTCCCGATCCCACGGAGAACAGTCCCTCAGCTTTGCAACCCGTCCAGCTGGCCAACCTGCAGGTAAGATGGCACCAGATCTCCCTGGAGGGCAGGACCAGCTTCTTCTGTCCTGGACCTGCTTGCAGCCAAAAGACCTGCTTGGACTGAGCAGCTGCAAGCTGAGGTAAAGGGGCATCTTCCCAGATCCTCTGCTTGTTGACATTTTATTCCTTCTTCAAGGCCCCGTGATTTCTTCTTGATTCTACTAACCTCAATTAAATAAATCATTTTTGTTTTTCCACCATTTGAGTGATTAAGCCTGCTTTGACACATTCGACCAGACTCAAATATTTTCTGGGACCAGTAGGTAACATAAATACATGACATGGACTGTGGGCAATACCACTGAGAATGATGGGGACTGTGACAACTGGCAGGTTTTCTGTAAATGGGACATCTGTTACTTTGTTCCAGCCAATTGCCATGTAGAAATGCAAACCCAGTGTGACTAGAGCTTTCAGTTTTTCAAGAGAAAGCGAAAATCTGGATTTTATGTAAAATCATCTTTTTTTAATTTAAAAACGTTCATCTAAATGCTCACAGTGGCTTAATTCATAATCGACCAGAACTGGAAACAATTCCTGTGTCCCTGTGATACATCCATGCAATGGGATGCTACTCAGGAAAAAATAATAAAAATAAAAGGAATGACCTAGGATATGTGCAACAACATGGATGGATTGCAAATGCTGACTTCTGTTTCTGGCCAAGATTACAAGATTGATTAAAAGGGACCATATTTACTTTGTCACCTAAAAGAACAAGGGGAAAAAAACAGGACAAAGTATATATGAAACAATATTTTTTAAGTCACTGGACGTAAGGCAACAAAGGACAGTGATCCCTGTTCAACAAGAGACAAATGGGGCGAGCCCCACGATTGCCCCAGTTTCCAGGCCATAGTGTAGAGTGGGGGAACCCACGTGGAACCTGGCAGACTCCCCGAGCTGAGAACATGAAGCTGAGAGTCCAGGGAGAACAAGGAGGCTGGAGTTTACAGGAAAGAGTCCTGGAGAGGACAGAGCTGCACAGAGAGAACTTCAGATGTCTACAGAGACTTTCCCTCAAGAAGTCAGGTGTGCATGTGAGAACAACTACCTGAGGCCAGAAATGAGTAGAGGTAAGTGGGTATGGCATTTTCCTTGGGCCAGGAATAGTACCTAAACCCACCAGCCACACTGGAAAGCTTCATATTATGAAACATGGGTCTTTCCTCAATAGTGGGAAAAAAACAGCTCTGGATGGACCACTGCTTTGGTCCCACCTAATGAAATCTGCAAGCAGAACCCAAAAGATCAAACTGTTTTCGAGTAACTTAACTGCATCCAAGCACAAGCCTCAAGAATATTTTTAGGAATATAAAAATTAAAATAAAGCACTCAACAAGGTAAAAATTCACAATGTGTGACATCCAATAAAAAATTACCAGACATTCAAAGAATCAGGACAAAATGACTAATAATGAAAAAAATCAATGAATTGAAACCAATCCAAAACTGACAAAGTTGCTAGGATTAGAAGATTAAGGACATTAAAATAGTCATTAAAACTGTATTTCATATGTTTAAAAGGTTAGCAGACACATGGAAGATATTAAAAAGACTCAAATAAAACATCTAGTGATGAAAACTACAACTCTTGAGATGAAAAAATACACTGGATGGGATTAATAGCAGTTACACATTACAGAAGAAAAGAGACATGAACTTGAAGACACAGCACTAGAAACCTTCCAAAATGAAATACACAGGAAAAAAAAAAAAGAGACCATTGGTGCCTAATATAAATATAATTGTCATCCTTGAAAGAGAAGAGTGAGGAGGAGGGGGACAAAAACAATATTTGAAGTAATAATGGCCCCAATTTTTTCCCAAATTTGATGAAGCCTATGAACTGACACATCTAAGATGCTCAATGAACCCCAAGCATAAGAAATATGAAAAAGACTACAAGACTCATGATAATCAGATTACTCAGAACAAGTGATAAAGAGAAAATCTTAAAAACAGTCAGATAAAAACGACATGTTAAGTACAGAGAAACAAAGATGATGAGAACAGATTTCTCATCAGAAACAGTTTGAAAGGGAGAGGACTAGAGCGACATCTTTAAAGTACTGAAAGAATAGAACTGTCAACCTAGAATTGTATATCCAGCAAAAATATTTTTTCAAAAACAAAGACAAAATAAGACTTTTTAGACATATAAAAGCTGAAATAATCACCAGCAGACTCAATCTACAAAAAATGTTTAAGACAGCACTTTAGGCAGAAGGTAAATGATACCAGTTAGAAGGATGGATTTCCACAAAGGAATGAAAAACAGTTGAAATTGGCCCTACCTGCGTAGGTAAATATATGTTTTTCAATTTTATTCAGATGTCTTTAAAAGATCATTTATGGCTTAAATGAAAATGATAATGCAATGTGAAGTTTATAATATATGTAAAAGTGAAATGTATGACAATGACAATACAAAGGAGGGGGAAATGGAAGTATACTTTATTAGGTTTTCATACTACAAGTGAAGTGGTATAATATTACTTAAAGGTAGACTTTGATAAGTTAAATCCTAAAGCAACCATTAAAACAGCCAAAGAGTAATAGATAATAAACCAATAAAGGAGATAAAATGGAAACATGAAAACAATCCATTAATTCAAATGCAAATTTTGCCGAGTGAAAGAAACCAGACTTAAAAGGCAACATATTTTATGATTCCGCTTATATGACATTCTGGAAAAGGCAAAAACTACAGGGAAAGAAAACATATTGTTGGTTGCCAAGGGCTGTGGATCCCGGCAGGGTTTGCCTAAAAAGGGCGCCAGGGAAATTGTGGGGGTGCTAGAAATGTTCTCTGTCTTGACTGTATTTGTTTACCAAAACTCATGAAACTGTACACTAAAAAGAGTGAGGTTTACTACTTGTAAATAATAGTCCAATAAACCTGTCAGAAAGAAAGAAAAAAATCCTTTGGCATATGATGTCTGGGAATTATTTCAAAATAATACAAGAGGCAGAATGGGGATTTGGATGACACAAGGTTGCTCATGAGTTAATGAGTGCTGAAACTGGATGTTGGGTATTATTCTCTCTACTTATGAATATTTCTAAAGTTTTCCATTATTAAAAGTTTAAAAAAAAGGAAACTAAATATTTCTGTTTGGATTTATAGGCCTACAAGAATGAGGGCAGGAATTTTTGTCTTGTTCTATTGCTCTGTCTCCACAGTGCCTAGAATAGGGCTTGATACATGGTAAGTGCTCAATACAAATTTTTTTTAAATGGATGCAATGAATATTTCAGTCCTTGTTGTCAGTTTGCAACTCCAGCTTTAGATCCTGGAAACCATATACCCAGGACAGAAACCAACCGTCACAAACCTATGTTCCAAATCCCCAGGGTCTGACACTCAACTGAAATGCAACAAACTGTTTCTGGATTTGATTGCTCCACTGTCCAACACTGAGCTTTGGGACCCTCTGACTTATTAATTAAGAGAACACCAGCTTAGGAGTCAAGAGACAAGAAAAGTAATTCAAAGCCTGCCAGAATGACCTGGGACTGCTGGGTAAGTGGTGCCCCTCCTCTGGCCTCAGTTAAGAATTGCAAATAATTCTCTGCGTGATTATGTGCATTTTCCCCATTCACTCTTCTGGGGGGGGGGGGGAGGTTGTCTATGAACCCCAAAGATGAGGACCTGTAGTAGATGATCTTTAGAATTCATGCCTTCCATTCATTCAGCAAACATTTATTGAGGGCCTGCTATGCTCCAAGCTCACGGGATCTAGTGAGGAGTGAGGAGGAGACAGGATTCCAGAGATCTTACGGAGATTATATACCAGTGGAGGGAAGTACAGTACACATAGGGAAGCAAACGATTTCATACAATGGTGACTGCCTTGAAGGAAATAAAACTGGAGATATTTCAGAGTGCCTGGGAGGGGGTATTCGGAGAAGGTCTTTCTTCAAAGTGAAGAGAAAAAGGCAGCCGTGTTCCGGGGAAAGGCAGAAGAGAGGAAACAGCCGACAAAGATTGTCACAGGATAGCCGGGCAGGAGCGGATCTTGAAGGAATTTGCTTTGAGGCGGTTGTCCCACTTGCGCGACAGGAACAGCGGTCCACACGGTCACCCAGAGCCTTAGAGGGCAGGAATGCAGGATGTATTCGTTGCAGTAACTGATAATGATAGTGTGAGATGGCAGGGCCTGTCTGCCCTTCCCCGCCCTGCCCGGCGACCTTGTCGGTCCGAGCGTTCCAGCGCGTGCCAAGGGGTGGGTGAGCTTTCGCTTCCCCCAAACCTCCTTTCTCCCTCCCCATCCCAGACACCCCAAATGAACGCAGTCTAAGTAGGACAAGCTCTGCAAATGCAGTTTGCAGACAAGCCTCCAGTCCTCCGAGAACAGAGAGATTCCGGAGGCGCAGAGGCACGCCCAAGGAGACAGCGACAGACCCTGGTGCCAAGACCTGCAAGACGTAACCAGACCTGGGGGCGGAGCCGGGGTGGCGCGCGCATGCGCCCCCGGACTGGGGGGGTGGAGCGGGCGCCGGGGCGGGGCCGTGACGTCAGGTGCGCGCGTGGCTCCGGCTGCGCAGGAACAGCTGGTGCCCCCCGAGGCGGCCGGCGAGCGGACGGGCGTGGGGTGCCGGGGCCGCGCCGCGGGAGCCGCCGCCGCCGCGCGCCGTCGCGCCATGTCCGGGCAGCTGGAGCGCTGCGAGCGCGAGTGGCACGAGCTGGAGGGAGAATTTCAAGAACTGCAGGTAGGGCCGGGCCACCAGGTCTCGAACTCGGGCTGCCTGCGGTGCCAGTGCCTTCACCCCCTTCCTCTCCCGGCCCGGGGGGCGGCGGCGACCGGGGCCCAGGGGTGGCCCCTGGCTAGGCCCTGGGAGCCGGGGGTCCGCGTGGGCCAGCCTCCCGCCCATCTCCCGGCGCTTCAGTTTCTCATCCACCTGGGCCGCCCGGTCGAAGCCGCCTTTCCTCGCCCTCGCCCGGGCTCTTTGCCCCGCGCACCTCTTTCGCTGCAGAAAGTTGGTCTGTGGCCTCTGGGGGGGCCTGAAGGGGCAGGTAAAGTGTTGGGGTTCAGGGAGACCCTCCTCTTCCTCCTCAGGGTGCCCCCCTTGCCCCCAACTCCCGGGGTCGGCTTTTGGCAGCCCACCTCCTCCTGGCTCTGGCTGGGCAGCCCTCCTTTTGCAGCTCCATTTTGGGAGTCGTGCTTCGGAGCCGTTCACCGTGAACCCCGAGGCTTTGCTTGGGAACTAAGGACTCCTATTTCCCGTCTTCGGAGGCCCCGGTATCTCTGGCACCGCTGCAGACTGAGTTTGGCGTTGTGGATGGCATCTGTCCGTTCTGACAGCTGGGTTACCTCACCCAGTGATAGAGGCTGCTCCCAGCCCTCACCCTTCTGGCCCAGAGCCTTCCATGGGACGGGGTGTGACCGGGTGCTGGAGAGACAGCCCTTGAGAGACTGGCACTGCTGCCAGAGGTCTTGGCAGGAGTGGTTGTTCCTGGTAGGCCATTCAGAGAGGCTTCAACTACATACTCTGGTGACCAGAGATGCCTCAGGAAGCTTTGGGATTCGCCAAGAGGGACCGACCCTGGCACCATTTTTGAAGATGGAGCTGTCCCCTCTCCATCTAGGGGATTGTGTTTGCTTTCTCAGGGGGTGGGCTCTATTTGCCTGAAATCACACTGTACACCCCCACCCACTCCTCTCGTCCCAGTTGGGGCCATGGTGTTTCATCTGTCACGGTAGCTCTTGTCTGCGGTTGGATTGGCCTCCAGCATCTAGAGGAGAGTGGGGAGGTTCCAGGGGCCTCTGTGGTGGGTCTTTCTACACGTGAGGTGGTCGGTCCCAATGAATGGGGAGAGGGGTGCTGGAGAGACTGAGCAAACGCTGAGGGCCCTGGAAGCAGCATCCCACCGTGTGTGGGTTGGGTGCCCTTTCACTCTGCCTGGAGCTCCACTGCCTTGCAGATCCCTTCCACCTCCATCCCAGGGTTCCCTTCTTAACGCTCTGTCCTCCTGGGCTCTGCGGCCGTGTCCATCCATGGAGAGGGCATTAAGGATGGGGAGTGGGAGAAGCAGAGAGGGGTGCTGAGGGGAGCTTTTGTTATTCATGATTCCTTTCCCTTCTCCTTCCTTACAATAGGAGGAGGAGGAGTCTTTAACACTTCAGAGCTGTGCAATTAATGCAGTTAACAGCAATTAGATAGCAAGTCTTGGCAGGCAGAGGCTCCAAAGGAGTCGTCGTATTTGTTGTTATGTTCTAACTTGATGTCTCCGATGCCAGGTGTGTTAGGGACAGAGAGGAATTAGGAATTAAATCTGGATTTTGCCCTCTGGTGCACAGCCAGAATGGTGAAAGGGCTGACCGAGAGGAAGTGCTGATGTCCCCAGTTCAGTTATCTGGAAGTGGGCACCTGGGGTGGACTGGATCCTGCTTTGGAGAAGAGGGACCCTGCTGGCAATGGGATTTGGGGGTCAGCTGCCTGGTCCGTGGCTGCTGATGGATGGAAGGCCACAGAGTCCTCGAGGGCCTGGGGTGGACTGGAGCAAAAACACCACCTGTGCCTGAAGTTCATGGATGAGAAAACGGAGGCTTAGACATGCAAATTGACTGAACTGTGGTCACACAGCAATTTAGGCGTAAAGTTGAGGCTAGAACTTAGTTCTCTAAATATTTTATTCAGAGGTATGTAAGTATGTAATTGTGTTGGGAGGCCCCTCTGTGGCCGCCAAATTATATGTGAGAACTCTGAACTCTTGAGATGAAAAATCCCTGGACATATGCATCTAATAAGTAGGGTTTACGTGCATGTGTTGGATAGAGTTTCAGACATGAGGTGCTTGTTGGGTGGCAGTGAGGTAACAGCAGTTAACAATGAGAAGGATTTTTTTTTTCCACCAGAAAATCCCCATCTATCTTTAATTTTCCTACATCTGCTTTTTTTTTTTTAAGTGTAATTTTATTGAAATATATTCATATACATGTGCTTCTGAATCTGGGGTTTATGGGTTTCGCATCTGTATTTCTCTGATCCCATTCTTCTTGGCGTGCTGTATAGGGTCCCTGTTTTTCAGTTCCTTTATAAATGCAGGGAGGAAAGAGGAAACCTACTTTGCAGACTCTAGAGAGTGTTTGGGGTTGGGGAAGGTGGATCTGAAAGGTTTTTGGAACGTTCCCTGCTCCCTACCCCATAACATCTCTGGGACTTTCTAGAGGAAAAGATTGGGGGTTTTTTTTTGTGTGTGTGTGTGTGTGTGTTTTAACTGTGCTTTGCATCTGTCGGGGACTTACTCAACTCCAGGGCACAGTTCGAGTCTCTGTAGGATCTTTGTTTACCCTGGTTGGGATTTTGGTGGTGCTGGTGAATCTAGCATCAGATTAAAACCAGCACGTGTTCTGGCCCCGTGGCCTGTGGCCTGACCACAGAAGGTCACTTACAGACACGGTGGCAGGTGATTTAACGAGCATTTCCTGCCTTGCATCACTGGAAACCTGACCCTGTCTCTCCCTACCCAGGAAGCAGGTGGTCCCAAACCTCCTTTCCCCGTGCTTGACCCCAGAAGGATGTCAATTTTGGACAACAGTTAGACCATCTCATTGTCCTTCCCAGAGAAGGTGCTGGCCCCTCAGAAAGCCCAGCGTATACAGGGAGGTGAGGGAGCGCTTCACTGAGGGGTGACCACTGAGCAAGGACTTGATGGAGAGGACAGATTGGGCCATGCGGATGTCTGGGAAGAACATTTCAAAGTAGCAGGAGTAGCCACTGCCAAGCCCTGAGGCAGGAGCCTGCTTGCTGTCCCTGGTAGCTGAGCAGAGAGGGGCAAAAGCCAGGGAGAGGAAAGGAGGTCAGCAGGGGCCTGTCCCCTAAGGCCCCATAGGCCATAGTAAAAAAAGATTTTAGCTTTTCCTTCTAACAAAACTGGCATCCCTCTGATTGCTGCATATAGAGTAGACATCAGGGAGGCAGGCAGCTCAGTATTTCATTAAACCCTTATGAAATAGATCCTGGAGATCCTGCTATCCTCATCCCATGGAGGGTTATGTCAGTTCCCCTCGGTCACAGGGCTTATAAGGGCTGGAATCGGGATTCAGACCCAGGCTGTCGTGTGCCAGAGTCCGTGCTCTTAACCACTACCCAAGGGGAGCTCAGCTCAGGCAGATCTGTGCCCTGGGTGCTGTGTTGTTGGCTTTTGTGTCTCCTCCATCCTGGGTTGCCCTGTGGGTCTCTCTCTTTAATAAAGTGGGTTGTGTGGACAGCCTGCAAACACCCCGTCTGGGAAATACTCATTTGTTCAAAGGTGAGTAATGTGGCCAGCAGACCCTAAAGTCACTGCCCCCCCGTGATGATCCCTGCCTTCTGGTATCTTCTGTCCTCGAGTGTGGTGGGGCCTGTGACTTGCTTCTAACCAATAAAATACAGCAAGGGCACTGTGCTGTCACCCCCATGATTACATTACGTTATATGGCAAGGATGATAGGATACCATTCCCATGATTATATTACATTACATACGAGTCCATCTTGCTGAAAAAAAAAAAAAAAAGTGGGGGCTGTGTGTATGCGGAAAGGGCACTGGACAAGGAGTCAGGGTTCCTGGGTTCCAGTCCTACATCTGCCACTGTGTAGTGTCTGACCTTTGGCACAACACCTCTCCAAGCCTGAGTTTCTTTATCTACAAGACCAGGGCAGCTCACCCTGTGAAACATGGTTTATCCCACTCAATCCAAACAACAACCCTGGTTGAAAGTGAGGAGACCGAGACTAGGATATGTTAAGTAACTTGGAAGTGGTGGAGCCTGAATTCAAACCCAGGCTTGCTGTCTCCTTCAGATATTATTTGGGTTCTAGAGGGATCCTGGGACCCTTAGGTCTAGAAGAAAAATTTTTGAACTTGCTGGGTCTCTTTTCATTTGTAAGGCACTCCTTAGTTCCAAGTTTAAGCCAAAAAGGGGATTCATTGGCTTATGTTTTGGGAAGTCCAGGAGCAAATGACTTCAGGCACGGCTGGATCCAGGGGCTCAGATGATGTCTGCATGTGCCCCTCTCTCAGTATCCCCTACACCAGCTTCATTCTCAGGCATCTCTCCCATCTTGGGGCAAAGATGACCACCAGAAGCCCCAGGCTGATGTCTCCCAACTTAGCAAACTGGTAGAAACAGAGCATCTTTTCCTAGTGGTTCCAGCAAGAGTCCCAGGCCTAATTCTTATTGGCCCAGGTGGGTGATGATGCTATTGTCCCTTAAGCAATCGCTGACACTGATCGGCTAGGCAGTAGTAAAAAAAGAAAAGGAAAGAAAGAAACAGGAAGAGGGATGCTGGACAGGCATCTTTTGGGGGTAGTAGAAATGGTCTATATCTGTAGTTCCCAAACCATATGCTCAGGTACCCCTGAGGAGCTACAGCAGGGGCACTGTGGGGTAATTTGAATATTGAAGGGAAACACAGTGACATCTGTCAGATGTCAGGTAAAATGCTAGCTTAGGGCATTTCACGGTTTCACATTAGATCACACTGCATTCTTTTGATGATGTCATATTTTGGCAAAGTTGGGTTTCTAGCAGTCTTTGTGATAAAAAGCAAGTTCTTTGTGAAAAACAATGTCGAACAGGAAATGAGGGTGGCCATGTCCAGTTTGTTTCCAAGGTTTGAGAATTTGTGCAGAGCCCACCAGCACAAACAATCTGCTGGTAAATAATTACAGTTATTTAAGAATGAAGTAATTTGTTTTTCAAATTTTATATATATATATATATATATTTTTTTTTTTTTCAAAAGGCTGCTATGGTGTTAGGATATAATACTTATGAAATATTTGACCTAAAGTTTCCATGAGATGATTACTGAGACACTAAAAGGCAGAGTGATCTGAAAAAGTTGGGGAACCTTTGTTTTATATCCTGGTTGTGATGATCTGTATTTTTCAAAATTCATTGAATTGTCCACATAACATTGGCGAATTGGTATGTGAATTGTACCTCAATAAGGCTGATTAAAAACAAAACAGCATCTGGTCTGTTACACACACTTCATCTCCTAGCCCTTTCACAGCTGAGGAAACTGAGACACAGAGAGTATATAACCCGATGAAGCTTTCTCAGCTAGTATGTGGCAGATTCTGGATTTGAACTCAGGCATTCTAACTGCAGAGCTTAGTCACTTAACCATAGTGTTTTGTGTCTTCCACCTTCCAAACGCTTGACACATATGCCGACACCCACTTACTGCTCCTGTAACAGACATCACTAATCAATCCTGGCACGTGACTCAGAATCTTTGCCAATACAAACTGCGTACATTTTAAGTTAAGTCAACTTGCCATACTTGGTAGCATGTCCATGGTGATGCGTCCTAGTTAAGTATAATTGAGATTTTGCAACCTTTATTTGAAGGTGATTCCTTGGAAAGAGAGCTATAGAACACTAATCTCTTGAAAAGTTACCATCAGGAAGAGGCACAGATGTAAGGCAGCACAATGTGGTCCAATTCTGGGTCCGTTGGAATCTGCTGGAGTTGCCCACCAACTTCCAGTGCTCCGGGGCCGGAGCCTTCTGTAAACGCTATGAGATTCCTCCGATGGCAATTCTTGCAGCAAATGTTGACTCAGGAGTTCTGACTCTTTAGTTCTGGGTCTTATGACTTGACCAAGTTGTGTTAAGGAGGTCTCCAGATGTTTCCCAGCCGTGCTGGGACCCAGTCATTAGTCTTGTGTTCCCACTGGGGCAGGATGCCAGGTCCCAGAGGACAGGAGAGGTGGCAGAGAGCTCCGTATCCGCCAGTGGAAACTCAGTTGTTTGTGTCTTTTATACCTGTAGAGGATGGAAACCAGAACTTCTAGTAGGAAAGAACTTATGGGGCATCCCAGCTCACAGAGCTGACATTGGCACTTCTCTCTCTCTCTTTTTATCTGTTCTACATTTTTACAACCAGTACCTATCGCACAGCTAAAAATTCAAATGGGAGACATGTACAAGAATTTCTGTAACAGCTAACAACTAGAAACCTGTGTCCATCAGGATGTGTAATTATACTGAATATCTCAGAGTGGCTATGAATAGCAGAATGAATAAGCTAGAGCTCTATGTAGCACCATGAATAAATCTTTAAAAAATAGCAACATTGTGCAAAAAATTGCAGGGGGTGTGTACAATAGGCCATTTATATAAGTTAACATTCAAAACAGTACTATATATTGCTGACTGATACATTTATGTGTAGTACAAGGATAAACAGTTGCAAGGGAATGATAAAGACCAATTTCAGTATAGTGGAGATTCAGGCAGGGCCCTGGCATGAAGCAATTAGCTCTTGCTAAGAGATTTCACCGAACAGAATTTAACGGAGGGGATATTTACTGAGGTGTGGGCAGGTTAAAAGGTCTAATGGGATGGTGAGGCACCTGGAGCTGGAGCCAGCCATCCTTAGTCCTACGCCCAAAGAGATAGGGAGCGGGGGCGTCCCCAGAGCCTGGAGGATGCTCACGCTGGGGAAGAGGAGATTTCCGGCACGGAAGGTTGCAGCTCTGGGCAACAGGTAGCAAAAGCAGGGAGGAAGTGGGAAGCACAGCTACCTCAGCCTCTCTTTCCTCCTGCACTTGAGGCTTCCCGTGGCTGCTGCCATTGGCCAAACCTGACCAGGAGGCAGAGGGCACGGAAGCCCAGGAGATGCAGTCCACAAGGTCAGCCCCCAGGTGTGGGGCGGGCGTGGGGTGTGGAACTAGCCAGCAAAGCATTCACTTTGGGCTGAGAATGGCAATACCATGTAGGAAGGGAACCTGGGGGGCTTTCAGCTCTATGTACAGTATTATTTCTTACATCGAGGGCAAGACTATGGGTGTTAATTATATGATAGTGTGTGTGTGTGTGTGGGGTATGCCTGCAGTAGTTCATAATAAGATATCCAGGAGACCAAAATAAATACATACATACGTACATACATACATAACCCAGCAGTACCAAAAGGAAAACAGCTTTCCAGGCTCAACGTAAGTTGTTGATGTGATTATGTCCATGCAAATGTCTTTTCCTGCAGAATTGAGTAGTACACAAGATTCATTTCTCTCTTGGAAAAATAAATCTGTGTGAGCATTTGATTTTGTACTGTCTTCTGGCAACATTTTCCTTATAATTATCCTCTTTCCCCTAAAGCTCTGCCTCGTTAGGTGTTCTGTCAAGTGTTAGTGTGTGTGTTTTAATTGGTCTTGGACGAGATAGTTGGGGCCTTGGGAAAAGAAGCAGGGGCCTGCTCTGTGCTGCGGAATGGAGTCCTTCCGCAGCTTCGTGTCCCTGCCTTGGTGCCCCCGGCATGCTGGGTTATTTTTAGAGGTGGTGACTTGATGTGGGAGTCAGTCAGGTTTAATACACGGGTGCTGCTGCGCTGTATGCAGAGAGCTGGCTCCCAGTTTTTTGGTGAGTGTCTCCTGTATTCCAGTGTGCTGTTGTCAGTGTATAGGAAGAAAAAGAATAGCTTGGCAGTTTGGCATTTTCTTAAAAAGGTAATGTAAATTTACTATATTACCCAGCAATTCCATTCCCGAGAGAAATGAAAATATACGTCCACCCAAAGATTTGTACGTGAATATTCAAAGTGGCATTATTCTTAATAGCCAAAAAAAATGGAAACAGCCCAAATGTGCAACAACTGGTGAATCAGTAAATAAAAGGAATTATATTTATACTTTATTTTTATTGCCGAACGACAGTTTAGAAAAATACTGATACCTGCTATAATATAGATGAACCTCAAAAACCTTATACCAGGTGAAAGAAGCCAGACCCAAACACCATATATTCCATTTATATGAAATGTCCAGAATAGGCAAATCTATAGAGACAGCAAGTAGAGTACTGGTTGCCTGGGGCTGGGGTTCACTAGTGGGCACAAAGGGTCTTATAAGGGTGGTAGAATGTTCTAGAACTGGATTGTAGTGACGGTTATACAACTTGGTAAATGTACCAAAAATTACTGAATTATATACTTGAAATGGGTGAATTTTGTAGTATGCAAATTATACCTCAATAAAATTGTTAAAAAATAATGGCTTAAGTTCTTAGTTTGGCAGTAAAAGCCCCAATATGGGTGTTTGGAGATCTGCAGTTTGAGTGTGTGTGCAGCCCTTTAGTTATGGACTTGCGGAAGGAATCATTGAACCGGGCTGCAGGTCCTTGGTTTCGGCATCTTTAAGGTGAAAATGCCCTGGGCAGGATCAGAGTAATGGGCAGTCCAAGGTTTGTGGCTTCTCATCTTACTGGGTGTGGTTATTTACCCAGAAGGAAGTCTCTGTTCTTTGGCATATTCTTCTGGACTCTAACACATGTATCTGAAATGAAGACACTCAGTTGAAACCGACCAAGCAAACCAAGCCAAAGACAACACAATTCATGGGCTCCTGTCATTGATTGGAAGTCTGAGGTGTGCTGCCCTCAGGGAGAGCTGCTCCAGGGCTCAAGTGAACTCAGTAAGACTTGGCCTCCTCTGCCTCTCGGCCCTGTTTTCCTCTCAGCGGTCCGGTTCGTTCTCAGACAGGGTCCCTCCGACTCCCCGACTTTGGCAAGACAGCCCTCGTGGCTCTGGCTCCCATCCTGCTAGCCTCAAAGCTGGTTCAGAAAGTTTCTCACTGGTAGCAGTTCTGATGAAAGCCCCACAGCTGAGCTTCGCCCGTTCTCAGTGGCCATCTCTGAAGCACTGAGATGGGTCAGGAAGCAGATGTTCTGATGGGTCATTTGTCCTCTGAGCTCCTCCCCAAATCTCAGGGCCTGACTGTGTGTGGGGCGGGAAGTAGGGGGAAGGGGTGGCAGCGATGGGTGTCCAAAGAAAATATGGGGACATTTACCAGGAGGGCACTGGCTGCCTGGTTGGCAAAAACAACAGAAGGCCTCCATCTGGCCACACGGTTCCATTTGAGGCTCAGGGCCAAGGTTGAGTGGATGTAAGGGAGAATTGGATTGCCTCAGTGTGGCTCAGCCCTGCTCCTGGAAAAAGCATCTCAAAGCACAGGTCCACCCAAGGGTCTGTTGGAGACATCTTCATGTTCAGTGGTAAACCAGGGCCTCGGAGAAAAGACAGAAATTGTATTCCCTCTCCCTGCCACAACTGCCTCATGGACAGCACATCAAGAGCCAGCTGTCTAGAGAAAGTGCGGATCCAGGAAGTGATTTAACAATCTTCCCTACTGGTGTGGGAGACGGCATGGTAGAGGAATGCCCTTCCATGCAATAAGATCCTTGTTTCCAGGTCTCCCCGCATTGTGCTGTCCTCCTCAGCCTGGAGTCCAGGTCCGGAGTGGACTAGGTGTGTGGCCTCCGGGATCGGATCTCCCCTGGGAAGTGGCTTTGACCAATGGCAGAGAGAGAACCGTGGGGAGCAGGAGTGACACCATATGTGTGGGCACAAAATTATGAGAAAGCCCATGGACTTCCCGTTCCACATAATCTGATGCTTTAGGGTCAAGCAGAAAATACCACCAGTGGGGCCTTAGAAAAGTGCCTGGAAAAATGTTGATAATGCTGAGTGTGGCTGAAGTGTGGAAGACTGTCAGATGCTCTGAGCAGGAGTGTAAATTGGTACAGCCAGTCTGCGGGACAGTCTGCCAAGGTCTATTAAAACCAAAAACATGCCTGTGCTCTCTGACCCAGCAGTGATACCTCTCTTCTCCAGGGACTGTCTTCCTCAGAGAGATGCTTGCAGGTGTGCACAGGGAGTCAGTGCAAGGATATTTTCAATGTTGCTTTGTTGGTTATGGTCAAGAGTGGAAACAACTGAGATATCCAGCAATAGGGGAATGGTTAAATAGACTGTCGTACTATCCATAGCATTGAAATATGGTCCACCGCTCCAAAGAACGAAGTACTTCTGTAGATCCTAACTGGGAAGATCTTCAAGAGATATTGTTGGATGAGAAAAGCAAGTTGTAGAATTGGATGTATATTCTGATTCTGTTAATGTATTTGAAAAAAATCAAAAGTTTGGGTTTTAAGGTATAAGCTATGCTGCTGTAACAAACCGACCCCCAAATAAAGTGGCTCAAATGAGGTAGCTTCTTTCTTTCTCATGTAATAATCCAGAGGAAGGTTGTGGTGCAGAGTGAGTGGTGTTCCAGTTATTTATCTTTGCATTAAACAAATTAGATCATGCTGATGGAATTTAGACTCGGCACAGTGGGGATGGTTTGAGTATGCTTTATGATATCTGGGGCCTTAGTTGGGAAGACTTGAATGGCTGGAGGTAACTCAGATGGCTGGGAACTGAAATCATCTTGAAATTTATTTTTTTTGTTTTTTTCTTTTCTTTTTTACATGATGCGGAAAGAAGAATCAGCTGAAAATATATTTAATGAAAATTCAAAAGATTGTTTAATTTAAGAGGTACATTTTTTTGTTTTGGTTTAAAAAATTTATTTTTTGTTCTTTCTCACAAATATTTTTGTAATATATAAACAAAATTTCTCATTTCAATCATTTTTAGGGGTACAATAGCAGGAGGTTTCTCTCCCCACTCGTCGGGCAGCTGGGCTGGAAAGACACGAGGCCTGCTTGGCTGGGGCTGTGGATTGGCACGCTCACCCAGAACTTCTCCCTGAGGTCAGGGCTCCCACACAGCATGGTGCCCTCGGGGTAGCTGGACTTTTGCTCCCAGAGCAGATGTCCAGCAAACAAGCCAGAGGCAGCATGGCCTGTTGCGACTTTTTCTCGCAAATCACTTAGTGTCACTTCTGCCAGATTCTCTTGGTCAAACCCGTCACAAGCCTGCCCGGGTTCAAGGGGAGGGAACAGACCCCACCTCTCTATGTGAAGAGGGTCAAAGAAGGGCGACCGTGTCCCTAAAGCCATCCCGGGTGGTAAGCTCCACCACGTGGGTCACCCCGGGACCCAGGTTGGTTTGGCTGGGGAGGGGAGAGTGGGCTATAGCTTCACATCGCGTGGCTTCCACCCCTGGTTTAAAGCTCACTGGACCCGTTGGCTGCTGTGTCCCAGCAGGGGAAGGGGGATGCTAGAGTGGAGGGCAGGTACTTCCTTACAGAAAGGTGTTTGGAGCTTGCACCCATCAATTCTGCTTGCGTCGTGTTGGCTAACTCGTAGTTGTGCCGCTACACCTGGCTGCTGGGAAGGCTGGGACATGTGCCGAGCTACAAGTCGCTGGGGTCCGATTACTAAAGGAGGAAAATGAGAGTAAGTACTGGGGACAATTACTCTTTGCAACAGTGTGTGTTCTATATATGTAATATGTAAGACTATGGCACATGGGCCAAATCCAGCTTGCTACCTGGTTTTATATGAACAGTAAGCTAAGAATGATTTCTACATTTTCTAAATGTTGAAAAAAAATTAAAAAGAGTAATAGTACTTTGTGAGGCTTGAAAATTACATGGAATTCAAATTTCAGTGTCCATAAGTACAGCTTTATTGGAACACAACCTCACCCGTTCGTTTATATAATCGCCTATGGCTGCTTTTGCACATATTTGTAAGCATACAGAAAAAGGTCTAGAAGAATAAATTGGTAATATTGGTTACTTCTGGAGATGGGGATGGGGGAGAAAACAGGATAGGGGTGTAATCAAGGCAGACTGTATTGTTTGAGCCATAACTGTATTGTTTCCATTTTTAACAAGGATAGTGTCTTCCCATTTTACTTGCAAAATTAAATATTAGTTAACACCAAAGAGGGAGGCAAACGCTATAATGCCTCACCAATATGGACTACCTACAATGTGTAAACTCAGAATTGAACCTTAGAGCACAGCCTATCAGGGGAACAATTATTGTAATGGTCCCTAGATTGTAAGCCCTTACAGCAGTCAAATCTATTCCTGAATTGTAATGGCTCTCTCAAGATTCTGAGATGCTGATCCCTTTTTGTATAAGCTGATGGATCCCTGGAAGTTTGGGTGACACTTGAAGCTCAGAGCTAGAACTCAGCAGATAGGAATGTCAGAATTAGCACATATAGCAACTGTTAAAAAAGCTGAAAAAGAGTCCAGACTTCAACTAGAGATATGAATGAAGCAGATGTGGTTAGGATGAGGGCAAATTGGGCCAAAGGGAAAAGGACAATACTGGCTGCTTTTTAAAACTTCAAATTCCACGTGAGACCAAGGGAAGAGATGTTTAGTTGGTGCAAGATCTGTATTTCCTAAACAATTGACTCTTACATAATTACATGGAACTTTTAATAGGAAGTGAGACCTGGTAGGTTTGCATAGGTTAGTGTGAAATAGCTACACATCCCAAAGTAATTTGGACAGAGAATAAAAATATATATGCAGGGCCCCCCTGAGGAGCTGGGGGAAAATGCAGGGGTGTTGGGCTTCCTCACCTGGATTGTTGCTGATGTTCTCACGAACATTGAGGACTAGTGGTTTGATGTGCCAAGCCCTCTATCATGGAACTTGCCCTTATGAAGCTCATTATTACAAAGGAGAGGCTAAACCTGCTTATAATTGTGCCTAAGAGTCTCCCCCTGAATACCTCTTTGTTGCTCAGATGTGGCCCTCTCTCTCTAGCTAAGCCACCTCAGTGAGTGAAATCACTGCCCTCCCCCCCTACGTGGGACCTGACTCCCAGGGGTGTAAATCTCCCCAGCAACGTAGGATATGACTCCTGGGGATGAATCTGGACCCGACATCAAGGGATTGAAAGCTTCTTGACCAAAAGGGGGATGTGAAATGAAATGAAATGAAGTTTTGGTGGCTAAGAGATTACAAATGGAGCCGAGAGGTCACTCTGGAGGTCATTCTTATGCACTATATAGATAACACATTTTAGGTTTTAATGCACAGGAATAGCTAGAAGTAAATACCTGAAACTATCAAACTGTAACCCAATAGCCTTGACTCTAGAAGATGATGGTATAACTGTAGCTTACAAGGGGTGACAGTGTGATTGTGACAGCCTTGTGGATTGCACTCCATTTATCCAGTGTATGGATGGATGAGTAGAAAAATGGGGACAAAAAAACTAAATGAAAAATAGAGTGGGAGGGGTGGGATGATCTGGGTATTCTTTTTTACTTTTATTTTTTATTCTTATTTTTACTTTTTATGGTACAAGGAAAATGTTCAAAAAAATAGATTGGGGTGATAAATGCACAACTGTATGATGGTGCTGTGAACAATTGATTGTACACCGTGGATGATTATATGGTATGTGAATATATCTCAATAAAAAATGAATTAAAACAAAAAAAACGAAGAGGCCTGCCTGGTGGGCATCCAGCTGCTGATTTTGCGGTTTGGTCTTGCTCTCCATGGTGGGACCCAACACCAAAGAGTGCTCTTTATCTCCCAGGAGCCTCAGCCCAAAGGCCCGGCCAGGGTCTCCCTGCTGCTCCCCTCCCCGTCCCATTCTGGGGAGCCTTTATTACCAGCAGATATCTGTTGGACATAGAGGGCTGTTTTGGAATTGAAGGGCAGAATTCAAAAGTGGTGAAAACCCAGCCCCTCTCCCCACAGATTGCCTGTTAGTGACCCATAGAAAGATGGCATCTGTGCGTGGAGATGGCAGGTGGGCCCCACCTTACCCGGCAGCGAGTGCTCACACATACATCACGGCCTTCCGGATGGGAGGCACTGAGGATGCACCGTCTCTCCAGGGACCTTCCTGCCCCACAGGCATAACCAAAATCGCGGGGCGGCCACATGCAAGCTGATCCCGATTGGGGGGCCTTCCATCAAACAGCCGGGTGGGACTCTTCAGAAACTGCAGGGTCACGAGAGACAGAGGCTGGCCAAGGCCTGGGTTAGGGGCGGCTCAGAGGCGCGCGCAGCCTGCCTCTGTGGTGCCTGCAGCACACAGCCGGGGTCCGGGGTTGGGACAACTTGAGCTTGCATAGCCTGGGAGACCACAGCCCTGCCTGGTGTCAAGGTTGACGTTTCTCTATTTGATCATTGTACTGTGGATGTACCAGAGAATGTCACTGTTCCTAGGAAACAGACACCGAAGTGTTCAGGAGTAAAGAGGCGCTATGTCTACAGCTAACTTACAAATGGTGTACAACAGCAGTGGGCAAACTTTGTTGGTAAAAGGCCAGACAGTGAATATTTTCGGCTTTTTGGGCCAGACGGTCCCTGTCGCAGCTCCTCAACTCTGCCGTTGTTGCGCAAAAGCAGCCACAGACAGTATGGAAACGAACGGGTGAGGCTGGGTGCCAGGGAAGGTTTATGGATGCCTAAAATTTCCGGATGCAGAAATTTGAATTTCATAAAATTTTCACATGTGGTGACATAGTCTTTTCATTTTTTTCAACCATTTGAAAATGCAAGGAAAAACCCACTCTCATTGTTTACTGGGTTAATCAGTGTCCCCTGGAACTTCGGTTCCCCCAGAACCTCAGAATGTGACTTTAGTTGGCAGTAGCATCTTTTTTTTTTTAATTCAGTTTTATTGCGATATAGTCACATACCCTATAATCATCCACAGTGTATAATCAGTTGTTTACAATACCATCATAGAGTTGTGCATTCATCACCAGAATCAATTTTTGAACATTTTCCTTACTCAAAAAAAAAAAGAAAATAAAAGAAAAGAACACCTAAAACATTCCATCCCCCCATCCCACCCTATTTTTCATTTAATTTTTGTCCCCATTTTTCTACTCATCTGTCCCTACACTGGATAAAGGGAGTGTGAGCCACAAGGTTTTTGCAATCACATCATCACACAGTATAAGCTACATAGTTATACAATCATCTTCAAGAATCAAGGCTACTGGGTTGCAGTTCAACAGTATCAGGTACTTCCTTCTAGCTGTTCCAGTACACTGAAAACTAAAAAAGGGTATCTATACAGCGCATAAAAATGCCCTCCAGAGTAACTTCTTGACTCTATTTGAAACTTCTCAGCCACTGAAACTTTATTTTGTTTCATTTTCCTTCCCCTTTTTGGTCAAGATTTCTCAATCCCATGTTGCCAGGGTCAAGTTCGTCCCCAGGAGTCATGTCCGACGTTGCCAGTGAGATTTACACCCCCGGGAGTTGTATCCCACGTAAGGGGGAAGGCAGTGAGTTTACGTGCCTTGTGGGCTTAGAGAGAGAGGCCACATCTGAGCAACAAAGTGTTTCTCTGGGGGAGACTCTTAGGCACAATTATAGGTAAGCTCAGCCTCTCCTTTGCAGCAACAAGTTTCATAAGGGTAAGCCTCAAGATCGAGGGCTCAGCCTGCTAAATTGTTAGTCCTCAATAGGCAATGGCGTCTTTGCAGATGGAATTGGTTAAGATGAGATTGTACTGAAGTGCTGTGGGCCCTGAACCCAGCGTGTCTGGTTTCTTTACAAGAAGGGAAACTTGGACAGAGATGCAGAGAGGGATGCCACATGGAGACGGAGCAGGTGGGAGTGACACTGCCACAAGCCAAGGAGCTCCTGGGGCCACTGAAAGTGGACGAGGTTCGGTAGGACCCTCCCCCAGAACCAAGAAGGGCGTGTGGCCCTTCCCACTCCTTGGTTTTGGACTTCTGGCCTCCGGAACTGTGGGAGAAGAGATGTCTGTTCTTTTAAGCCTCTCGTCTGTGGTACTTTGTTCAGCAGCCGTAGGAAACTAATACATTGCACGTACAGAAACAGGTTTCAGGCCATATTTGGCTGCAGGCCATGGTTTACCAGTCTCTGATTTAGAAAAAGAACAGACCTGTGCACATACCTGCGTACACACCTGAGCACACCTGCACCACAGCTGTGCACACGTATGGGGGATAAAGCAGCTATGGCGCAGTGTTAGCAGTTGGTGAGTCCAGGAAAAGGGTGGATGTGTGTTCTTTGTACTGTTCCTGGAATTCTTCTTTAAGTGTGAAATTATTTCAAAATAAAAAGTTAGAGATGATTTTCCCCTCTGGGTGCCCAGGAATGGGTACCACATCAATACAAGGGGATGGTCCCATCTACCCCCGGTTGGAGTGGGCCAGAGGAGCCCCCAACAGTGTGCTTGGATGTTAATCCTGAGTGTTGACCAGTCACTTCATTACCTTCACTTCTTCCTTATTTTCTGGGTTCACCTTCATATTGAGGGGCTCTCTCCTCACTCCCTGCCCATCCCCTTCTTCTCTCCCACTGCTGTAGACTTTCCTCCCCCAGCTGAGAAAATAGTTGTTTTAAATACATTCCTCAGCTTACTGTCTTTAATTTCATGGTTCCCGTTCACCATATTGGTTTCTCCAAATTGTTGGTCTTAGATGATCTTAGATGATCAGAACTCTAGAGATAAGAACTGTTTACCTGCACATGGAGCTATTTATTGGGAGTTGTGCCATAGCAGCAAGACTGAGGAGTTCCTGTGTTCCATTTTCCTGGCATGGGGGAGAAGTCTCTTGTATTTCTCCTGGCCCTCTGGCCCTGGAAATGAGATGTTGGGTTAATTGGAATGCGTGTCCCTGGGGTAGGGAGGATTGGCTTTAAGGGAAGAAGGAGCGTATGCTTCTCCTAGTTGACTCAGAAGACTCTTTTGATTGGTAGCTTCAGAAACCAACTCAAACTGGTGTAAGTGAAAAGGAATTTATCAATTCAGATAACCAAGAGTGTTCATTCAGACTTGGTTAGATCCAGGGGCTGATGTAGCCCCAGGTTCACCTTCTACCGCATTAGCAAACCCGGGGGAAAAAGAGCATCTTCAAACCAGAAATTCCAACCATAGTCCCAGGGCTAATTCTCATTGTCCCAGCTTGAGCCATGTGTCTACTTCTGAACCAGTCATTTGCCAGAGGATTGGAGAAGACTGATTGGCCAGGTCTGGGTCATATGACCACCCTTGGAGTGGGGACTGTCAGCTCTGTCTAGAATTGCCAGGGGTGGCTCTTCCTGTTACCAGAAGGGGGAATGGAAGCTGGGCAGGAGAAACAGCAGTTACCCATTACCCAAGTGCGGTGCCATGCTGCTGCCCCCAGTTCCAGTCCCAGTTTTCTAAGCCAGTGGCTTAGTTGTAGTTGACAGGTTTAGTTGTATCCTTTTAGCTGTTAAACTGTGATCTTGTAGTCATATCCCCTGAACACAAGAAGACTATGAAAAATGACCTGTTCGCTTCTTCAGGAAACGCACAAGATCTACAAACAGAAGCTGGAGGAGCTGACTGCGCTCCAGACTTTGTGTAGTGGCTCCATTAGTAAGCAGAAGAAGCGGCTGAAGGACTTGAAGTACACACTGCAGAGGTAAGTGGGGTGCAGCACAGAGGCTCCTGGTTTAAGAGACAGAAGCCCACTCAAAACTGGCATAAGCAGAAAATGGGCATATTAATGGAAAAAAAACCGAGTGGCTTCAGACATCGCTGTGTCCAGGGGTCGAAGGGTGTTTTTAGGAATTTGTTTTTTTCTCTAGATTCTGCCTTCCTCTGATTGGCTTCACTTTCGGGCTGGCTGGCCCCTCCTGGTCACTGAGCTGGCCACCATCCGGCCAGGCTTGTATTTTCCAGCCTCACTTCCTCCTGGCTTGGCCACCCCAGCAGAATGAGAATGTCTCTTTCCCAGAACTTCCAGCAAAGGCTCTGGGTGTGATTCTCATTGGCTGGAATTGGTCATGTCCCCATCTGTGAACCTATCACAGAGGCTCTGGTTGGGCAAAGCTAGGTCGTAAACCCACCTGGCACCTGGGGGTGGGGCAGTCCACCTGAACCAGATGTGGGAGAGAATGAGAGATAGTTCCCCAAGGGAAAGTTGGGGTGCTATTATAAGAAGCGGCTGTGCTGAGTAGGGGAGCAGCAGATACCTTCTCGTGGGCATGGGGGGCTTTCCCCACCAGGGTGTCTGGCTTAGGGGTAGTAGGTTGGCATCTCTGGTGGGAATGTACTCAAGCTTGTGACTTAGGTCTCTTCCTGAGGCTAGCATAATAAGTTCACTTCTTGGTCCTTTATGGTTTGGAAAGTCCTTTCTTCCCCAGTGAGTGAAGGGGTACAGTAGATGCTGTGACACCCCTTAGGTAGGTGGGGAAACTGAGGCACAGAGTGGCTTGTCCCAGATCCCTTTGCGGGGCCTCCAGGCCAGAGCGTGAGTCTCCTGGTCAGTTCCTTCCTTCCCTCTTGGACAGTTTTTGGGGAGGTTGCCATTATACCCCAATCTCGAGTGACCATTTTGGAAATGGAGGCCTGCTAGTTCTGGGGATGGGGGACCCAGACAGGAGTGTGGCTGGTTCCATGTAAGGACATCACCACTCTTGGCTGAACACATCTGACTGATGGCAGGCCTCGAGTCTTTTTTCAGTCTAGGGTGTTTCAGCCTTGGCACTCTTGGCCTTTTGGGCTGGATAACTGTTGGGCCGTCCTGTGTGTGGCAGGATGTTGAGCAGCACCCCTGGCCTGGCCTCTACTCCCTGGCTGCCAGGAGCAGCCCCTACCCCAGACATGACAACAGAATGTCTCCAGATGTTTGGGGGGGGGGGTTGTGCAAAATCACCTCGGTTTAGACCCACTAGGTTAGAAGGTTAATTGATGAAGTTAGGTTCCTACATGCAAGGACCCCTGCCGTTCAAGGGTATGTATGACTTGGCTTTTCTAGTCTTGGAGTTAAGTTTTACCAAGGGATAACAGCCAGACCTTAACTGGTTGACTGCTTATGCTCTCAAAACGCCTCCCTGTCTGCCTCTAGTAATCTCCGGGCTTTTCTTTACTGTGGCCAGGAGAAGAACGTCACTGCTGGTCATTGTCCGTTGAGCTGGGACTCTGTGTCACGTATCTTTCTCAATGTCCCCATTCAGTCCTCACCACAGAATTGCCCCTGAGGGAGGCCTGCTGTTACCCCATTTTTCAGGTGTGGAAAAAAAGGCAGAGAGACTAAAAGGACCTTCCCAAGGTCACAAAGCTACCAATGAGCCAGAGCAAACCCTGAGAGTATGGTGGAGAATCGAGATTGAGAGAAGTGTTGGGCAGGCGAGGTGGTGGGAAGGGGGTGCTCGGTGCATCCGGCTTCTTCCTCCAGTCTGATTCATCCCCCATTCCTCCTGCACCCCCTCCTCTGACCACAGGTATAAGCGCCATGCCAGGCAGGAGGAGGTGGAGCTCATCCAGCAGATGGACACCAGCATCAAGGAGCGCCAGAACGTCTTCTTCGACATGGAGGCTTACCTGCCAAAGAAGAACGGGTAGGAGCTGGGGACTTACCCACCTCTGCTGTGGGCGGGAGGGTCTGGACCACACATCCCACATAGCTCCCACCTCCCTCATGAGCTCGAGGTGGAGGGAAAAAGAGTAAGCAAGGGAAGGAAAGCACAGGAGGCTTCCTCACGGTTCCGCATGAGCCTAGGAGGGACCTCAGCCTCCACTGTGTGGGTAATGACATCTGGGCAGGGCTCTTGCAGGGAAACAGAAGATCTAGTTCCAGCCCTTGCCACATGCCTAGTGTCACCTGGGGCCAGGAGGAAAGGTTGGTGTCTCCCAAGAGAACATTTATTGAGCACCAGCTGTATGCTGGGCATTGTGCTATGAGGTCTTTTGACGTCGGTTGTATTATTCTCTACAACCTGGTGAGTTGGGTCAAGGTGTCCCATTTTACAAGCTCAGAGACGTCAGGGAGTCTCTCACCAAGGACGTTCTGACTCGAGAGCCTGTGTTCTTTGCCTCGTCCCCCTTCAGAAAAGTCCCCATCCCCACCCTCAAGTCATTGCTGTCCCCTTGTTCTGGGGTGAGGTCCTTACAGTGTCAGTGTATTGTAACCTGACATGGGCTTCCAGGCACATCGTGTCATTTTACCGTGACTTTCTTCTCGGTTCTGCCAGGCACTGAGTCAGAGCCTCCCACCAGGGGGAGAGGATCACTTTTAGGCCAGCAATGGAATGGGAGGTGACTTGCCAGTTCTGTTACATTTTAAGCCATTTCTCTTGACATCGCCTTTTTCGCTGTTAAAAACTCCATGAGTCATTTTCAACAGAATGAAACCACAACCTGACAGCCATGACCCTCTTTAGCAGAGTGACTCAAATCCACCTTCCAGCCTCCTTCCTCCCCAGTTCCTCCATACATCTTGCCTCAGTGAGGAATCTTTGGATTGTAGGTGACAGTAAACCCAGTTCAAAAGTGCTTCATTAGAAATAGGGGATTTATTGGCTCATGTAGAAAAGTCCAGGTATAGCTTCAGGTATGGCTGGATCCTGCTGCTCAAATACTGCTGTTAGGATCTCCCTCTTACTTGGCTCTCTTTTTACTCTTTTGCAGTGTGGGTTTCATTCCTAGGCAGGCTTTCTCTACAAGCTGGCCCCCAGCAGCACCGGGCTTGCATTCTACCCCTTCCCCTTAGAAATCTCAGTAGAGAACATTTTTCGCTCTGTAGCTCTGGGGGAAGTCCCAGGGCTGATTCTCATTGGCCTCAATTGTATCACAGGGCCATTCTTGAGCCAATCAGGAGGATTCACTGCTCTGATTGGCCAAGCCTGGGTCTTGTGCTTTCCCTCAGGGTCTACTGGGGAAAAGTGACTCTGAAGGGAAGTTCCATTGCCCTTTCAGGAAGAAGGGGCTGTATGCTATGTGAGAAAAACAGATGCCCTCTTCATACCTTTGCTTCACTTTCACCAAATTGGAAATACCCCTAGAATCCACTGAGAGCTAGAAAAAAGGTTTTTCTCTTCTCTTCTTTCCTCTCAAACTCCTAGTCATCCTTCAAAGCCCAGTTCAGTTTTTCCCACCTTAATGAAGCCTTTCCAAACACCGCTGTCTCTATGGATTAAACCCCCTCCCCCAAGGTCCCATAACCCTTTATTTATACCTTTATAAGTGTATTGGGGTACAGGCTGTTGTACCAGTGGCCCAAAGGTACAAAAGCTCAAACAAGAGAAACCCATAACAGTCCAGAGGTGAGTGGGCCAAGAGCAGGGTCTAAGGAGGTCATCTAGGGACTCGGGGTCTGTCTACTGCTCACTTCTTAACCTTGTCCAGGGGACAGGACGCTCATGTCCTCCTGAAGGCACATACGAGAATGTACATGACACAACAGGCCTCATCCTGTAGGAATCCATTACTATGAAGTGTCCAAAACAGGCAAAGCCATGGAGACAGAAAGTGCATTCATGGTTGCAAGGGGCTGGGGGAAGGAAGGGGGAATAGGGAGTGACTGCTCATGTGTATGGGGTTTCTTTTTTGGGGTGATGAAAATGTTCTGGAACTAGATAATGGTGATGGTTGCACAATATTGTAAGTATCCTAAAAACCATTGAATTGTACTCTTGAGAATGGTGAATGCCATTGTATGTGAATTATATCTTGATTAAAAAAAAATGTGCACATCGGTTTTATTTGTAATAGCCAAACACTGAAAACAAGCCAAATGGTCGTTAACAATAGAGTGAGTAAAAGTTATGGTCTTTCGACTCAATGGAATACTCACACTGTGACAAAAGAAAGAATTACTGATACCCGTGCAACGTGAGGACTCTCACAGTCATAGTATTGAGGGAAAGAAGCCAGGCATGAAATAGTACACACTGTACACATTTACGTGATGTTCAAAACTAACCCAAGCACAGCAGTGGACCCCTTTGAAGGAAGGGGCACCAGGGAGCCTTCTGGGACTGGAAGCGTTTTATTTCTTGATTTCGGTGTGCAAATATGTAAAAAAAATTGTCATGTACACATAAGGTGTGTGCACTAACAAGCGAAATATGCCTTAATTTTAAAGAGTCCTTTTTAAACTGACCCAGAGAGTGCACACATGCATCCCTTTGCCTCAGTGGCTGGAGAGTAGTCACCTGCTCACATCTAGCTGCAGAGGAGGCTGGGAAACGGTTTCGAAGACAACTAAAATGTGGGCGTGTCTGTGATTGAAGCAAAATGGGGTGGGGAGTGGATTAGCATGATTGTCACATGTCACAGGGTCACAGTCACATCTCACTCCACACCGCGGAGCTGAGTACCCTGTCTTCACACAGCAGGTGTGCAGTGTGAGTGTGTTGAGCTAATCTGGATCTTTGTGGTTGGGGCCTGCCCCCCGGGTTGTCCGGGAATGAGGTCCTCACAGGTCTTTCCTGGCAGGCTCTACTTAAATCTCGTCCTCGGCAACGTGAATGTGACTCTTCTCAACAATCAGGCCAAGTAAGTGTGCCCAGGCCCCTGCCTGGCCTCATGAAATTCTGGGCATTTTGCTCTTTCAACGCAGGGAAGATGGGCCCAAGCTAGAATTTTTGCATACATAAAAAGTTGTGAACGGTCGGGGCTCTTGTTTTTGACTCCCTCTGACCCTTGACTCCTCAGCAGGGAGCTCCTAGGGGAGGTTTTCCTTCCTTCCTTTCACAGAGTTGGCACAATGGCCGGATGAGATCACCTGTGTCTCATGAGAAATGTTATGTGAGAAGGTGTGGCATACAGAAGGGCCATTTTTCATGGGAGATGGGCCATCCCGCCTACCCTAAAGCTATCATTTTCCCAGGGAAATTGATTTGTGGCGTTTCTGCTCCAGCACTTGGTTGAGGGAGGAGACCATGTCTGCTCTCCTGGCTGCCCCCCACAGGCCCAGAGCCCTAGACCTGGAGTTCAGGGACTTGGGGGGCTTCTGTGCAGTTGAACTTTTCCTCCCGAGTGAGCATCGCTGTTAATTCAAGGCGACATCTCCCCTTCAAAGGGATCGGAGTGTCCTTGTGGGCTGTGGGAATAGGGGCAGGTCAAGGGTCTGGTGGGGGCAGGGGTGGGACTGTGATAGTGATGTGGCCTTCCATGGGGGTCTGTTGTGGCAGGTTTGCCTACAAGGACGAGTATGAGAAGTTCAAGCTCTACCTGACGATCATCCTCCTGCTTGGTGCTGTGGCCTGTCGATTTGTCCTTCACTACAGGTAACGGGATATGGCGGGTGGGCATGCAGGGCGCAGGGAGGGGGCAGGCGGGGACAGGGAGGCTGGGAGAGAGGGACCCAGGGTCTCTGCTGCTTCTGCAGCGTTTGATGTGATAAGATGGGCTGGAAAAGAGGCCATCTCTCATGGGAAGTGGCAGTCCTGTCTACTCTGCATCCATCCAGTAAATTTTTATCAAATGTTTCGAACGGCTGCTGGAAAGGCCTTGTAACATGTAGTTAAGAAAGAGCCCAATGTGGTCCAGCCATCCAGGGGAATGTTATTTAGCCCTACAAAGGCATGAAGTACTGATCCAAGCTGTGATGTGGGTGAGCCTTGAAAACATGATGCCAAGTGAAAGAAGGTAGTCACAAAGACCACATATTATTAGGTTCCGTTATGTGAAATGTCCAGTATAGGCAAATCCATAGAGACAGAAAGCAGATTAGTGGTTGCCAGGGGCCTGGGGGACAGGGATTGGGGAGTGACTGTTAAGTTTTAGGGTGTTTTTTTTTTGGAGTGATGAAAATGTTCTGGGATTAGATAGTGGTGATGGTTGCACAACCCTACAAATATACTAAAAACTAATGAATTATGCACTTGAAAATGGTGAATGTTATGGTATGTGAATTATATACTAATTTTTAAAAATAAAACAAAACAAACCCCCCCCCCAAAAAAAACAAGAGTAGGACCAGACTGCATAGGTTTGATTGGCTTCTTGACTAACTGGCCGTTAACAGAGGCAGGTATCCTCGGGGAACCTCAGTCTCTTCATCCATAAAACGAGGATGATAGTAGTCCCTACCTCCCAGGGTGACAAGTGCATTAATACCATATGTGTAAGGAAGAGGCTTAGAACAGTGGCTGGCACAGAGCGGTGGCCAGAGAGTGTTAGCTCCTCTTGTTTAAGCAGGACAAGGCCATGTTCCTCTTGGAGGGTGAGGCCAGTGGGGATGCTGTATTGGCCCAGAGCTTTCTGTTTCTCCCACGGGCCCTGGAGTTTCTGCCCTGAGAGAGGCGGCCAAGTACTGCTTGGGCATTTGGCCCACGTGTCAAGGATTTATTTCCTGGTGGGCGCCTGGCTGGGAGTCAGCTGCTGCTGTGGCCACTTGAATGTTCACACAAAGGCCCTTCCGGGTGCTGGCCTGGGGCCGCCTGCTGCCTGGGCCTGGCCTGGGCCCCTGGGTGTAAGGGCTGTGCTGTCAGTACTGCCTGCTCACACACCCCGGTGCGTGGCATGGGGGGCCTTCTGGACGTGCACCCAGACTTCCTCATGTGGAACCCCCAGGGCCCTCTGAGGGCAGTCTGGGGCGTGTTGCCGAGTCCTGGGGTTCGTCTGAGGGCTGAGCGTTTCCACTTCTCCCATCCCTTCTGTCTTAGTTCCCCAGGTCTGCTACACCAGAGGTCCTCAGACTGGGTAGCTTAAAACAGCAGAGGTTTATTGTCTCACAGCTCTGGAGGCCACAAGTCTGAAATCAAGATGCGACCAGGCCACGCCCTCTCAGAAGGTTCTGGGGAGGCTCCTTCCTGGCCTCTCCAGCTCCCACTTGGGAGCTCCTTGGCTGTGCAGCGTCACTCCAGTCCCTGCCTCTGTCTTCCCGTGGCCGTCTGCTCCCTCTGCATCTCCTTCTGTGCCTCTGTTTTCTTACAAGGACACCTGTCACTGGATTTAAGGCCCACCTGAATCCAGAAAGAGCTCCTCTTATCCAATTCCATCTGCAGCGACCCTGTTTCTGAATGAGGTCACAGTCTGAGGTTCTGCGTGGGCACGGATTTGGGGGGACCCTGTTCAACCCTGCTCGCCTTCCATGGGTTAAAAGTGGGGCCCGGGAAGGGGCTGGACCGGTGTATCCTGAGGAGCTTGCTGTGCTGTTTAACCTCGGGCAAGTGGCCTGCCCTCTCCCTGCCTCGGGTTCTTTGCACCTGCAGTGAGGGTGGGGGCGGCCGTGGCAGGGTGGCCATGAGCTCTGATGAGCTCTGTTTGGAAAGTGCTTGGAGTATCACCTGGCTCACGAGTGCCGTGTCAGTGTCGCTGGCCGTTCCTGTCATTGTCATTCTGCCCAGGACTGGGCCTGCATTAAACAGAGCACAGCTTCACATACACGTCAGAGTGTCAGGCTTCTCTCCTCCCTCTTGCCCTTTTCCTTGCTGGGTGCCCCATCCAGAGCCCTTCCCTGGCACCTCTGAGCCTGGGGCTGGGCGTGGTTGACATCCTCCGAGCCGAGCGGTTCCAGGTCCAGCTCTGCTGCTCGGGGGCTGGGTAACCTGGAGGAGAGCCCTTGACCCCTCTGTGCCTGCTTCTCCTCTCCCCTGGGCCCAGGGATGCCTGCTCTGCCAGTGCCCCCTGGGCTTTGGGAGGCTTCAGTGAAGCAGCTGGAACATTTGAAGCCTCCTCCTCCTCCGGGTCAGGAGGCTGGGTTTCATCAGGACTGTCCTCGGTGGAGTTCGCACCTGGTGGGAAAGAGGTCTTTGGAGTTAAGCTCTAGGGTCAGACGGGCTTGGGTTTGGATCCCAATCCTGCACTTACCAGCCGTGTGATCCTGGGCAACTCACTTCCCCTCTCGGAGTCTCAGTTTCTCCTTCTATAAAAATGAGAAGCAGTGGCGTCTCAGTCAGGGTTCCCCCAGAAGAGACCCCAAGACCGGCATATGAGTGAAAGAGATTTATCTGGGAGGCGATCCCAAGAAATAGTGGTAGGGGAAGGAAAGTGAGACGAGGAAAGTTAGCCTGGGGGTGAGGGAGCAGGGGTGTTTGTCCACCAACTACTGTCAGTCACACCTGCCCCTGCCCCTGAGAAAGCCCCCAGGCATGCTGAGGGTTGCACGTCCTGGCAGGTGGAGTCAGGCAGGTGAGCATGGACCTGGCACGTGCACCTGCTACAGGAGCCAACCCTGCAGGCTTGCTAGGGGGATGCAGAGAGAACATCCTCTACAGTGCTGGCGATGTGGCAAGTTCCTGGTCATTAGCACTGACCCCCAGGGATGGCCACATCCCAGTCCCCGGAACCTGCAAGACTGTTTCCTCACATGGCCAAGTGGACATTGCCGGCGTAATTAAGTTAAGGATCTTAGGATGGGAGATTATCTGGGTTATCCACCTGGGCCCAGTGTCATCACAAGGGTCCTTCAGAGAGGGCGGCAGGAGGGTCCGAGTCAGAGGAGAAGTGACAGCCGAAGGAGCAAAGGTCAGAGTGACGTGTCGCTGAGGACTGTGGGCGGCCTCTAGCAGCTGCAAAAGTGGAGGAACCGTTCTCCACTCGAGCCTCCAGCAGGAAGGCAGCTCTGCCGACACATTTTGCTCTCCTGACTCCACAGCTAAGCTAAGCGATGTGTGCTGCCTTCAGCCACCAAGCGTGTGGTGCTTCGTCACAGCAGCTGCAGGAAACTGACAGACCTCGGCAGAACAGACGAGGCCAGCACCTCGAGCACGTCCCCGAAGTTCCCAAAGCCTTTACTTTTACTCTTCTTCCCAACAGGAAGACATAGGAAAGGACCGTGACTCGCTGCCGGGCCCGCCTTGTCCCCTGTGACCCCCTGTCCAGGTCAGGGAGGCGTCTCATTTCCCTGTGTTCGGCTTCTGAGGCTTGTTTCGTGGACTTTGGACCCTGTGGTGCTCTCAAAATAATAACAGGGAACATAGGGTGCTTTCCCTATGTGCCGGGCACTGTTGTCACCGGGTTATCTATTACACTCGGTTAACGCCCCCGACAGCCCAAGGCGGCAGGTGCTGTCACTGCCCTCACTCTCAGGATGAGGAGATGACGGCCCGGGAGAATAACCGACTTGCCGCACTCACACAGATGGGATGCAGCAGAGCTGGGATTTGAACTCAGGCCGTCTGATTCCTGAGTCGGCATTCCTGGCCCCCTCCCGAGCCTGCCTTGGAGGGCAGTGGTTCAGCAGGGGCAGGACCGAGAGGGTCCGTACTGGGTAGCCACAAAACAGGGTCGTGGAGCTTAAACGACGTCTGCCAGTATTGTTTATTGTTGTTGTAGCCTCTTTCCATTTCCCTGCCCCACCCCGGACTGGTACAGTTGGGCTCAGGGGTGGGAGTGGAGGGGAATAGGGGTCTGTGCCATCCCCTCCATTCAGCAGGGTCAATTCTGTTCCCACGCCGGGCCTCTCCCATGCTGGAAGGTTCCGAGGCGCTTGCTTCTCTCGTCAGGGTCAAGGACAGAGCTGTGGTTGAGGCCTCGGCAGAGGGGCTGTCTGTTGCAGGCTCCCCCAGGACCCCTCATCGAGGAATGCCCCCCGAGCCTCACATCGAGGGCCAGCCTCCCCATGTCGCAGATGGCAAGGCTGAGGCCAGGCAGGTCACTGACGGGTCACACACAGCACCAGACAGCGGGAGCCAGTGGCCTGGGTCTGTCCTCCGAAGGCCTGCTCTGCCCTGCCCTGGGCTGTGGTCGCCGTCAAGGGGGCCGAGGAGGTGTCGAAACTGTCCCTTGACAGTCCCCAGTGAGAAAAGCCACATGCAGGAAAGATCACAGGACAAATGTCCAAAACAGGCATTTCTGTAGGGACAGAAAGTGAATTCGTGGTTGCCTGGGGCCAGGAGTGACAGCTAAAGTGTATGATGTCTCTGGGGGATAATAAAAATGTTCTAAAATTGATTGTGGTGATGGGTGTGCAAGTCTGTGTACTAAACACCATTGAACTGTACACTTTAAATGGGTGAATCATGCTGGATGTGGGTTTTATCTCAGTAAAGCTATTGCAAAAAAAAAAAAAAAGAATAAAAGAAAAGATCACAGGACAGGGCCACACATGCTGAGTTCTTAACCGAGTGTTATAGGCGATCCAGCCCAGAAGGATTTTTTGCGTGTGTGATAAAGTTTACGGGTGTTTAAGGGGATGGCCGAGTTCACAACTCATAAAAAGGAATATTAGGTTTCCTGGCAAAGTCCTTTGGTCACCACACCACCAGATGTCATATCAGACAGTAAGAACTTAGCAGACAGTTGCTGCAGGCCGAGGGAAGGAGGGGAGACCTCAGTAAGAGCTTCAGGGCAGGTGGGATTCAGGTAGAAAGATGGGGGTGGGGAGACGGGCACAGGCATTCCCAGTGGAGAAAAGACCCTGGAGGCCGGACACCCCTCTGCCTTCCCGCAGTTTGATTTGGGGGTTTTCAGAGGTAGCAGCTGCTTTGTGTGCATGTTGGTTCTGGATTGCTTGTTCTCTTGGGGGCTGGGGAGGACAGTGGCCCCTGGATCTCCTGCCCACTCCCCTCCCTGGGGCTCTTTCTCCATGACAGGGTGACAGACGAAGTCTTCAACTTCCTGCTGGTGTGGTACTACTGCACCCTGACGATCCGGGAGAGCATTCTCATCAGCAATGGCTCGAGGTAACGGGGACCTGGCTGTGTGGGGGTACAGAGAGGATCAAGGGGGGCCTGTCACCCCACCCTGCACTGCCATCTTCCTTGGGAAGGTAGGGGACCGTTCACACCCAAGGAGGAGGAGAGCCGGGTCTGGTACGGTTGGTTCTTGCAGCCTCACTTGCTCACAGTCAGTCTCTTGTTTGCAAGAAACAGAAACCCTAACTCGAACTGACTTAACGTGATAGGACGCTTTATTTTTTTCATTACAAGGAGCAGGCCATTGGGACTGGCTTCAGGTAAGGCTTAATCCAGGTGTTCAGACAATGTTGTCAGGACCCAGCTTCTCTTTTTCGCTCACCTCTGCCTTCCACTGTGTTGCCTTCTCAGGCGCCAGGTGGGGGCATCCAGCAGCTGCAGGCTCGTGTCATTATTTCTAGCATCCCCAGAGGATTAGGGCATGTTCCTCTCTCCCAGGAGTCTCATTGGGTCCCATTGGTGCTGCCCGGATCCCATGCTCTTCCCCAAGCCAATCACTGTGGCCAGAGAAGGCACTGCTGTGATTGGCTGGGCTTAAACCATGTGCCCAGCCCTATGGCCATCATTGGAGGTGGTTCCCCCCCAAAGCACAGAAGGTGGGTGTTGGGGAGTGGAATGGATTCTGGTGGCAGGTGTGGAAGGGTCCCCCCAGGGAGAGCAGTGGGGAGGGTGGGAGGTTGGAGGGGCTGGACAAAACCTGCCTTGTCAATGCGTTGGTGCCAGGAGGGAGGAGACCAGGCTGGGAGGGGGACTCCCGGGTTCTAGCCCCAGTGCTGTCACTGACCAGCTGTGGGGCGGTGGGCAAGGCGTATACCCTCTTCCAGCTATTTCAGAGCCCCCTGGGGTGGGTGGGGAGTGATTACGTCAGAATGTTGCTGAGTGAATCCAGTAATGATTGGGGCCCTCTTGTTTACCATCTCCAATGGGCTGCAAGTGTGAGAGGCCCCCCTGTTTCCTCTCCATGTCCTGTCTGCTCTGCCTGCTCTGCCTGGAGGACCCGTTTCCCAAAGGTCTGAATCCCTTTGGGGTGAGCATTTGAGCTCCTGCTCACGTTCTCACTCCTGTCCTTTCCTGAAACAAAAATTAAGTCTTCCCAGCCCATCCCACTTCCTTCGTCCTGGGGGCTAATGGGAGCAGCTGGGAGCAGTGGGCTTCAGATCGGTAGCACCTGCCAGACCCCCAGTAACTTGCCTTCTCACTTTTCTGCCCCGTGGCCTCTCGCGGCAAGTCCCCGCCCTGCCCAACCTTACTCTGACCAAAAGCCAGGGTGTGGGGTGGGGGCAGCTCATGACTCCTGCCCCCTTTAGAAAAGAGCTGTGTTTCTCCGGCTGCGCATGCACTCTTCCCAGCCACACTGTTTGGCCATTTCAACATCTCATGTGTTCGATAACTTCCTCACTTTTTATATCAATTTCCTCCTCTTCCTCCCTTTTCTTTAATACCACACTTTAAGCATTCATCAGTTGATGGACACTTGGGTTGCTTCCATCTTTTGGCTATTGTGAATAATGCTGCTGTGAACACTGATGTGCAAATATTTGTTCGGGTCCCTGCTTTCAATTCCTTTGCCTTCCTGTTTTTTTTAACTTAAAAATTGATTTATTAAAACAACAACAATTTTATTTCACTACCATAAATGGAAAACAGGTATCATTTGCCGGGAACAGAAAACAGTGTAAAGGTATCTTTTCATTCTCATCGTATGAGTTACTGAAGTCAGTTACTCTTGCTTCCTGAAGGCCCCAAGGCCTGTTCTCACTCTCTGTGCACCTCTGTGCAAAAAGGGAGATTAGCAAGTCCTATGGGGCGTTAAAGATGGACTGTCATCTAACTGAGACTCTCCTTCGCTTGGTCAGGGGAACGGAAAGAGAATTAAAAAGGTGACTTCTCTCCACCTGATTCGCTGTCACTGAGTGTCCCACGTCTGGTATCACCTGTAATTTGATGGTACATGCCCCATGCTCTGGGAAACACTGAAGTAGAAAATTGTACCAAGTAAATAACATTCACACCTGTCCTTCAGCTGTGAATCCTCCTGATTTGGGGTGTGGCCGAAGGGAGCCAGAGTAGTGTATGATGGGGAAATGGGGCCAGGGCACTTGACAAGACTTCTCTGTCCACGAATTCTCTTCCTTTATCCATGGGCCTGCTACAAGTCCAGGAGTTTCACCCTTCTGCAGGACTCATAAAGAGGGTGCTCCAGGACAGTAACAAGCGAGTTCAGTAACAAGTCATTAACACTTTAGTATGAGTTACTTTGGTCAGCTGTTTTTCTAGTATGACAAGCTGTGGATGGGCGGTTGCCATGGAGAAGGGAGCAGGACTGCATGTGTGGTCCCGGGAAGTGTGGGACATACCAGAATTGAGAGTGATGCTAAAGCCCCACTTGCCTAACAGCTTTGCAGGGACTTTTCCCAGGGCTGCCCTGGAGTTCATGCTCTGAGGGAGAGCAGGAAGGGCTGTTCCTTAGCTTGTGATTTAAGCTTTGTTTGTGTTAGCTCTGATGCTCCCCACCCCCAATTCATCACAGCGTCCCCCCAAAGCATCTCCAAAGTGCCAGACATTTAGCTAGGGACTCTGAGATAACTCGCAATCTGTGTCTTTTGAGAACACCCATAGCATATTTAAAGATTCTGTGTGGCTAGTACAGCTCAGTTGTAGTAGCAGCCCTGTTCCTCCAGGCCTGTCTCCAAACACTGGCTTGGGGGTGGCAGGCTGCGATGGGGCCGGGGGAGCCCAAACAGGTCCTCATCTTGGATTGACCCCAGGAGCTGACACCAATTTCTGGGGGAGGCGAAAAGGCAGGTGGGCTGAATCTGGGTGACTAAAATTTGTGATTCATCCTCCACATCCACGGGAGATGTGGCCTGCCCCCCACCCAGCTCCTCTTCCGAGCGGATTTCTTCTAGGGGGCAAGCAAGGGAGATGTGTTTGAGGTTTCCCCTCCCACACGGCCCCTTACCAGGCAATAGCTAAGAACCCAGCCCAGGTGAGCACATCAAGAGAAGGGAAAGGAGAAAGGAAAGTTCCAGATTTGGAGGGACACTGCCCCTCTCATCTCACTTGGAGCCCCCAGCCAGCTGAGGGCTTGGACCCTGTAAACTCCCCACAGTCTATTGCAATGAACGGAACCCAAGCTCTGGAATGCGGGAAGGTCCTTGGGGGCTACCGGGGTTCTAGAGACAGTGGGGCCAAAAAGATAGGGCTATCTTTCGGTCCGGCTGGGCCTTGTCATCCTGTTCCCTGTTGAACCTGAGGCTTGAATTGGCACATCGGGTGCAGTCAGGGAAGCAGGTTTAGTGAGGGTGGGGGCCACTGCCTGGCGTGGGATGGAGCCCTCCTTCATTTGTGGCTGATGCCTCCCATGTGAGATGTAGCTCAGTTGGTGCAGTAAGCAAGACAGCTTCCCTTGCAAGTTTTGCAAATACCAAAAACCCACCCTGTGGGGTCTAAACAAGGAGGGCGGTATATAGGCACTTATACCTGGCATGTTTCAAGGAGGTGAAAAGAGCTCAAATGGTGTTACCACACACCCAGTCTCCACACTCTCTTGTCCGTGTCATTGGCCCCCAGCAGTGGCAGGTGAACTTCCAATCACACCAGCAAGGAAAGAGGGTTCCTTTTCCCTGGGAACCAGCTGGGATCCTCAGGCAGATTTCTGATTGGCTAGGTTCAGGGCATATGCTCATCCCTGAGCCAATCATGTGGTTGGAGGGACCTGAGCTCCTATTGGCCAGCTCCACTCCAACCCTCCAGACTGAGTGTGGGGGTGAGGTGGTTTCCCCGAAAGAAAACCGCCACAAGGGGTTGACTGACAGGAGGGCAGAACGGCAGATGTCCATTATAGTTCGTTCTGGGCCAGAACAAACCAGCCATCATGCTGGCTTTTCTGGCAAGCCAGCCCATGGGTTCCTGGCTCAAGGTGGCTTTCACTGGGGCCTTTGATCCGAGGGTGCAGGGGTGGCCAGCAAAAGAGGGATCCTCAGTGTGCCAGCCGCTCCCCCAGCTGCCCAGACAGCCCCAAGCACAAAGCCAGAAACGGCTGTGGATGAGAAGTGACCGGTGCACAAATTCACATGTACCTCCGTGGCTAAAGAGTCCTGAAGGGAGGTGGGTGAGCACATGATCCCCAGATACCAGCACATGCTGTCCCTGAATTCTGGCCACCCCGTTCCCTCTCTTCTGGGGACTTTGCTATCTGCTCATAAAACATAGTCCACAGGTTCCTGCAAGCTTCGTTTTTGTGGCAAAAGAGGCCCAGAGAGTGACTGCCTAGTGGGTATGAGTTTCTTTTTGGGGTGATGAAAATGTTCTAAAGTTGATTATGGTAGTTGTACCACTGTGCAGATGTACTAAAAACCACCGACTGGATGAACTGTATGGCATCTGAATTAGGTCACAATAAAGCTGTTATATAAACACACATACATATGCATACACACACGCACACACTGAACCCGCCCAGAGCCCTAGGTGTGCAGAGGGACGGTTGTGCGTGTGCCTGCGTGTGCCTGCCGTGCTGGGCAAGGAGTGATTTCCAGCCCCACCCGGTGCCACTGAGCTCTGCTGACTGGTGGCATCGGTCGGAGCTGGGCTCTGGGCACAGAGAGCTGCAGCATGAAAAGCTGCTGCTCACTCAAGCTCATTGCCCAGCGTCTGTGTGTGGCTTAGGCCACTCCCAGAGAGGGAGGGGGCATTTTTCAGGGGAGCTTCGGGGAGTAGGACAAAGGAGGAGCAGGGTCCGTGGCTCAAGTGCGGCTCTGTGGAGACCCGGGAGGCTCCAGAGAGACTTCCCAGTTGCTGATCGAGCTGAAAGTCAGGATCGCAACCAGTGGCCTCCTGTCTGAAAACTGGAGCCCAGAGGTCATCTTGGATTGTGACAGGCGGAGGGATGTGGGTGGGGAAGGGACAACGCGCATCTTATCCCGTCCCTGCGAACTCACGTGGCATGTGCAGGGCTCTTCTGTCTCCTCTGCTGGTGGCATCCAGACCAGCCACTGCTTTCACCAGTGGCACCTCCTGGAGGTCACTTCATTCATTTCAGCGTTTATCAAGTGCCTGCTGTTTGCCTGGTGCTGTTAGTGTCAGGGATACAGAGCCACACAAAACCTTGTCCCTTCCGATAACCCTTGAGAAGCTCAAGCTTGGACATCTAATTTATGCCCAGAACCATTGTGTGGGCTGTAAGGAGAACAGACGGGGAAGATCCAGCCCCCGTTCTTAAGATGGTTATGTTCTGGTTAGAAGGTTCTAAGACCACTCAAACCCACAGAACCTTAGGGAAATGCAAATTAACACCTCAGCAGCACACCAATTCTCACCTAATAAGATGGGCAGAGATTAAAAAATTTGGCATCTGGTGATGCTGAGGGTTTGGGAAACCAGATACCCTCATATATGGCTGATGGGAATGTAAACCGGTGCATCTATTTTAGAGAGTGTTTGGACTAGTAATGCACATACCCTTGGGCTCAGTCACCCACTTCTTGGGCTCCACCTGCGAGAAACAATGTCGTCGTACCAAGGGATCCCCACAAGGATATCACAGCAGCATCGAGGGATCGCGGAACCGCCAAAGAGAGGGTGGCAGAGCTGCACCTTGGTGCGCCACGCGGCATTTAAGAAGCCAGAGACACATCTGTGGACTCTGACCTGGGAGTCATGACCAAAAAGCCAGTGGCAGAAGGATTTTAGTTAAAAAGAAAGCCTGGTCTGGTGTCTCCTCTGGCTTCTCCTCCTGGTTCCTCCCTCGTGTGAGTGGCAGCCCTGTGCCCCGCCTCCCCAGCCCGCCCCAGTCATCTTCCAGGAGAGAATTCTGGAAGGAGGAAGGTTGGCTCTACTCTACCCCACTGCCTAATCCCTGTGAGGAAGAGCGCGAAGCCTGTCTGCTCCCCAGGTGTCTGGAAAGCAGATTGCTATGCATCCCATCACATTGCATCGTGTTCAGATAATTGCACTCCCAGGGAGGAGCCAGGGAAGGCCACCAGAGGCCTGTGACAGCCTCAGGGGCTGATGATCAGGCCCTCCTCCTGTGCCGTGCGGTGGGAGCCCCGAGCTGGGGGAGCGCTGGGTTCTGACAACAGGGTCCCTGCCGATTCTGGGCTGGGTCCGTGAGGCTCCCAGGTCCGTGAGCTGTGTCTGAGATGCCACCTGGGGAGTAGGTCTGTCACATCTCTGTGTGGATAAGCATGTGTAGCCCCAGCTTTGTGCACATGTGTGTGTGTGTGTGTTTATGCAGACGTTTGTTGGGCACCTGTTCTGTGCCAGGTGTCACAGATGCATCAAAGAACAAGACAGTCAAGACCCTGCTCGTGTGGAGTTTGTGTGTGTGGGGGGAAGGGGGCTTAGATAACAAACTAGTATGAGGTTAAATCATTTCAGATAGAGCCGAGCTCCATGAAGGAAACAGGTGCTGTGACCAGAGGGAGGCTGTCGGGGGCCGGGGCTGGGGAAGCCCTCTTCCAGGAAGCACGGTCTCTTCAGAACCCGAATTTCAACCAGGCAAAGGTGTTGGAGCAGAGAGAACAGCAAGTGCAAAGGCCCTGAGGTGGCATCTTAACAACCGAGAGAGGGACGGGGGGACAGGACAGGGAGGCTGCAGCACTTCGAGACTGGTACGGAGTTAGGGACGCGTTCCCAGGGAGCAGGGACTGTTCCTACACGGGACACCTGCCTGAGCGTGTCTGTGGGTCTCTGGGTTCACCTGTGTGGGGCTGGTGTGTGGTCCTGCATCTGTGAGAAGGGCAAGGTCACTGCCTGGGTCCGTTTCTTGCTCCCGGAAGCTGTTCCTCGGTTGCCTGTGGAGCGGCTCCTGCACATGCCAGCTGGGAGCCAGGGGCCTCCCGTGCTCCTCCCACCCTCCTCCCACCCTGAGTTCCCTTTCCTTCTTTTTCTCTCTCCAAGAATCAAAGGCTGGTGGGTGTCACACCACTACGTCTCCACGTTTCTGTCTGGAGTGATGCTGACTTGGTGAGTGCTCTCCTCCCTGCCCCACGACTCTGCTCCCCTCCCTGGGGGCTGGGCAAGGGGCTGGGTTCACAAGTGGGGCCTTCCAGGGTGCTGGCCTGAGCTGACTGTGATGATAGGAGAGAAAATGTGAACTTGCATCTGCATGAGAAGCGTGGCGGCAGGGCCCCTGCACTTGGAGGCTGGACAGGCTGGAGAAGCTGCTGGGAGCTTAGCAGCAGGAAAGGAGGGAGGGAGGGAGACTGGAAGACAGAGGCTACGTCAGCTGGGGACTTGGGCTTCAGATGACTGTGTGGGCTCCCTTGGTTCTAGAAAGGACATAAAGCAGCCATGGAAAACAAGCTGGCCCTCTCAGGGGACACTTTGGTGATAAAGAAGGGCAGAAGTCAGGGACCTCCATTTAAGTTTAAAATCGCTCTCTTCTTGTGGTGGGATAGAGATGGGGCCAGAATACATTTCTAAATTTCTGGCTTTGCAGATGCTTCACCTTTGCTTTTTCCTGCCTTCTCCCTCCAGGCCCAACGGACTCATTTATCAGAAGTTTCGCAATCAGTTTTTAGCATTTTCAATTTTTCAGAGTGAGTGTCCTTTGTGTGGATTTGGGGAAGGGGACACACTTTCCCGTGGCCCTTGGGGGGTTGGTTGTGTCCCTAGGTGACAACAGGGTGAGCCTGGGTGAACAGGGGCTGAGGCTGGGTAAGGGCCAGCGGGGCGCTGGTGAGGGTCCGGCCAAGTTTGGAAGAGTTACTTTCTGTCCCCGTCTGGTGCCCCACCCTCACCCCGGAGAGGGGGCCCCGACTCCTAGCCACCCCTGGAGCCTGAGTGGCTGCCTTTTCCTTCCACAGCCCCAGGTAAGATTGGGCCAGGCTGTGACCTTTGGGAGCTGAATAGTGTTGGGGCACTCACCTTGTTTTCCAGTTTTAAGTAAATCCTCAAGGTGGCAAAGATGTTATTTTTTTCATTTAAGAACAGCTCTGGATTTATGTGCAATAAATTTGCCCCAGTGTTTGTCTCTGGGAAGGGAGAGCTTGGAGAGCTGGGGACAGGGAGAGATTTACTTTTCACCAAAGTACTGATTTGTTCCTTTTGAATTTTATACTGTGTACATATCACCTATTCAAAATCTACAAGTTAATTTTTGAATAAATATCTGCTTGCAAACAAATACAAATGTACAAAGCTGAGAATGGAAATTATCCATATCCCACCCTCAGGGATGATGACAATTAATAGAGCTGCGTCCTTTCCAGTGTTTTCTTATTCATAAATACACACGTAAACATGTACTGTATTATGTGCATTTTACAAATGTGGGATCCTTCTGTGCACGTAGCTTTGTTTATAATCTATTTTCTTTTCTGTTAATTTATCATGGGGATGTTTCCATGCTACTACATACAATCCTACCTCCTCACTTTTAACCATTATGAAGTATCCCATTGAACAGAACTGTCTCTTGCCATGTTTTGACACAGCATGGGCACATCATGAATTCCAGTGAGCATCTATTGAGTGCCTGCTGCATGCCTAGGCAAGCTCCAGAAGTTTCTACCCTTGTTTGGGCCTAGATGGGTTCTCAGGCAGCCGAGCTCTCTGTATTCCAGACTGAAGTGCGTGCGCGTTGTGGGGTGGTGGTGGCGCTCGGAGCTCCCCGCACTGAGCCGGCGCTGCGCCCCTTGCAGGCTGTGTGCAGTTCCTACAGTATTATTACCAGAGGGGTTGCCTCTACCGGCTGCGGGCCCTCGGGGAGAGGAACCACCTGGACCTCACGGTGGGTGAGTAGTGGGACTGGGGAGGGGGCAGTGGGGAAGCCGGCTCAGCCCTCCCTGCCCCCCAGATTCCATCCTGACCCCCCCAGGCAGCACTTCTAGTAAGACCCACCATGCCAGGTGTCATCCTTCCAGTTGCTTTTCATAATTCATCACGGATCCATTTCAGCTGCCAAGTGCGAGGGCCAGCGGTGGGCCAGGCCACTATGCTGGGCCTCGGGCTTGTCCTTTTTAAATGTCTATTTTTTTTGGCTGTGTTTTGTAATATACATAACGTTAACATAGTCTTATGCATATATAATTTATAGGTACATATACATATAAATGTGTATACATATGTATACACAAATATACATTGGGGTGCATGCTTAACTTGCATGCTTGCTGAGCAGCTGATTTGGGGTGCTCAATCAGAGAACTTTGGAGAACTCATTCTAAACTTTTGAGGGTAACTGTTGTAACAAAATCACTCCCTTTAGAGGTGGCCATTTCCATCGGATTACTCTGCAAAGTAGGCCCTACTTTGTCAAGACTTGACTAAATGGTGGATGCAAAAGTCTGTGATAAAATGAGAAACCCTGTGCCAGCTAAGGAGATTATTACAAAGATAGCACCTGCACATCAGGGTGTCATAGCCGGCAGGCCACTTGGGGTACGGCAGGCCCCTTGGATACGGTGGAGTGTGGGTGAGGCCAGCACGCCTGGCGCCAAGGCTTGCTGCGTTCTGGTGAGCTCCTCAGTGAGCACACTCAGCTGCCTGTAAAAGGGCAGGGCGTCCACCCCCAGGTGTGTGTGTTGTACCTGGCCCAGGCAGCAGGGCCTTGGGGACAGTGGGGCCCCTCACAGGGTCTCTCCTCCCGCCTTTGCAGAAGGGTTCCAGTCCTGGATGTGGCGGGGCCTCACCTTCCTCCTGCCGTTCCTGTTCTGTGGCCACGTGAGTCCCCCCGCTCCGGCCGGGGCTGGGCCCCCTGGGGTCCTGGTCCTGGGGAGCCGGTGGCCCTCTGGGCCTCGGAAACTGAGGCCCCCAGGGTTTCGTGTGGGTGGTGGTCAGCATCTCGGGGTGGTGGGCACCGGGAGCCCGACCCCTCTCCCCGTTGAGCCAGGCCTGCCTCTCCTCTCACAGTTCTGGCAGCTCTACAACGCCGTCACGTTGTTCCAGCTCTCCAGGCATGAGGAATGCAAAGAATGGCAGGTATGGGGTGGGGGCTCCTGGGAAGGCCTTGCTTCCCCGGGCTCTCTGCGGAGAGGGCCTGGGAGTGGTGGGAGGACTGGGGAGGCCAGGGCACCCCAGTGGGCAGTGGGCTATAGATCCCAAGGATGCCCCCTCCACTGAATGCTCTGGGGGGCCGAGGGAGGGGCCTGGCCTGGCTCTGAGGACCACCTCCCACCTCTCCCCCTGATGCTGGCAAAACCTTGCATTTTGCAGTTGGGCCCTGGGCTGGGGTGCCCTGAGGTCTCTGGGGTGGGGGGCCTTTCACCAGGGGAAACTGGCGAGAGCCTGCACAGCCCCTCTGCCCTCATACCTGCCAGGTGTTCGTGCTGGTGCTCACCTTCCTGGTCCTCTTCCTGGGCAATTTCCTGACCACCCTCAAAGTCGTGCACACCAAGCTCCAGAAGAACAGAAGCAAGATGAAGTAGCCACGAGCCCCAGGACTTCCATGCCCTCGGGCCCCTGGACTTTGAGACTCTGGGGGCCGGCCCCCGCTGCCCCTTTGCTGCCCAGCTGTGGCTGCCGGCAGCGGCCATCTCAGGGGCCCCTGGCACCGTGGGGGACAGGGCCGGGGACCGTGACCCAGCCTGGCCGCACAGCCCCAGCCGCCCCGGCCCCCCTATTTATGAGCCTGTTTAACGCCGGGCCCTCCCCACTGCCCTTGGCGGGAGCCGAGATGGGGCCAGTCTTCCTGGGGAGGGGCTCGAAGCCTCAGGGAGCCCCTCGCCCTCCTGCCGTCCTCCGTGCCCCACATGGTGGGGTCTGCACGTGCCTCACTGGGGTTGGATTTATGCCGAACCCCGACTTACTGGGGCCCAGGCGGGGGCTGGGATCCAAGCCTTCTGCTCCCTGGGGCGCCACCCCTCCCCCGGCCCCGCTGCTTCTGCTGTAAGCCCCCCGCCGCGGCCTCCGCTCCCCCCCGGGTGAGGGGATTATTTAAGTTCTCAGAGAACACTGGCCGCCTCTGCTCTGAGTTTTTCGTGCCTTGGAGATTGGGGCCCCACCTCCCTGAGGCCTGGGGGGTGGGCACAATTGGGAGGGGCTGTCCTGCGGTGGGAAGGTTTGCTTCTCGGGGGGTCACCACCAGAGGGCGCCCCGGCCTCCGGAATGTGGGGGCGACTGGGGGCATTTCCCGGACCAAGCTTGGGTCTCCACTGGGGGTGTTCCCGACACCCTCTCCTTAGCCCACCTCCCCAGACTCCTGCAGCACGTGCCCAGCGTTGGCCAGGATTTAGGCATCAGGGAGGCCTCCGCTCCCCACCTCCCTCCCTGCACCTCACAGGTTCTGGAGGGTGGGGGCTGCGTGGGGAGTGGGCCAGGTCACCTGGTGCGGGGGTCTGCACTGGGGGAGGGGAGCCCCGGGCGGGTTGGATGCTCCGCCCTCCCCATGCGGGGGCCCCAGCTGCCGCCTTTCCCGACAAATCCACTGGGACCAGTGCTCGCAGCTGGTGGCCACAGGTGTGTTTTGTTTGACCCTCAAACGGGCTTGGTGTTTTTTTTTTTAATTAGTTTAAGTTTTCAAATATGAACGCACCCCTCCCTCCCACTCCAGTGCAGTTCCACATAAAAAATTCAAATTTCTACTTTCCCTGGAAAGATGGAAAGATCTGGCAGCATTCCCGAAGGGCACGTGTGGCTGGGGCTGAGCCGCTTTCTGGGACAAGTGCTCGCTTTCCTGTCTGCTGCAGACCCACCTCTCCCTTTTATTCCTGCCCTGCTTTGCTCTTTGGGTCCCCATCTGGCCCATTAGGCACTTGAGTTTGCCCTAGGCTAGGAGAAAGCAAACTGGTCCTTTAACGGGCCAGACAGCGAATATTCCAGGCTGTGTGTGCCGTATCGCAGTGTCACAGCTCCTCGATTCTCCCGCTGGAGGGTGAAGGCAGCCAGGCAATGCATACGTGAATGGGCACGGCCATGTGCCCATGAAACTTTATTTACAAAAACAGGCAGTGGCCAGATTGGGCCCACGGGCCACAGTGTGCTGATCCCTGCCCTTGACCATCATTAGTCCACAAGTCCTTGGCGTCTACTGGAATACATTGTCTGTGGGGTGCACCTTCTGCTGACTTCCCAGGGCATGGCAGGGTTTGGGGGGACCCAGATGGGGTGGGCGGGGTTTCAGTGTTCTCCTGCCCTGGCCACCTGACCTCTGGGAGGCTCAGGCTTCCTGGGCAAGGGGGGTTGGTGGCATTAGAAACAGGGAGGCAGAAGCAACCTGAAGGTGTGGGCCCCTCTTGGTAAGCGGACTCCTGAACCTCACCTCAGAACCAAGCATTCGATTTGCTGGGGCACTTGTTTAGGAACCTCTGGGCAGCCCCCCACCCCCATACACACTCCACGCTGAGCTTCCAGAAGGTGGTCTGGGGCTCAGGAAGCTGTGGTTTAACAAGTGTCTCCCGGTGCTGCTGTCGCAGAAGGCTCAAGGGCCAGCTCTGAGTGGGCAGGGGTCCATCCAGTCCCTTCCCGTGGGAGGCCAGGATGGTTTGGTTTGGGCTCCTGAACTTGACATTCTGGTACAAGTGGCGGCTGGTGGGGCCAGAGGGTAGCCATCGGGCTATTTAATTGGCCTGTCCTGTCCTCTGCAGATGGGGACACAGTCCACAGAAATAACTGACTTGCCCCAGATCACGCAGGGAGCTGGTGGGATCTTCATCTTGAGCTTCTGGCAGTGTGGGGTTCAGGGGGGAGGAGACTGAGCAGGGGTTCAGGTGGGTGGTCGGGGGGTCCACTCTGTGCCTTTCAAAGACCGTTTCTTCTCCCCCTTGGGCATGTGGGCCCCACTGAAGGCTGAGGTCCGCTGCGTGGGATGGGAGGGCAGGTGGTGCCTGGAGCCGGCCCCATGTCTGGGCCTGTGCTCTCTTGATAGGCCGTGGCCCCCGTGTTCCCAGGGGGAAGGAAGGAAGAAGCTGGAGGATGTGTCGGTGCCTATCTCAGGAGCCCAGAGAGGCAGCGGGCTGGGGGACCACGTGGAACACTGCCAAGTCCGTGAAACACACAAGGCTTTTAATTTCAAGCGTACACAGATGTGCAAAATGGAGAGGACGCCACGTGGCTGAGTGGGAGCCGAGACGAGGGCACTTGAGTGCCGGAGACAGACGCCTTTGCTCACACCCCACAGGACGTGCTGTGGTCGGGGTGCGAGGGACGGGAACCCAGCCCCCTCGTTCCCCACGGGGGGCCACAGCTCCAGCGGGAGCCTGGAGATCAGTTCATGGTCAGAAGCCCCAGCCAGGAGACAAGAGAGTTCCAGAAGGACTGAAGACACCTGGGGCTGACATGCCAAGCTGCACCGGCCCCGCAGGAGCTCGGGAGGAGCATTCTGGGACCCGGGCGCATGTGTCCTGCCGTGGGGACCGCCCGGGCCTGGTGGGTCACAGCAGCAGGCAGAGCCGGTGCTGTTTCTGGTTCTTCTTCAGCGCTCGGAGAGCGACCCTGGCAGCCTCTCGGAACACCTCCTCCACGTTCTCCCGAAACTTGGCGGAGCACTCCAGGTAGAGGGCCGCGCGGATCTGCTCGCAGGCACTCTGGCCCTGGGTGGGGGGGAGCCAGGGTTAAATGAGGGGGGCCTGAGGCCTCCTGACCCCCTCCCAGGGGGCTGGCTTTGGGGGCCGCTGGGAAGGGGCCTTGGCTTGGGGCCCCTCTCCACTGTGTGTCCCCACCGGCCCTGTCCGGTGGCTGTCAACAGCAACGAGGCCTGTCTGGGCTGCTGGGGGGCCTCTGCCTGGCGCCCCCAACCCCTTCAGCCGCAGACAAGAGGCTGAGTTCCGAGAACGGGGTGGTTGGCTGGGTCTCAGGCCTGTGGCAGGAGTTGAAGCATCAAGACCAAAAGCCCTTTTTCCACACCTTTTCTGTTCTGAGCTTTCTATTAGAATACAAGAAGATCTTTATTTTGTTATTTTTAAACTAATGTATATTAATGTTCATTTCCTTTTTATTAACATTATTATTAATATTCCTTTATGTTCCTTTTTTTCCCCCTATTTATTTTCCCATGCCTCACCCAAAAAACTAGAGTTTGCAAGAGGTAAGGTAAGGGGACCCTACTTTCCAACCTGGCCTCCCCTCAAATCCCCTCGGGTAGCCGGGATGGGACCGTGGTGAGGGGCGCAGGTTCAGGGCTGTGTGGCCCTGAACAAACTGCTTAACCTCTCTGAACTTAACCCCTGCAAAATGGGGATATTAACAGTAGCAGCCTCAGGGTGATAAGACTTAAATGAGGTGAGTAACATGAAGTGCTTCCATCAGCGGGTAGCAGGTAATTTTAAATTATTAGTGGTAGAGCCCTGCTTGCTCCAGCTCCCCCTAAAGCCACTCAGGCACCCGGGTTGCAGAGGCCCCACCTGCGTGTAGGTGACGGGCTCCAGCTGGGCAGCCCGGAGCTTGCGCAGCTGCTCCTTGTCCTTCCTCAGGTCCGTCTTGCAGCCAATGAGCACCATGGGGGTCCCGCGGCAGAAGTGGGTGACCTCAGGGAACCACTGTGGAGAGAGAGGGCGGGGCGTCAGGGCCAGTGCAGGTCGGGGCACCCCCCTGGGAGGCTGGCTGGGAGGGAGGCCTCACCTTGATGAGGACATTGTCAAAGCTGGTGGGGTTCATGACGTCATAGCAGATGAGCACGAGGTGGGTGTTCTGGTAGGACAGGGGCCGCAGCCGGTCGTAGTCTTCCTGCCCTGAAACCAGAGGGGTACCCCGTCCCTGAATACCCCGAGTCCCCTCTCCGGGCTCAGACAGGCCAGGTGCAAGGGCAGCTGGGGGTCCCCGGACAAGTGACTTGGTGCGTCTACAAAGGGGGATCGGACAGGAGGGTGATAAGCATTAGACAGAAAAGCGAAAACGCGCGCAGAGCCAGGCCTAATCACAGGGTACGCCTGGGAAAGTGCGGGCAATTCCGGCGATGAGTCCTCCAGGCCCCGCGGCTCAGGTTAAAACGCAGCCCTGGGAGGCAGACTGTGCCAGGGCTCAAACCCCTCCCATCCCCCAGAGTCAGATTTTTTGGGGGGCGGGGGGAGGACGCTGCAATTAACCGCATTCCCAGGTGATTCCAAGGCCTGAGGGTTAGTGGGCTCGGGGGCTGCCCGTCAGAATATGGGGGATGTTTTCAGTCTCTCCCCAACACCACCTGAATCAGAACTTGGAGGTGGGCTTGAGCACGGGGTCTTGACTGGGTTGGGGGTAACTTTATATTGACAATTTCACACTTTACGGAGAAATGGCAGGAAGGGGATAGAACAGGCCCTCGCTTTACCCACAGGTGAGCACTTCGGTTTCTGAAGCTGCAGACATCCCACGCCTTACCCCCGAATAGTTTGAGGTGCATTTTCTCAGAACACCACTGGGGTAGGAGGAGCCCCATGGAGGCACCAGAACTCGGACCCCACGCCCGGCCCATTTGGATTCCACATGTGTCCCCAGTAAGACCCTTTATAGTTCTCTTCCTGGTTTAGGAGCCAGGCTAGTGTCCAGCATCACACTTAGTCACAGGCCTGGTGCTTAAAACTCCCCAGAGAGAGCCAGGGACCTGGCAGGCCCATGGTGACCCCCAGCCCCTTCCAGTCAAGGGACAGACTGGAGCCCCCGCCCTGCCCCCAGCTGCTGTGGGTGCCTGGGGAGGCGTCAGCTCCCTCTGCTCCCCTTTCCTTCTTGGCCAAAGACTTCTAAGGACAAGTGGCCTCTCCACTTGACCACAGCCAGACCACATCCTGCTCCGGGCCCCACCCAGTAACAGGGTACAGCCACCTTCTTCCTTAGCACCGGGGACTCCCAGTGGCCCTCAGCCACCTCCCCCACAGCACCATGCTTAAGGTCATGGGTTCGAGTCCCAGCTCTGCAGCTTCAGCTGTGACTTCTCCTGAGAAACGACACCTCTGGGAGCCTTAGGCCCCCCAGGAACCTACCTCCCAGGGTTGTCACGAGCCAATGCACCCCATGCATCAGTGCTGCAAGAGTGTGCAGGGAACAGGAGGTCTGTCCAGGTGGCCTTCTGTCCCACACTGCAGAAGGGGTGAGGGGCCGGGCGGACGCAGACCCTCCTGCCCTAGAAGCTGGGGAGGTACCAACAAGATGGTGGGAACGGGCCCAGAAGGTCTCTCCAGCCCAACCCCCCACTAAATGTCCCACCCCTCAACCTCTGTCCATGCCTTTCTAGACCTGCTGGGTCCAGCAGGGTCACCACTAGCCACCTGGGGCTATTTAAATGGAAATTAACTTTAAAAACTTAGGTCCTTGGTTGCACCAGCATTTCAAGTGCTCAGTTATCACACATGGCTAGTAGTTACCACAATGGACAGTGCAGAGAGAGCATTTCCATCGTTGTAGAAAGTTCTAGCAGACAGCTCTGTCTCCATCTTGCCATCTCCACCACCACTGTCCATCTTTCATGCCCCTCCTCCCTGGTCTCCTGCTGTCCCTCAATGAGCCCACTCCCCACTGGGCCACAGGAGGGATCTTAAATCACAAGTCAGATTCTGCCTCTCCCCCAGCCTCAACACCGTCAATGGCTCCCTACTGCCCTTTGTACAACATCCAAACCTGTTCCTGTAGTCACGTGTCCTGGCGCCCACCGACCTCCCACTCAGCTCCTCCACGCCCCCTCACCCACTGGAGTCCAGCCCTGCTGCCTCCTTGCTGCTCCTCAATCCCACCTGCCCCTCTTGTGCCTCGGAGCATTTGTACTTGCCCCCCCCCCAATCTCTCCCTTCATTTTCTAAGTGCCTCCCCACCCTGGGTGTCTCTGAAACTGCACCAAAAGGTCTCCGTTGTACTTCCTGCCACAACCGTACCTATACCTGTACTTGTCTACTTCTATCTCCCTATGGACTGTGAGCACCACGAGGGCAGGACCCTCTGGGCACCCAGGAGGCGTTCAGGAAACACCAACTGGATGTGGCTTTGACCTTGGTCAACTCTCATCTACCGCAGCAGATAGGGGCCGAGACATGCCTGTTAGGTTTAGCAACTACGGCCTGCGATGACATGCGTCCGAGTGGGTTCAGTCGAGCTGGCAGAGGGCAGAAGTCAGGCTGCGGTGGGCGGAAGGAGGAAGCCAGAGGTTGCGCTTGGACCGCGGGGGCCAGGAGCAGTCACTCCAGCCTGCTCTCACCTCAGGGCCTCGCCCTCGCTGCTCTCCCTTCTAGAACAGTCTCCCCCCAGTTGGCCACATGGTTCCCTTCAGCTCGCTGCAGCCAGAGTGCCTCTCCCGACAGCTCTGAAATGACAGCTTCCTGCATAGGCTGTCCCACGACCGCAGCGGAGTCCTTCCTAGCACACACCAGGACCTGACGTCACGCTGTTTTTCTGGGGTTTTGGGTTTGTGTCCCCACGAGCACGTCAGCCCCGTGAGGCCAGGGGCTGGGTCTGAACTGCTCACTGTCACATCCCCTGGCTCTAGGCCAGAACGCAGGCGAGCTCAAAAATGTTTGGTGACTCAAGGGCCTTTTGCTTCCATGACCTGTGTTAATTCAGGCAGCCACCTCGGAGGGAAGCGGGCACCCCGTCGGCTCCTGACTCCAAGGTCAGCTGGCTGCCAGGCTGCTCTGGCGCCAATTCTTCTGGTGAGCCTTCCTGGGAATTACTCTCTGGACCTCAGTTTCCTCATCTGTGAAATGGGGATGGAAGACGTTGCCAACTCTTGATGCCAATAAAAATAAATGGTCAATGATGTATTTGTCAATGAGTCCTCACTCCTTCCTTGCTAGGACCTATTACCTGCATAACTCATCACTCCTCACCACGACCCTGCAAGAGACACCTGTTTATTATTCTCAATTTACAGATGTAGAGATTGGAGCACAGAGAAGTGATGTGACTTATTCAAGGTCACACAGCTAAGGGGAAGCTTTGTAGATGACAGAGGACCACTGGTAGGACACCTGGGGCTGGGAGCTGCCCTTACCCCACCAGCCCCAGCCCTGACCAGGTAAGACAAAACAGCTGCCAACACAGCTATCCACGGGAAGAGATGGACTCTAGGAGGGCATGGGCAGCCAGCCGGGACCCCGGCTCCTCTTCTGAGAGGCCTTTCTGGCTTGACCCTGGCTGGCTCAGCTTTCCCAGGTTAAGGCCATTGACCCAATGGCTCCTCGGGAGGGGCCCCATGTACTGCTCCACCCTCACGGATGAGTCAGGGGAGCCCAGCTCCACTAGCAGGCTCGTTTGGTCACCTTGGCACCTTCTCCCTGGCCGTCAGTTTCCTTATCTGAGAAAATGGGTGACAACCCTGCCTCAGATACTGGAAGTGAAAGGATGGGGTAGGCTGGGAAATGCTGGGAAAGGTGAGGGGCAGTCACTGTGGCTACACTACAGGGGGCTGGGTAGGGGGTTCTCACCTCAGGATCTCTGGACCCACCATGATGTCAAGCTTAAAGGGGCCAAGTCCTGGCCCCTAGACACACAGGGGTCTGACCCCAGTCTCTGCAGACGGGCTCTAAGAAGTGAAAAGAAAAAGCCCTGGGTGTGTGTGCAAAAGCATGCATTTGTTTCTGGAGGAGAAAAATCTCCTCTTGCAGCTGCCCATCGTGCTGGAGTTGGCAGCACTGGGGGGGTGGGGGGGTAGGGCCGCGGAAGTGAGGTGTTCTCCTCCCAGGGGCTACTTCCTGTGTGGCTCTGTCTTTCTGGAAGCAGGAGTCTCTAAGGCCAAGGAGAGAGGGGGTGTCATCAGGCCACAGCAGTCCCCAGCTCTGAAGGGCCTGCACAGAGCAGGTGGTTCCTAGCCCTGGCTGGAGTGCTGGCAAGGGGAGGGGTGCTGGCAGTGTGAGAAAGGGAAGCTTCCAGAAAAGGAACCCACTTTTACTAGCTTTGCTGGGTCCGCCCACCTGTGTTTCCGCCCCAGAGCTAGGAGGAGTTGGGGTTGGGGGTTTGAGCTGAGGCTACCTTCTGACTGACCCAGACACCACTCCCCACGAGCCTCCAACACTCCTGGCTCCCGTGGCTCCTGACACCCCTCCTGTCCCCTTAGAAACACACACTTTTCCTTCTGTTCCCATCTCAGGCTGGGAAGGGGACCATAGCTCCCCACCTGCCTGGGGCAACCCCCAGCCCATCCCGGGTCCCCACCCCTGCACCTGACCAACCCCAAGGCCCAGATGAGGCCGGTCTCTAGCCAGTGCCTTACACCCCACCTCGCCCCCACCTCGCCTTGGCCCGGGAAACTTCAGGCTTCACCACAACTTCCTGCCTGAGGGTTTCAGGGCCTGGCGGGTGAAGCTGCTGGGGCCACCGGCTCACACCCCGTCCTGGTCTGCTCCCCATCCGCCCTCCCTCCCCTGCGGGCCCGCAACTGCTTCCGCAGGATGGAGACCCCCGCGGGCCGAGCCCTGACGCCACCCAGCGCAATCACTTGGTCCTGAGAAGGGACACAACCATCCTCCCAAGGCCACCCCTGTTCCACAGCTCTGGCCACACCTGTTGGAGAGATATCCCCACTGGGTCCAACCCATCAAGTTAGTTCTAGAACCTTCTACAACTACCTCTTCTAGTCTCATCTGTAGCTTGGCCACCCCCCTCGCCTCTGTCCAGCTGGTCACCTGGTCGGGCTTTTCCGCCACATGCTCCTAACCTCCGGCCATCCCAAAGGTGGGGATCATCTCGTACTGCCCTGGTCACCCAGATCCTCCCCAGGGCTGCCTGCCACACTCAGATTTACTGTTCAGCCACCCAGCCATCATTCCTCAAGCTTGCTGTCCACGGCAAGCACAGGGGAACGGCCCGGTTCCTCCCTCACGTGGCTCGCTGGCCAGGGACTTTCCTTCCCCCAGCTGGGGCTTCCCCCGTCACAGCGGGACCCTGGGGGCACCCACACTCCCTCCTCCCCGAGTGCCCCTCCTTGCTGGGAAGCCAGCCTACCCCCCAAAGACTACATCGGGGGGCCTACTTCCCCCACCCCCCAGCTCTACTCTGCTGCTTGGAAGAGTCCTATCTCGGGTGGGGGTCAGCACCCAGCTCTGCAGGACACGGATTCAAGACAATAGCTCCAGACACGTTCTTTGAGCATCTTTCTCCGGCAAGGCTGGGAAAGCCAGCCACGGCACCTGCTCTCAGTCTGACGGCAGCGGCTGCCCTGAACCTTAAACCACCAGGATCTGATGGGGGAGGCCCTCAGCGCAAGGGAGAGTGAAAACTCCCGTCTGATTCTCCCAGGGCACTTGGGCGAGCTGTACCCCCTCTTGGACCCACCAGCACTCTACCCACAAAGTTTGATTAATGAAACTGCCCCTCTCTGGCTGCGGTCAGGACACAGGTGAAATCAAAAGCTCCTAGACACACCCTGACTTCTCCTGCCCTCCAGGCCACGCCCTTGGGAATTCCTGGCAAGTTTTCCCAGCACCCCCTTCCGTAGGCTGGGGGTGTGGCTCTGTTCTGGAAAGAGCCCGGCAGGCCTCTCTCCAGCCAGGGAGGGTCCTCAGAGGCCAATGTAGGGGAGGGGTGACCGTATAGCAAAGTCAGGGATGGAGGTGACATGAGTGGGGGCAGGGGATCCTGGATTTGGGCTCATCCCATTGTAAGTTGCAGATCTCAGCTCACACATACAAGGACTGGTGGGCAGGGCAGGGGGACCTCCACGACATGTTCCATGCAGGCCACTCAACACTGAGTCACGGAGGCTGGAGGTGGCCCCACCTGGGATCCCGACCTTCGCTCCCCAATGTTGACTCAGCCCAGGGGCTGCCAGGGAAGAATGGAGGCTCCCGGAGGGCAGGGCCCAGGCCGTGCTAACCAAGTTCTCCCATGGCTGTGCTCTCCACCTCCCACCCACCAGCCTCCCCAAAGAACAAGAAAAAAAGTTCACACCGCTCTCCTGCAACCAGCATAAATCTGCATGTGCTAGGAGCTGCAGGTAGCAAGTAGGAGCTTATTCAGAAATAAGAGTCTCCTTCCCTAGAGCTCCCTTCCTTCCTCAATTCATTTTCTAATGTTGCCTGGTTTCTCCCCCAGGGAACCAGGAAAACCCAGAACTGCAGCTACAGGATCCTAAAAGCACAGAACTCGAAGTAAAGACCACAGGACCTGATCTCAGGACACAGAACTGGAGGTCCCAGCGTCTGGGACCCACAGGCTCTGCTCTGGAAGCAAATATTCTAGAACCACAGGCCTCAAATCTGCACACGGAATCTGCGGATGCCACAGCACCCTGCACACGACATCCAGAAGCCACGGGAGGCAGGACTGTAGCCTATGGTTTTCTAGAACCACAGGATGGGAACTAAACCATGGGTGCTCAGTCCTTCAGTGCTGGGAGGAGTGGCCCTGGACTCCCCTCATCCAAATGCCCACTTTTTACAGATGGGGAGACTGAGGCCTCAGAGTGGTGGGGCCGCCAGGGTCACCCAGCCAGGCGGGGCCCCACGGGACTCCCACCAGTGCCCAGCTCGGCCTCCAGGAACCATGGAGATGTCAGGGCCTTGGAGAGGCTGGTGGGTGAGGATGCTCCCACATGGAAAACCCTGCAGCCCGACACTGCCCCTGTCTCCCCCCCACTCCCACACGGCCCAGACCCCCGACGCGCAGGCTCACTCACCCGCCGTGTCGTAGAGGTTCAGTGTCACCTCTTTGCTGCCCACGGTCACGCTGGCCGTGTACTTCTCGAACACCGACGGGGCGTAGCGCTGTCGGACAAGGGGTCGGGCTGGTCTTCAGGTGGAGCGGCGGGGGCCCGGCTGTACGCCCCTCCCTCCACCCCCCACTACCCTTATTCCACCCGGCTCAGCCCTCCTCGCCCCGCCGGGCTCTGGAATTCCCGAGGGGCGACCCGGGGTGGCGGCCTCCGCTCCACGCTCAGGGCGCCAGGGACCCCGGAGTCTCGGCTCGGGGGCGCACAGGGGCCGAGGGCCGCCCCTCGCTCCCAGGAGCCCAAGCCCGCCCGCCCCCCAGCGGGCCTCACCTCGGGGAAGGAGCCCTGGCTGTACACCATGAGCAGCGAGGTCTTGCCGCAGCCGCCGTCGCCCACGATCACGATCTTCAGCTCCTTCCTGCCCGGGCCCGCGGCCCCGGGGGCGTCCATAGCCCGCAGCCGGCAGCACCGGCGGCGGCTCGCACGGCAGTGCGCTGGGGCTGCCCCGGCGAGCGACCGGGGCGGGGGCGGGGCCTCGGGCGAGGCTCCGCCCCTCCGGAGCCGGCACCGCCTCCGCCAGGCAGCCGCCCGGGCCGACCTCCCAGCCTCAGTTTCCCTCCTGCCGGCGTCCGGGCCCGAGGCGTCCAGCTCTCAGCCCCAGGGAAAGTGAGGCTGAGACCCCGGGTGCTCAGCGCCGCAGGCGCAGCTCCCCCCCGTGCGTCACGGCGCGCCCCCCGCCGGCAGGACCCCAGCGTTTCCGCCGCTCCGAGCAGGGCGCTCCTGATTGGCGGGCGCCTCCTTCCGGCAGGGACTCTCTGATTGGCCAGCTCGCCCTCCCCCGTCGAACCGGGACTCATCGATTGGCGGACTGTGCCTCCAATATCGGGGTCCGAGAACAGGTCTCAAGCCCTGCAAAAAGCGTCCCAGCTTTGCTCCGCTAGCTGTGCGGCCTGGGGCAAGCCTGCCTCTGGCCTGTTTCCCCACGGGAGGTGGCGGCGGCGGCGCCAAGGAAGATATCGGCCCGCGGACATACCCACCCCCCCACCCGCCCCGACTCTCGGGGTCGCCTGGGTGTGCAGGGTTGGGGGTGCGGAACGAGGGTTCCGCTTACCTGGGCCCTTCCTGGGGCCGCAGGGTGGACGTCTGGCGCCCTCTCCCGGGCCCAGGTGAGCAGCCACACTGTGTCCTGTGAAGGCCCCAAGCCACGCGGTAGGGAACCTCCTTCCCGTGGGGGCCAGATGTGTGTGAACCGAACCGGCACCGTCGGAGGCTGGGGTGACCCGGGTAGATCTAGTCCCATGACCAGCCGGGCCCTGCCTGGTGTACTTTGGGAAGACTGATAACTCCCACCCAACCAAGCAATTTAAAGCTTTCTCTCCCAGTAGCCCATTCCCTGATCAAAACTGACATTTATTGAGCACTTACTACCATGTTCAGGTACTATCAGGGCAGCAGGCTAAGACCCCTGGGACCCTGGGCTGTCTCCTACACGAGCCAGGTCAGTGGCCAGAGCTGGCAGAGGTGACCGTGGAGCGGGTCTGAGGCAGATGGGCACTGGGCATGGCCAAATGAGAGTGGGATCTAATTAGTTGGGGTGGGTAGAGTTCTTTTCTAGCAAAGCCTTACCAGCAGCATGGTGTGTGGCGGGGCATAAATGACCTCACCTAGTTTCCTCAGAGGGGTGGGGCTGGCAGGATTCAGGAGATTCTTGACCTGTCTACCCAGAAGCCCAATTTTCAAATTCTCAGCAAAGATCAGGTTTTAACTGTACCCTGCCAAGCAGACTGCCAACCTGGCAGTTCCATAAATGCCGGGTCAAGGTTTTCAGCGCATGTGAGGCAAGGACTGACCAGCAGAGGGCAGCAGCCACCACCCATAGAAGCCCAAAAGACAACAGCTTGAGCTGGGAAGGAGAGGTCGGGCCAGGCCAGGTCGCCACATGGGAGCCTTCGCCAGTGCTCTGGGTCACCAGGCCTGAGGGGCATCTGGTGGGTCAACCACCACCTTGACAAAATCACAGCAACTCATCCATTCCTTTTTTGCAACACTTGTTTATTGAGCAGCAATTGTATTCCTGCCCTCGAGGAGCTCACATCTCTCATGGTCTAATGGAATTGGACAATTAGAGATCAGAACCCCTTTGGGGCTCAGGGCAGGCTGGGAGATGGGTGGCACATGAACTAAGCTTCACAATGTTGGGGAGGGCAGGCAAGCGGAAGTAGGATGGGTACCTTGCCTGGGCAAATGCACTGAGACTAGAGAGCCCCTATTAGGTTCAGCAGTGGCTCGGGGATGAGGAGGGAGCCAGAGAGAGGGGTTAGATCCTGGAGGGCTGAGCCAGCTTTCCGCAGCAGCAGGCTGAAGGTGGCGGGAGAGGAGGGACCAGGCCAGAGACAGGTCAGAAGCAAAGCCCCCAGGACCTGGGAGTGGGGGAGGCCTCAGTCAAGCCAGGATGCAGTGACAGTCACTCAGGAAGGGAGGGTGGACAAGCAGCCCTGGGTGAAGGTGAGGATGCTTGACGCTCCAAGATCACCAGGGACCTTGAAGCTCAGGGGGAAGACCACCCGATCCAGCAGGGACCTGGGGGGAGTGAACGTAGATGCGCCACCCACTCTAAATGAACGGTGTCACCCAAAGCCAGGCTTACCGTGCGAGGGGCCCTGCCTTTGCTTAAAATCTTCAGATCTCGAGACTCCCCTTTCTCATTCTGGGAAATGAGGCTCCGATCTCTACTGATAACAGAATAAAGACTTGTACAAATCTAAGGGGAAGGAATGAGGAAAAGTGAGTCTTCCCAGCCCTGCCTGCACCCGGGCACAACAGCTGACATGGGCCACTGCCCACCCACCCCTGCCCGGCCAAGAGGTTGGCAGAGCCACAGCCTCTCCCCAGCCAGAGCGTTTCTGACTGAGACCCAGCTCTCATGGTGGGGTTGGATCTAGAGCTGTAAATACCCAGGAGCCAGGCCAACTGCTCAGAGTCCCCGAGGAGGATGGGCCAGACCCGCTGAGAAGCCCAGGGCCCCTACCTGCAAGATGTTCTGACGACCCCAGTGATTCTCCTCCTCACCAGGACTTTCTGGAGAGATTTAGGAAGACAAGTAGGATTCTTAAAGCCGGCTCTTGCCACAAAAGCTGTGGGGACTCACAAGTCTAGGGAGACCGTCCAGAGGCGTTTGTGGGGTGAATGTGTTTGTGTTCACACGAAGGAAAGGCAGCCTGTGCCGTCGTGAAGACAGCAGGAAAGAGGCAGAAGCTGGCTCCACCCCTGTCCTGTCAGGTCAAGGACAGCCAGACTCAGGCCAGGTTGGGACAGGAAGCTAACAACAGTGCTTGCGGCTTCCACTTTCCTGGGTTCCTCAGAACACCCAGAGAAGCAGCAGTAAAACCTCAGCCTTAACATGGAAAGCCACTCTGAGGTCCCAGAGATGGGAGGGTGCCAAGGGTGGCCTGGCGAGAAGCCAGGTGTCCAGCCGCCAGGCCTGGGCAGGCTCTGTGGACGCCCACTTAGGACCTCTCCTGGCCTCAGCTGCCCACCAGCACCCCGGGTTGGGTGGGGTCGCTACTAGGGCCCCTAACACGCCCTCGTGAAGCCAGACTCGGACAAACAGCTCAGACTGTCTTCCAATTTCCTCCTCCTGGTACACGCAGGGAGGCAAAGCTCAGAGAGGGGCAAGGACTCGCCTGAGGCCGCAGGGGCAGCCCCGGACCCAGGCGGCCGAGATGGCGGAGGCCCGCTCTCCAGTCCGGGCCGAGGCTGCCGAGCCCCCCTCGCCGGGTGCACAGGGTCACATTCCACGCCCGCTCCCGGGGGCCGGAAGAGGCGGGCCCTGGCGCGGGCCGGAGGCGGCGGCCAGTGGCTGCCTTCCGCTGGTGTGGCCCTCTCCGGCCGCCCCCCGCGCTGGGCGGCCCGTGGACGGGGCCGCCACGCCCCCCCAGCCGCGCGGCCCCGGGGGAGACGCAGAGGGAAAGTGGGGGCAGAGGGGAGGGTTCCTCCCGGTCCCGGCCGGGCTCCGCTCCCTCCCCAGACGGCAGATCAGCACCTAACTGCTCCTGAACTGGCCCGACGGCGGGGGTGGGGGACCCGGCTAAAGGCCTCCCGGCGGCAGCTGGAAGGGGAGGGTTTCCACCCATCATCTACCCACTCGAGGCCGGTGGGCGCTCCGGGAGCCCTGAGGGCTCCGTCGAGGGGAAGGTGTCGCCCTCGGGTGGAGAAGCAGGCCAGCGGGGACCCAGAGGGCGGAGGGAGCGCGCCGCAGAGCTGAATGCAAGCCTCAGGTTGGGGTGTGGAGGGAGAGAAAGCAGGCTCAAGGCGGACACCTCGCCAACTTCTTCCAAAGCGCTTTCACCCTCTCCCCGCACTCAGGGTACGGGAAAGGGGAGGCAGTCTGGGCAGGGGTGTGGCGGATGCTCACACGCTGCTCACTTACAGCCAGCGGCTCGCGGCGGCTCCCGGGCAGTGCTGCCAGCAGACAGCTGGCACGGGAGGGAGCCCAAAATAACCCAGACAGCTGGGGTGAGGGGGTGCCACGGGAACAGGCGCTGGGCTGCAATTCAAGACACCTGGAACCCTGTCCTGGCCCTGCTAGAGGTGGCCTGTGACCTAGGTCGAGTCACTCCTGCTCTCCGAGTCAGGACACACACAGACACCCCGTTGCCACGCAACACCCGTGGAGCTGACTCTACACCCGGCTGACTCGGTGCACGGGAGGAGCCACCAGTGCTGGTGGCTTCCCAAAGCAGGGCACCTTCCCCTCTGCCCGCCGCCTCTGCCACGTGCTGCGGGAAGGGGGCTGGGGGAGGGGCGATGCGCCGGCCAGAGGCAGCCGGGCCCCCGCCCCGGGCAATAATCAGGATAACCACGGAGGCCAGCTCGTGGGAAGCCCGAGGGAGTGGCCAGCCCCCTGCACCACCCTTTCCAGCATGCATCATTATCACTTTACACAGGAGAGACTCGCCCAAGGTCGGCCAGGAGATCCGAACCCGCGGTGCCTGACTGGTGGCCCCGACAAAACCTCCATGTCAAGCCCAACAGCCTCCCCCGAACCTCAGCCTAGTCCTCACACTCAGGGGTGGGATCCGCCATGATAGCCGAGCTCTGACTAGGGGAAGCAGCGTGATCGGTGGCTCCCGAGCCCAAATGGTTCAAGGTAATCACACATCAGAGACCATGATGGGGGCTGGGGCACAGCAAGGGCCTCAGCTCCAGCTGTGCACTTCTCCAAGACCGAGAGGATGGCAGACCACCCCAGGTCGGCTGGTGGAAGGAGAATAACAATGGCAGCTGCCATAATTAAGAAGCCGATTACTATGTGCCCAGCGCCAGGCTCAAGGCTTCAGGTTCAGGTACATGAGCTTCCTTCTGCCTCACATTCACCCCAGGTGTCAACCAGCCCAGAGGACCTCCAAAGGTGTCCCCTATCTACAGCAAGAGCATCGCCAGAGAACCTACTGGTGATGCAAAATTTCGAGCTCCACCTACCAAATCAGAAACCCTGGGGTGGGGTCCAGGGCTGGGTTTCAGTGGGACCTCGACCCGATTCTGATGCATGCTCCAGTTTGAGAACCACGGATCTAACCCCATTTTTGCAAGTTAACAGCAGGTAAACAGCTAGCCAGGATCCAAATCCAGGTTTGTCCGATTCTAGAAATGGGGCTATATACTCCTAGTTTGGGGGCTGGAAAGGGAATTATGGAAATTCCCAGGAGTGAGGAGAGCCAGGGAAACCTGTTCTGCATTTCCCTAGCACCCAGACATGTGCGGGGAAAAGGCTGGTTAGCACTGTCGCTCCACAACCCCCACAGGAGCTGGAAGGCGGGGTCAAAGTACAGTCTACCTTCCTGGTAGTGGGAACCCTCAGGGTGCGCCTTTCAGAAGCAGGATGCACCCAGAACCCTCCCCCCACCACAAAACACACAAATGGGAAATACTAGTGCAGCTCCTAGTATGCAGCAGGGAATTTGCACGCCCCAAACTCCTGACAACAGAAGCTGACAAGCAAGGATGGATGGGCCAAGTAGGCCCAGCAGGGAGCCCGTCACACAGTCACACACATCTGTGTGAGGAGGGAGGGGCTGCAGAACCAGCCCAGCGGGTCTGGGGTTCCTGCCCTCCCTGGGCTCCAGGCCAGCCCCCCAACCCCCACCTCTCAATAACCCTCACAGCCGGATAAAGGGCTCACACATACCTTGGTGGGAGGACTGTCAGAGTCAAACTAGGCCTGCTCCTGCTGTCCAAAGGAAGAGGGATTGTCTGCTCTGGGCGTCACTGGGCACACTGCCCCTTCTGCAGTCAAGGGCCTGGGGGTGGAATTCGGAGGACTTGTTACGACAGCCCCCAGCTTGTGATCTGGCCAAATGCAAACAGGACAGGGTCTCCTTGAGGGCAGAGGACCCTTATAATGTGCCCTGCCCCCCATATCCCCCCGCTGCCAAGGCGGTCCTCACTCTGGAATGGATGGGAGGGGGGTGGCTGAGTCAGGAAGCTTCAGCCCAGGCGACAAGCAGCAGGCGGCGACTCATCTGCATTTCCAAAGGCCCGCCCCTCCGCCTCCCCTCCCCCAGGAAGGGCCGGAGATCTAAAGGTTTACCCCAGAGCCCTCGGCCTGGGGGGGGATCCCGGGAAAGGCCCGCTCAGCTTTCCCAGGCCCCAGCCCCCACCTCCAGCCTAGAGAGCTCGGTTGGAGAGATGGGCTCAGGGCGTCCAAGTCGGGGCGTCTGCGGCCACCGAAAGGGGCTCACTCTCAAAATGGGGACCAAGCGGGAAACCTGCCCCCTCCGGCTCGACTATCAAAGGGCGACTGGGAGCCAGGGCATGGGCGCGAGGCCCGGTTGGGCAGCTGGGGGTGGACGGGGGGTAAGAGGGAGGCGGCCTGGAACCAGGGCCGGGCCGCGGGGGAGGCTCCCATGGCCTCCGGAGGGGCCGGTTGGGGTCAGGGGGCGGCCGCGAGGCCCCGACTGGCTCCGTGGCCGTTTGCTACTGGCTCCCGCGCCGAAGGGAGGAGGAAGAGCCGCCGCGGCCCGGCCCGGGAGGGAAGCTTCCTCGTGCCCGCTTGGGCCTCTGAGTCGGGGTGGGGGTGCCAGGAAGCTGGGGGTCCCGTCGTCGAGGTCGGCCCCCTCCGCGCGGAGCGCCGTGCCCCGCGGCCTCCCCCGGCTCGTGGCGTCCACACAGGCGGCGGCGCGCCCTGCCTCCCCAACCCCCCCACAGCCGCGGCCGCCACCGCCCGAGCTGCGGGCGGCGCACGAAATGGCGCCCGTCTGGCCGCCTCGCCCCGCGGAGGCGAGCGCGGGAGCGGCCCCGCGACGGCCCCGAGGCCCGCGCCCCCACGAAACGGCCCTCAGGACGCTCCCCGGCGCGGGGCGCCAGGCCCTGAGGGCTCTTGGGGCCCGGCCGGGCCAAGGACGCGCCTCCTCCCCCAGGCTCCCAACGACAAGCGGGGAAGGAGGGAGGAAGGAAGAGGAGAGCCGGCAGCCATTAGCCGGCAGCAGCCCTGCCCTGCCCTGCCCTGCCCGGCCGGGCCCGCCCGCTAGCCAGCCCCAGCCCCAGCCCCAGCCCGCGGCTCTGCTCGAGACCTGAAAATAAAACTGGTGTTGGGGAGGGAGGAGCGAGCGCGGCCGGGAGAACAGGCAGGGCTCGGGCTGCAGGCGGGAGAGATGCTGCGTCATGGTGCCAACATGGACGCCGGCCTTTTGTCCTTTTTTTGATTAGGAGACGCAGGCGCGCCCCGGAGCCCCGAAAAGCCGGCTTCCCAGTGCGAGACTCCCACAGTCAAAAGGAAGCGGCCCTAGGCTGGGCGGGGAAGTTTCCTCTTCTTTTGAACCCCTCATCTCCAAAGTACTTCAACAATTTTTCTTTCCTCCAACCAAAGCTCAAATCTAGGAAGAGCCAGGCAGCTGGGCGCAGGAGGCTCCATGGATGCCCGAGGGTCGCTGGGAGACCTTCCCTCCGGGGCAAAAGGGGAAAGGGGTCTGAAAGCCCTTCTCACAACACACACCCCCTCCCACGCTCCGGCTGCCAAACATAAAGCTCCAGAAACCTTCTCCCCTCAGCTCCCCAACATTTGCAGCCCGTGGCCTGTTGGAAAAAAGGATTTCCTCGAAGGGGCAAACGGCAGTTTTTTCTTGTTTGTTTGTTTGTTCTTACTTACCCGCTCAGCCCGGTGCCATGGAGTCTGGAAGATCAACCTGGGCGGTGGTTTTGAAGGTGTTATTGTAAAAAAATCTATATCTGTTTTTTTCTGGGTTGTTTAGCTGGGGAAAATTTGGGGGAATGGTGTCTTTTTTGTTGTTACCTTTTTGTAAGTTACACTCTCATGCACTTTCTGCTCCTTCCACTTCTGCAAACTTTCCAGGGTTAGGTTGGCAAAAGGCGGCTTCGCTGAGGACTGTGTACTGCTCTGGATATAGCAATGGTGTGGTCATCGTTAAGAGACAAAAGGCGAAAATACACAGTCAAGTCAAACAAAAGGCAAAAGACACCAGCCATCCCAACCACCATAGAAAATACCCAAGTTAACGCTGGTGTTTGGCTCGAACCAGCTAGGACTTGTTTTCCAGTTTTAATCCAGTTTCCTGCGACGGCTTTAGTCTCTCTACACAAAGAAAAAGTCTTCCTTTCCCTTGCCACCCCCCCTTCCCCCAAAGACGAGAAAAACAGAGCTGTTTTTCTTCAAATAGATCGATTTTCAAAGAAACTGTACATGTTAATGGGAAGCAAGCTGACTAGCATTTATTGTTGTAAACATTTTCAAAAGCTTAAAGCTAACACCTTAGCTTTACCCAAGCAAAATCGTCTAAAAGCATTTTAACTGGCTTCTATTAGACAAGAGACAAAGACATACATGCAGATGAAGGTTCAGAAATTAAGGACATCTCAGCACATTAACATGAAAACTGCACTGCGTTAAGGACAGAATGGATTGGGTACTTACAATGTAAAAGGTTTTTAAAAACTAATAACGACTGTTCACAATTTTTTGTTGCTGACATTTCGCTAATCCTAAAACTATACATTTAAAACATTACCTTGTTAAAAAAAAAAGAGCAGAAGGAGTTAATAAGATGGCCAGTTTTAAGTGTTTAATAGAGGAAACTACATATTTAAAAATTTATTGTTCAGTCAAGAGAATACAGATTAAGATAGCTCCAAGCTCCCCCCACCACCCACCCACGAAAAAAAAAGAGGAAAAAAATTAAATATGTCATTTACTTAGGTTTTTTGGAATTCAAAATTGTTAATTGCTGAACATTAATGGTGTGCTATGACCTAGTTATACAAGACAAAGATGGATTCCAAGTCACAAGGAAAAATCCAGATCTTTTTAAAAAGTCTTCTTCATTCTTCCAACTGTGAGTCCTTTAGCTTGTTGAGAAATGCTAAACACCACATTGAGGCGTCCTGAACTGGATGGTGGAGTCAAAGGAAAAGCATTCCCCATTTGCAACAAAGGAAAAACCCACTTGGCCATTTAATTCCATTGCAGAAAAATGGCTCCCCTCATCTTGTTGGCCTCTCCTTGGTGTCTGATGAAGGATGTTTTGAGATCAGCGTCTAATAACTCAAGCCCTATAGAAGCCGTGCGCTGATTGGCTGCCGCGCCCTGCCGCCCTGCTCCAGCCAATTACCTACCCACGGCCAAATTACAAACCCCGAAAAGGGCCCCAGTGTGAGATACACCGCCGCGAAGCCCCGACGAGGCAGCTCCTTCCCCTCGGCCGCCCGAGAGGAGAGGCAGAGGGGGCTGCAAACGCGTCCTCGCGAAGCCCGGGAGCCTCGGAGTTGAACTCACAAAATGGAAGCCGCGCGCTGATTGGCCGCCGCCACTCCCGGCCCTTTAATAAAGAAAGGGGAAGGAAAAGATAAATGCAGAAAAGGGGGACTCTCCTTCGCTGCTGGCAGGAGGGAGAAGAGGGGGGGCGGGTAGCGGGGAAGCATGTGTTCAGGACAATTACAGGGCGCTACCCTCCAAAAATAAAAACACAAACGCTTCTGTCACCCAGGTCCAGGCGAAGGCTGCATCCTCCGAGGAATATGAGTGCTAATTTGGCTGAAATCCTGGTTCCCCCTCCCCGGCTCGGGTCCTGGGGGAGGGGGTCGCGGGGCCGGAGAGGCAGCCGGAGCGGAGATCCTCGATTGCAACTCGCCTCGAGTCCACGTCGGCCTCCCCCCAACCCCCACGGCTCCCAGCGTCCAAACAATCACACTCCGCAAACCCAGCCCTGGCCCCCGAGTCCGCGCGCACCCCGCCGCCGGCCCTGGCAGTGTAGAAACAGTTTTGGAGGCCCGAGGCGCACGCCGCGGCTCCGAGGGCAGCCCCGGCCGCGGGAGGTAGAGCCTGGGGAGAACCCCCTCCCCCGCCAGCCAAGCCCCCCACCTAAGTCCCAGCAGAATAAATAAATTAAAAGGCCTTCCCCCCGGGGAGGGGGAGGCAGTGTGGGAGCGCGCGAGTGAGGGGTGGGGGGCCGCTGGGGCCCGGGGCTTTGGCGGCGCAGCTGCCGCCGCCGGGAGAGTGCCTGGGGAAGCAGCGAGGAAGGAGAGGGGAGGAGGAAGAGGAGGAGGAAGAGGAGGAGGGTGAGCGCTCGGGTCGGGCTCCTTAGCGGTGTATTGTGGGATGTGCGGCTACTGGGAGCCGAGCCTCCGCCGCCAGCCGCCTCCCGAGCAGCAGCAGCAGCAGCGGCGGCGGCGGCAGCAGCTCCGGCCCCGGCAGCCGCGGCGGCGGCGCACCCCCGTCCCGGCCCCCCGTCCGGCCGCCCCGGCCTCGGCTCCCGCGGGGGACACCATGTACTGGCTGGCGGCGCAGGGAGGCCGGCGCCCGGCGGGGATGTAAGCGCGGCCCGGGAAGGGGGAGGCCGCGGCCGGCAGCCGGGCGGCCCGAGCCCCCAGTCCCGGCCCGAGCGAGCGAGCGAGCGGGCGGGCGGGCGGGCGGGCGGCGCCAGGCCTGCCGCGAGCCCCGCGCCCGAGCCGGGCCCGAGCCAGCGAGCGAGCGCCACGCCGGGCGGCCGGGCGGGCACCATGGGCCGGAGCCCGCGTCCTCCGGGCGCCCCGGGCCGCGCCAGCCCGCACGGGGGGCCCCCGGGACCCCCTCGCTGCCGCCCCGAGACGGTGGCCGAGCGGGCGGGCGCTTAATTCTCCCGGAAGGTTTAGTCTGTCTCTTCATTCTTATTTTGGGGGGCGCAAGCGAGACAGCTCCTTTTGGGGCGCGCTGGTAAGGTGGGAGGGGGTGGGGGCTCGGTGATTTGATTATTTCGCGTGTGTGTGTAGAAGCGGCCGCCGCCGCCACGGCGGAGACGACAACAACTTGCTCGTTTTCAGGTTGGGTTAACGGCATGGAGAACAGTCACCCCCCCCACCACCACCACCAGCAGCCCCCGCCGCAGCCCGGCCCTTCGGGCGAGAGAAGGAACCACCATTGGAGAAGTTACAAGTTGATGATTGACCCGGCTCTGAAAAAGGGGCACCATAAACTGTACCGCTACGATGGGCAGCATTTCAGCTTGGCAGTGAGTAGCCGGCGCGCCTCCCCGCCCCCCCTAACCCGCAGCCGTGTCTGGGGACGGGGGCCCCGAGCGACCCTGGGATCCCCCTCCCGATCACCGGGCCAACTGTCAGCCACGTCCCCAGTCCCGGAGTTTGACAAGTGCCTGGAGAAGGGGGTCTGCCCCCTGCCCCTAGGGAGTGAGACCAGCCCTTCCATTCTCCAACGCCCCCCGCCCCCCCCCCCCCCACCGACCCCCGCTTCCTTCGCTACAGATGTCCAGCAACCGCCCGGTGGAAATTGTCGAAGATCCCCGGGTCGTCGGGATCTGGACCAAAAACAAGGAGCTGGAGCTATCGGTGCCCAAATTCAAGGTAGGACCCCTCCCCTTTGCCCCCGCGGCCCCTCTTCTCCCAGCCCCCTCCCAGAGTTCGAAAATAACGCCAATTCTGACCCAGCCCAGCCGGATTCGGAGTTCCCGCTGTCCCGGGCACGGGAGGTTTTGGCGGGGAAGAGGAGGTTGTTGCCGAGAGGGCTGTCCCCTCTGGGCTGCTGTAAACAGAATAACACTCGGGGAAACTGTAACCAGGGCGCCGATACAGTGTCCCGCCCGCCCGGCTGGGGGCTCGGGGTCTCCATCTGGCTCCTGCCAACTCAGGGACTCTGTCCCGGGACCCGCCCCCCTTCCCTGCCGGAGCCTTTCAGAGGTCAACTTCCTAGCCCAGGGGGTCGCCCCTGACCCGGGAGCTGGGAGAGGGGGCAGAATGGGGGGTGGGGAAAGAGAAACTGTTTCTTTTTCCCCTTTCCTTCCGAACCCTGAGGACTTCCACGTTCCAAACGATTTAATCCTCCGCTTCCCGGGCCCGCCCGCGTGCCTTTTTTTTTTTTGGAAAAAAAATTATTTTTTTACCCCTCATTGTTTTCAACGGGCGGGCGAGTGGGGAATGTTGTGTTTACCCCTCGGTTTCAGTGTTCTCCAAACTCCTTTACCCCTCCTCCCCTGCCAGATCGATGAGTTCTATGTGGGCCCGGTGCCTCCGAAGCAGGTGACATTTGCCAAGCTGAATGATAACATCCGTGAAAACTTCCTGAGGGACATGTGCAAGAAGTATGGGGAGGTGGAGGAGGTGGAGATTTTGTACAACCCCAAGACCAAGAAGCACTTGGGCATTGCCAAGGTGGTCTTTGCCACGGTCAGGGGCGCCAAGGAGGCTGTCCAGCACTTGCACAGCACTTCTGTCATGGGTAACATCATCCACGTGGAGCTGGACACAAAAGGTGAGTGGAGGCCGGCCGGGGCCTGCCCATGGGGAGGAGCTACCAGGAGGCCTGTCCGTGTGGCCCCTGCCCCTCCCAGGGACCCGGGCCTGCAGTGTCCCCCCAACCACAGCCTCGTTTATTTTTTTGTCCCCCCTGAGGATAGAGTCACGTGGAGCTAAATGTGTTGTCTGTTGCTAGGAGACAGGCTAGAATTTACCAAACGTGCCAGTCCTTGGCCGCTGTGCCCCTCGGGACCATCCGGAGGCTTCCCCATCAATGGCACCCGGGCGGGGCCCTCCCAGAGCCCTGGTGGCCTCGGTTTAGACAGTCCCCAGTGTTGCCGGCTGTGTTCGGGGAGGAGGCAGAGTTTGTTTATTTGTGGGGGCCCTGAGGAAGGCCACGAGGATGCCTTTAAATGAATAGAGCCCTCAACTAAGAGAGTCCTCTGAGGATCCAGGGTGTCCCCCCACCCCCACCCAGGCTGCCCCTTCCCCCTGGCTGTAGGAACCAATCTGGCCCAGGAGTGTCTTTTCATTGATAAGGTTCCCAGCAGCGCGGGGCGGGCCTCTCTGGGTACTCCGGGGCTGACACTGTGTCTTCCCTCCTCTCTCTTAAAGAGACAGCAGCACCTCCCCTGCACTGGAATCCCGCTCCGCTCTCCTTGGCTGTCTGAGGCAGGCGTGGGGAAAGCCATGCTGGGGAGGCCACACCTGCCACCCCCAGAGTCCGGGGAGGTCCTTCCTGGGTGCTGGCTGGAGGGGCTCAAGTAGTCGGTAGCATCCTCTAAAGTTTGCTTGTGGGCTCTCTAGGGAAGTTCCCCAGAGGTAGAGCTTAGAGAAACCTTCCAGCTGGAAGGTGAAAGGAAGTGCTGGGCTGCAGTGAGGGCCAGCCAGCCCTCTGGGCAGAGTACCTTGTCCCAGGGCTTGGGTGGGTGGCTTCCAGGGGGGACTTGGAGCACCTGGGTTTAGCACGCCCAACCCAAGACAGGAAAAGCAAAACCTTCCCTTCTTCCTTTCAATAATTAATAAACACTGACTGAGTCTCCAAGACCATGCTGGGTGTTGCAACGATCCCCACAGGCTCCTTTATCCCAAAAACATTTGCTGAGCCTGGTCCTAGTTCTGTATCTGCTCAGGGAACAAGGCCACAATTCCTTCACACCCCCACCCGGCTCCTTTCCCTAGTTTCTCAGTCTCCAGGAGGGGTACAGAGCCTTTGAACCCTCTGCACCCCCTCAGGTGGCTGTAGTCTGATTTCTCCCTGAGAATCAAATGTGGAGGTCCCTCCCCCGTCACATCCCCACATCTTAAAGAGCAGCCAGCTCTTATCAAAATTTCATTTCTGCAAAAAAAAAGAAGTAAAAAGGTCCTCAGAGACTGCCAACAAAAGTTTGTATTTCAAGAAAGAGACCAGTAAAGTGTAGCTCAAGGAATGCATCTCCTTTGCATATGTAAGCAGCTGCCTCGGAGGGCTCTATAAATATCAATAATCTGGGGCCCCTGGTCTATAAAGGCCTCTCCCAACTGGGGGTGGGGGTTACAGTACCAGGCTCAGTGGAACCACGCCCCCGGCAGGGGTTGTGATGTGAAGCCCAGTGGGGGTCCCCCCAGATGGGACCAGAGTGGAATCTGCAAGCTCTGCCGGCATCTGGCACAGATGGGTTAACAAGTTGTCACCTCTGTGTCACTGAGCTTTCCCTCCCCTTGCTGGAGAGGAGCCTCTCACTGTTGGGTGGGAAGACAAAAGAAGGGGGAGGCCAGACTTTCCTCGGGTGCCGTGGACCAGGTAATGAGAAAGGGGCCATGTGTTGGAGGTGACATTTCTGGACTGGAGGGAGTTCTGGCCCCACAAGGCATTAAACTGAATCTTGGGATCCAAAAAACCATGCAGGTTAGCAGCTTTGTTAAACAGACAGGAGGGGTGGGAACTTTCCCGGGCCTGGGGTGTCAGGTCTGAGGGGCCCACACGGATGCCAAGCAGGTTGGAGCCCTGTGGGGGCCGTCCCCTCCCGGAGCCTCGGTGAGTGCCCCTTGCCCTCCCCCCATTCCCACAGGGGAAACCCGCATGAGGTTCTACGAGCTGTTGGTCACGGGCCGCTACACACCCCAGACCCTCCCAGTGGGTGAGCTGGATGCCATCTCTCCGATTGTGAACGAGACCCTGCAGGTGGGTTTGTCACCATCACCGATCCCCATCACTGGCTCCTTGATATGCACCCCCCCCCATGTACTTCGCCATCTCCAGCTTGGAGACCAAGGCTCAGAGAGGAACACAAGCCTGACCACACTCACTCGCCTCAGGGTGGGAGGGCATGTGTCTGAAAGCCGTGTTTTCCCAGGATCTTCCCCGTGGCTTGCCTGGAATTGGTCCTGTTCTCTGTGGCTTCCAGCCCATGCGGGGCCTCTCCCCCCAGCCCTCCCTGGCATAGAGGCAGAACCCCCCACCCCAGGCCTGGTGCTTCCATGGTGATGCCAAACATTGTTGTGCCCAGGGTCCCAGCGTCTGCTGTCCTGTGCACTCCTCCACCCCTGCCCTCAGAAGGCAGAGTTCAGGGCCTCCTTCCAGAACAAGACTAATCCCTTCCTGAACCATTGCCTTGTAGGGCAGACACCTGGACAGCCCTCACGCAGGGGCTGGGGGGATAGGTTCTTATCCCATCTCCTCCCCAGCCTCGGCCCAGTCACCCTCAGGAGTAGTTTTTCCACAGTGAAAAGTCTTTGTTTGCTGGCTGGATGTTCATAAGGTGCTTTTACCATGCCATCCTATTTAAATCCTAAAATGTTAAGAGAGACAGTTAGAATTCCCGCTCTACAGGTAAGGAAGCCGAAGCCCTTGGCTGTCCCCCCTCACTCCCCAAACCATGGTTCTTTCTGCTGCTTCTGCTTGGAGAGTTCTGACAGCCTGAGATAGGAAGGAATTCCCAGCTCAAATCAAGATGTCAGTCTCCTCTTTTCTCAGTCTCTGGAATCACAAAAACTTTCGAGATTCCCTGAGGATAACTGGCTATCCCAAGATTAGAGAAAGATTATCACCATCCCAATTTCCTGCCTCAGTCACCCGCTTCCTCTCTCCCCATGCTGGTGTTCCAGAGCAGCCAGTTTGCTCTGAGCTCCCTAGCAGCCAGAGTGAGAAGGGAAAGCAGCCCTATTCCATTGCATGTTCCCCCAGTGATCTCACATCCCTCTCTGTCTCTAGCTGTCAGATGCCCTGAAACGGCTCAAGGATGGCAGCCTGTCTGCGGGCTGTGGCTCCGGCTCATCTTCTGTCACCCCCAATAGTGGTGGGACACCCTTCTCTCAGGACACAGCTTACTCCAGCTGCCGCCTGGACACACCCAACTCCTATGGACAAGGCACGCCGCTCACGCCTCGACTGGGCACCCCCTTCTCACAGGACTCCAGCTACTCCAGCCGCCAGCCCACACCCTCCTACCTCTTCAGCCAGGACCCCACAGTGACATTCAAGGCCCGGCGGCACGAGAGCAAGTTCACGGACGCCTACAACCGACGCCACGAGCACCATTATGTCCACAACTCGTCCTCCATCGTGATGGTGACAGGGGCCCCGGCTGCCTTCCGGGGCTCCTCGGACCTGCCATTTGGGGCAGTCGGCAGCAGCGGGGGTGGGGCCGGCCCCCCCTACAAGACCCAGCCCCAGGAGTCGGCCACGTTTGCCCATACTCCGCCACCTGCCCAGGCCACACCTGTTCCTACCCCAGGAGTCACGTTCAAGTCGGCTTTCTCTCCATACCAGACCCCTGCGCCCCCCTTCCCCCCACCCCCCGAGGAGCCCACTGCCACAGCCAGCTTTGGGGCGCGTGACAGTGGGGAGTTCCGGAGGGCACCCGCACTCCCACCCCTGCCTCCCACCGAGCCCCTGGCCAAGGAGAAGCCGGGCACCCCGCCCGGACCCCCGCCCCCCGACACCAACAGCATGGAGCTGGGAGGCCGGCCGACCTTTGGCTGGAGCCCCGAGCCCTGTGACAGCCCCGGCACACCCACACTGGAGTCGTCGCCCGCGGGGCCCGAGAAGCCCCACGACAGCCTGGACTCGCGCATCGAGATGCTGCTGAAGGAGCAGCGCACAAAGCTGCCCTTCCTGCGGGAGCAGGACTCGGACACGGAGCTGCAGATGGAGGGCAGCCCCATCTCCTCCTCCTCCTCCCAGCTCTCCCCGCTGGCCCCCTTCGGCGCCAACTCCCAGCTGGGCTTCCGGGGCCCCACGCCACCCTCCTCGCGCCCCTCCAGCACTGGCCTGGAGGACATCAGCCCCACGCCGCTGCCCGACTCAGATGAGGATGATGAGCTTGACCTGAGCTTGGGGCCCCGGCCCCCACCTGAGCCAGGCCCCCCAGATCCTACTGGTCATCTGGGCCAGACAGCCAAGGTGGTCTTGGAGCTGGTCGGAGACAGGACCCCAACCTCTGAGAAGATGGATGAGGTACCACCATGTCTGTCTGTCTGTCTGGGATTGGTTTTCTTTCTGTGTTCCCTCCTCTCTTGAAACGTTCAGGATAACTAGCCAAGAGGACTAGAGAAGTGAAATAACAGATTGAATGTAGAGAATAGAGGAGGATGCCAAAAGCACCAGGGGTTGTGATTGAGCAGCTGGTTTGGCTCTGAGCTCCCTGGCAGCCGTGGAGAGAAGAGCCACATGGGCTAGTTCTGTTGCTCTCCTTGTTAGGCAAAGAGTTAGGCTTTTCCTAGGGATAAATTCTGACTTGAAGTTCTTTGGTAGGAGTTTGCTGAGACCCTGGAAAGTTAAGTCTCCCTTCTCTGTTAGTTGGCTTGGAGGTGATCAGGCCTGGTTCTGCCACCCAGGCAGATTAGGAGGGGGATTGGTCGGTGCAGTCTGCAGGAGTATACCAGGTGGGAGCTCTAGAGCAGCCTCCTAGAGCCAGGCAAGGAGGGCACTGGTTTCCCTTCTTCTCCCAGTGGCTGTAAGGGTTATGGGCCAGGTCGAGGTGAGAGCTGCAGCTGGAAGCAGGGGAAGTTTACTACCTCATCTGGTATCTCGTTGCCCAAACCTCCAGCCTCAGGAAGCTCCACCAAGGGTTGCAGGGCTGGGGGTGGGGGTGGCTGCCTCATGCCACCTTCCCTCACCCCGCCCCACCCCAGCCTAAGCACTTGCCCTGGCCCCTGAATGACTTGGGCTGGAGCCTGTGTGGCCCCGTGGGCATGAACAGCCCGGGGCTGGGAAAGCTCTGTGCCCTGTGAGCGACGAGGAGGAGGGTCCCCCTCCCGGGCCCTTTGATTCGCCTGGCTTGGCTGCCTCGGGGAGGAACAGGGAGGAACTTGTCCTGCCCAGAGGGGGCCACAGGTGGCTAGGGTTCCAGGGGGCCTCCCGGCAATTCTGGGGAAGTGGTTTCTGGTGCCAAGGGGTCCAGGCAGGGGGAGTTAACAGGTGTCAGAGGTGGGAGCTGTTGACACCCCCCCCATGTGTTCCTCTGTCCTTCCCTCTCGGCCTTCTGGGGTGGGTGGAATGGCGTTTTTCCATGATGACCAGCTGGTCCAGGGCTGGGAAGCCCAGAGTAGCTGGAGGGAATGGGCTCCCACCACATCACAGTGGGGACGGGGAGACTGAGGCCCACACAGCTGGGGTGAGAGATGCCCCAGGACTGAAGCCCTGAGAGTCTCTGGCCTGGGCCTTGGGAGCCCTCTGCTGGCGGCCGGGGGAGCAGCGCCTGCGCTCCTGAGGGCGGAGCCCGGAGCCGAGGGGAGCACCCAGGCTGGGTGGGGGGCTCGGCGAGCAGCACGGGGGGCTGGCAGGGGTGGGTCAGATTTCCTTTCGTCACGGAGGCCTGGGGTAGGGGGGGTAAGTTCAGGCTCCTGTCCTTGCGCCTGGTCCCAGCTCTGCCACTTACTGCTTCTGTGATCTGGGGAAGGAACTTTCCCTCTCTGTGTCTCAGTTTCGTCACCTGTCAAATGGGGCGGTGAGAGCACGTGCCGCGCGCTGATGTCCCAGCCTGAGTGTGGGGCAGCGCCGGCGGGTGACTGGCGGGTGACTGGCGGGTGACGGCCGGGCGCTGGGCGCGGGAGGGCGGGGCCGGGCTCCGGGGATTGGCTGGCTGCGGGCGGGCCCGGTTAACCCTCTGTGCGCTGCAGCCGCCTGGCTCGCGCTGGCCGGAACTGAGCTCCTGCAGTTCTCTCCGGAAAGTGCCTCCTTCTGAGCCTCGCACTGAGAAGGAGAAGGAGAGTGGGGGCAGGGGAGGACCTGGCAAGAGTGCAGAGCTCTCTGCTGCCCTGGATTTGGGCGTCTCTCTCTTCTCTGCCCCACTTTCCCTTGGAGGCCTCCTTGACCTGTAGGGCTCCCCTCCGCCCTGGCAGCCCCCACAGACTCTGCTCCGCAGCCCTCCGGGGCCTCCCTGTTTCCTGCCACCCACGGAGGCTCCACCTCCCTCGGCTGATCACTGGGCCTGAGTAGTCAGGGGCAGGGCCTGAGCCACCTTCCTGGTGGTGACGACAGAGCTCGGGGCTGGGCCGTCCCTCCTTGAACCACCCTCCTCTGTGCCGGCTCCACCTCCACGGCAGGGAACCCCCGCGCTGTCCTGCCTCCATGGGCTTCCAGGCTCTGCCCATCGCCCCCTGCCTCCTTCCGTGTTCACCCTCCCCGCTGTCCCTGTCCCCCCTCCCTGGGCAGGCCACCTGGGCCAAGTCCCAGCCCGACTCCTGCCAGGCTGTGCTTCCCGGGCCAGTGGCTTAAGCTCTCTGGGTGTGTTTCCTTGGCTGTCAGGAGGACCAGAGTAGAGCCCCCTTGTAAGGTTATCCAGCGGATTGCAAATGAGACAGGCAGCTCAGCAGCCCTGGGCTCCATCCGCAGCATAAAGCACCCAGTCACTGTAATAGGTGGAAATGGTGATGCAGTAAAAATGAGAACCACACCTACCTGTGAGCCCTCAGCACTGCTAAAGCCACCTGCTCACTGCCACCTTCCCTGCAAGGCCCACATTGCCACAGAGAGGGAGGACAGGAGGGCGGGAAGAGCACAGGCTGCGGAGCTCCATCTCTTATTGGCTGTGTGGCCTTGGGCAGGTTACTTAGGCTCTCTGTGTCCCAATTTCCTCATCTGTAAAAAAGGAGGCGCTGGACTCTGCTGAGTCCTTCTGAGGGTTGATACCTGTAACATTCTCCAATACTTTTCCATACAAATGGGAGCAGAATCTATTTCTCTCTGCCAATCCCACCCTGCATCCCTACTTCATTTTTGCCCACGGCATACCGTGTACTTCACAAATCCTTTCTGGTTACCCTCCATCTCTTCCCTCTGAAAGGTCAGCTCTATGAAAGGAATGTTTTTGCCTGTCTTAGGCAGTGCTGTGTCCCCAGCATCTAGAACAGTGCCTGCACACAGCAGGTGGAGGTGGATGTTTATTGAATGACTTAATGAATCCTCAGGATAACCCCACAAAGCAGGTACAAGGCAAATGGGAAACCGAGGCTCAGAGAGGTTAAGTGGCTGGGAAGCGACGGAACCAGGATCCGCACCTCAGAGCCCACGTGGCTCGTCCCTGTGCCCACAGCGATGCTTCCCCAACTGCAGATGTTCTGAAGGGTACAACGGGGCCCATGTGGCTGCCAGCCTGCCCTTCACCCCCCTGCCCGCTCTCCCCACAGAGCCAGCCGTCCTCGGGCGAGGACATGGAGATCTCAGACGACGAGATGCCCTCGGCCCCCATCGCCAGCGCTGACTGCCCCAAGCCCATGGTGGTGACCCCAGGGGCCACGGCTGTGGCGGCCTCCTCCGTTCTGGCCCCGACCCTGCCCCTGCCCCCGCCTCCCGGCTTCCCACCACTGCCCCCACCCCCACCGCCACCCCCACCGCAGCCCGGCTTCCCCATGCCCCCACCTCTTCCACCACCACCGCCTCCCCCACCCCCAGCCCACCCTGCCGTGACAGTGCCGCCACCACCCCTGCCAGCGCCACCCGGCGTCCCGCCCCCGCCCATCCTGCCGCCGCTGCCGCCCTTCCCGCCTGGGCTGTTTCCCGTGATGCAGGTGGACATGAGCCACGTGCTGGGCGGCCAGTGGGGCGGCATGCCCATGTCCTTCCAGATGCAAACACAGATGCTGAGCCGGCTGATGACGGGCCAGGGCGCGTGCCCCTGCCCCCCCTTCATGGCCGCCGCGGCCGCCGCCGCCTCTGCGGGGCTGCAGTTCGTCAACCTGCCGCCCTACCGGGGCCCCTTCTCCCTGGGCAGCAGCGGCCCAGGCCGTGGACAGCCCTGGCCGCCCCTGCCCAAGTTTGACCCGTCGGTGCCGCCGCCAGGCTACGTGCCTCGCCAGGAGGACCCGCACAAGGTCACCGTGGACGGCGTGCTGCTGGTGGTGCTCAAGGAGCTCAAGGCCATCATGAAGCGCGACCTGAACCGCAAGATGGTGGAGGTGGTGGCCTTCCGGGCCTTCGACGAGTGGTGGGACAAGAAGGAGCGGATGGCCAAGGTGGGTGGGGCGGCCGGGCGCCTCCCCTCCCCGAGGACCTGGCGGTAGAAACGTGCCGTCTACACCCCAGGGCGGAAGCTGCAGGTGCACCAGCCCTAGCGCTTGGGAGAGCATTTGCTAGCCACTAGACAAGTGTAGCTTATTTACATTTAAATTAATTAACATGAACAAAAGCTAAAATTTTGGTTCCTGAGTTGCACTAGCCACGTTGCAAGTGCTCAGAGCAAATAATATGTCTTATTATTTGCTTTTTCTTCATCTTGTAAATTACCTATAACCGTTTTCTCTGTATAATCCTCTCCTGTAATATTTTTAACCCACGCAGTCCCCACCCTCAACCCCCGACCCCCACCAGGACCCACATTGGGAGATGCTTGCAGGCGACTGACAGCCTCAGCTTCCCATCTGGGTGGTCGGGTAATGACACCTCTCTGAGCAGTCTCAGGCGAACCAGAGGAAATTGCTGATGTTCAGCTGTTTACGGTTCAACCGAGTCGTCCCAACCCCTCTGGGTCAGCAGTAGTCCCAGCGAACCACGGCTGTTCCCTTTGTAACGTAAATAAAAAGAGCCTGTGACCGCTTGAAACAGAGCATTTTTCAGGGGCAGCCCCTGAGTGTGCAGTGAAATCCATTTAGTTGGTGCTGTTTTTTAAGACATCCGAACAGGATCAGGTAGAGATCGAGTAGGAAAGTGAAAAGATTATTTTGTGAAACTTTTGTTACAACTGTGTAGCTGTATGTTGGCAGCGTGTTTCTTTAGGATTCCAGACTGCAGCCTGTGAAAGTGGCTGTTCTCAGGACGGGAGCTGGAACTGCCCCATTTTGGGGTAGGGGGGTGGATTGAGGGTCAGTGAGGCCAAGCGGAGTGCTGGGAGCAGCCTGTGATGGGCACGTGGGGCGTCTGCGCACAGTGACCCACGGTGGCTTTCCCTTGAGAGGCAGGCAGGCATGGGAGGTGCCGGGGGCAGCCCCAGGCCCCACGGTGACCGTCCCGTCCCCGGCCACTCCCCAGGCCTCGCTGACCCCCGTGAAGTCAGGCGAGCACAAGGATGAGGACCGGCCGAAGCCCAAGGACCGCATCGCCTCGTGCCTGCTGGAGTCGTGGGGCAAGGGCGAGGGCCTGGGCTACGAGGGCCTGGGCCTGGGCATCGGGCTGCGCGGGGCCATCCGCCTGCCCTCCTTCAAGGTCAAGAGGAAGGAGCCGCCGGACACGGCCTCGTCGGGCGACCAGAAGCGGCTGCGGCCCTCCACGTCCGTGGACGAGGAGGACGAAGAGTCCGAGCGGGAGCGGGAGCGGGACATGGCGGACGCCCCCTGCGAGGTCGCCAAGCGGGACACCAAGGGCGTGGGTGTGCGGCGGCGGCCGGCGCGGCCCCTGGAGCTGGACAGCGGAGGGGAGGAGGACGACAAGGAGTCGCTGTCCGTGTCCTCGTCAGCATCCTCGTCCTCGGGCTCCTCGGCGACCTCGCCCTCGTCCTCGGCCTCCGGCAAGGAGGAGGAGCAGGAGAGCACCGAGGAGGAGGAAGAGGAGGGGGAGGAGGAGGAGGACGGAGAGGAAGGCCCCAGGAGCCAGGTCTCCTCCTCCACCTCGTCCACGTCAGAGAAGGTGCAGTTGGGGTGCGGAGGCCGGGCCGGGGTGGGGCACGTGGGGGCCGGGCCCTGTGCTCAGCTGGCCCCCACCCCATCCCTCGCCCCCAGGACAGTGAAGACGACCGACTGGGGTCTGAGAACGACGAAGACTCGGCCCCGTCTGAGACGAGCGAGAAGGAAGAACTGGACTCGGACGGAGGTGAGTGCGGGGCCTGGCAGCCCAGACCTGCCCAGGGGTCCCCCTGTCCTAGGAGCACAGGGGATGGACAGCGCTCGGGAATGCTTTTTGGCGTGAAATATCTCGATTTTGAGATTTTAATTCCCTGACGCACACACAACGTGTCGTGGGACTCCATTTATAAGAAATGTCCGGCGTTGGCTGATCCAGAGAGGCCGAGAGCAGTGGGGGGGGTTGCCGGGGCTGAGGGTCTGTGGAGGGGCTGCCAGAGTGGGAGGCGCCTTTGGGGGGTGAACATGTTTTGCCCTCGATGGAGGTGGCGTTTGCACAGCCCTGCGTGTGCCCCAGCCGCCACCGAACTGTTCGCTCTACAAGGGCTGACTGTGTGGGGTGTGAATTCCACGGACTGCTTGCATGCGCACCCGAGGGCCACCAGTCGGAGACGTTGGGTAAAGCACCGGCAGGCGTCGGGACACCCCAGGCCGCGCGACAACCCTTGCCCCGTGTGTGTCCCGTGCAGAGGCCGCCGCCAGCCCTGCCACCTCCGAGGCCGCGGCCGGGTCGTCCAGCGAGAGCGCCGAGTCCTCTGGGCTTGAGTCGAGCTCCGAGTCCGAGTCCGAGTCCTCGGAGGATGAAGACGAGGCGGTGGCGGAGGAGGAGGAGGAGGAAGATGAGGAGTGTGTGGTCCCTCCTGCCCCGGAGGCCTTCCAGGAGGAGCTGGGAGAGGCGCCGGCAGCCAGGGGGGCACCTGCAGCATCAGCCCTGGGCCCGGAAGAGGAGGTGGATGTCGAGGTGGAGGACCAGGCCGCCGAGGAGCGCTCCCCCTCGCGGGAGGAGGCCCCCCTGCCTGTGGGCGTCGAGGCACCACCGGGTGGCCAGGAGCCCCCTGAGGAGCTGGGCCCGAGCCAGGGCGGGGCCACGTCGCTGTCTCCGGAGCCCCCTGCCAGGGAGATGGAGGCCCGGCCCCCGTCACCCACCGAGCGCACTCCAGGTAAGGCCTCCAGCTCCCGGGAGGGCGGCAGGGACCGGGATGTCCTCATTGGCAGAAGGAGCCCAGGCTCCTGGGGTAAATCCCTCTCGAGCCTCAGTGTCCCCATCTGTCAAGTGGGACCAAGGCTTAGTGCCTCCCCTGTGGGGTTGCACACTGGATGGGCTACGAGGCCACACGAGCGCCACATGCTCGACGAGCACCAAAAGGGAACCGCCGCTGTGACCGGCCCTCAGTGCCAGGGGCTCATCCCTGGACCGTTGGCACCGGGTGATGCCACTGGGGTGGGGGGGGGGCTGTGGTCACCCCTGCATGCTCCACTGTCTCGGTGGAGCCTCGTGGAGTGTACAAAGGAAACAGCTCTAGTGGAACCATCCAGGAGAACTTTCCGTGATGATGGGAACGGCCCAGACCTGCCCCGTCCAGCACAGGAGCCACAGCCCCACGTGGCTACCAAGCCCTTGAAATGCGGCGACCGCCCCCAAGGAGCCGAGCATGCAGTGTTTAATTTTAATTAACTTGGCTACTTGGTATTTAAGTTAAAGAGCCCCATGTGGCTAGCATGGACTTCTAAGAAGTCCTTCAGAAAAGAAACCTACTGTATCTTGCTTAATTCCATGTTATTTGGCCACGGAGCCACAGGACATTGGCTGTTAAGTACATGCGGTGACCCTGGTCCTGTTTTGGTTGCTGACGAAACAGCAGATCAAACAGACCAACATACCTGCCCTCGTGCAGCTCACCTTCTGGGGCAGGTGGAGAGCTGGTGATAGATAAGTTAGAGAGTATATGACCATGGTGAGAAGTGCTAGGAGAGAAACTTTAAAGACTGGCAAGTCTTGCAGAAAAGAGACATTGAATTTTATTTGGCCACAGAACTCATTTTTCTTGGACCCGCTCTCCCCTGTGCCTAGGAGCGTGGCTCTGAGGGGCAGTTTCAAAGGCTAGCACCCTTGTGCTTTTTGTCTTTGATTTATTCAGCCATCATCTGTCGTGCACCTGCTGCGGGCCTGACCCCGTGCTGGCCACTGAGCGAGGTGGTGTGGCTGAGACGGGTGGTCCCCTGCAGCTAGGCAGCCCGGGCCCTCAGGGGCTCGTGAGTTGGCCAGTTATCAGGCTCAGAGCAGGGCAGGGATAGATGTCTGGATGCAATCAATGATGGTCTGATTTTCTCCCGTCTCTGCAGAGGGTGATCTAGAAGCGGAGCCCCAGCCCCCTACGATGCTGTCCTTGCCCCTGCAGCCTCCACTGCCGCCCCCCCGGCCGCCCAGCCCGCCGCTGGAGCCCGAGACCCCCGTACCCCCACATCCTCCTGTCCCTCTGGAGCCTGCCCCCGAGGACCAGCCCCCACGTACCCCAGGCCTCTGTGGCAGCCTGGCCAAGTCACAGAGCACAGAGACGGTGCCGGCCACGCCGGGCGGGGAGCCCCTGTTGTCGGCAGGCAGCAGCAACCTGTCTCTGAGTCCCCCGCACGTGCCCAGCAGCCCCTTCTCCTACCCTTCCCAGTCCCCCAGCCTGAGCAGTGGGGGCCTCCCGCGGACACCTGGCCGGGACTTCAGCTTCACACCCACCTTCCCCGAGCCCAGCGGGCCCCTGCTCCTGCCCGTGTGCCCCCTCGCAGCGGGTCGGCGCGATGAGCGGGCCGGGCCCCTGCCCTCCCCGGTGCTCCTGGAGGCGGGCCTGCCTCTCCCGCTGCCCCTGCCTCTGCCCCTGCCCCTGGCACTGCCTGTCCCCGTCCTGCGGGCCCAGGCCCGGTCCCCTGCCCAGCTGCCCCCCCTGCTGCCGGCCCCCCTGGCCCCCTGCCCACCCCCCATCAAGAGGAAGCCGGGCCGGCCCCGGCGCTCCCCGCCGGCCGTGCTCTCCCTGGATGGGCCCTTGGGCCGGCCACCAGGGCCTGCCCTGGGCAGGGATCTTCTCCTCCTGCCAGGCCAGCCACAGACCCCCATCTTCCCCAGCACCCATGACCCCCGGGCTGTGACGCTGGACTTCCGGAACGCGGGGATCCCAGCGCCCCCACCACCCCTGCCCCCCCAGCCGCCCCCGCCCCCGCCCCCACCCCCCATCGAGCCTGCCAAGCTGCCATTCAAGGAGCTGGAGAACCAGTGGCCCTCAGAGGCCATGCCCCCGGGCTCCCGCGGGCGCAACGAGGCCACCGAGGAGGACATGGAGCTGGCCAAGGTGCGGGGACCGTGGCGCCGGCCGCCCAAGAAGCGCCACGAGGACCTGGTGGCGGCCTCGCCCGAGCTCTCTCCTCCTCAGCCCCTCTTCCGGCCGCGCTCAGAGTTCGAGGAGATGACCATCCTGTATGACATCTGGAACGGTGGCATCGATGAGGAGGACATCCGCTTCCTCTGCATCACCTACGAGAGGCTGCTGCAGCAGGACAACGGCATGGACTGGCTCAACGACACGCTCTGGGTCTACCACCCCTATATCCTGCTGGGCAGGTGCGGGTGGGGGTTCCAGGCCTCAGGGGCACAGGGAGTCCGCCCCCACCTCTGGGGCCTCTGTCCCGGACGGTAGCAGCTCCACAGCAACCCTGAACACAGGCCAGTCGCTGGCCCGTCTCGCCCCCAGGAGTCGGTGGGCTCCAGGCCCAGTACGGTGGCTCAGCCACATGGCACAACAGCCAGCAAGACGCGCTGAGGCTCTTGCCACCCTCCCTTGTCCATTGCCACTTTCAGAGCCCCCCCGGGCCTAGTGACACCGGTGCAATTGCGATCCCTGTTTCCCATATGTGAAAACTAAGGCTCAGAGAGGCAGTGGGATTGTAGTCACACAGCCACTAAGTGTCAGAACCGGGATTTGAACCCAGGGCCCTTAACCACATACCATCCTGACACAGCCTGAGGTGGAAGTTCTGTTATCCCCATCTTGCCAAACTAATTTATCATTCCCTTGATTTGGGTCAGGAACCCTGCTCAGCACCCTAAGCCTGTTCAGCCATTCAGCTGGGAATCATCATCCCATTTGCAAATGGGGAAACCGAGGCAAGAGGTGGTTAAGGAGCAGAGTCAGGAGAACTGACAGCGCTGCGGGTCAGGGGGAGGGGTGAGCCTCATGTGGCCCAGGGGGGCCTCTCCGAGTGTCCTCGTGGCCCTTGACCCAGGCCCACCCACCAGCCTCTCTTCAGCCAAGAAGAAGAAGCGGGAGGACGGCATCCGTGAGCACGTGACGGGCTGTGCCCGCAGTGAGGGCTTCTACACCATCGACAAGAAAGACAAGCTCAGATACCTCAACAGCAGCCGGGCCAGCACCGACGAGCCGCCTGCAGACACCCAGGTACGTCCTCTTCGCCACAGGGCCCGGAGGGTTTGAATCAGGGACACGAGCGTCGTGGTGTTTCTAAAGGGCCTCTCCATTCCTTTTTCAAATTCAGGGAAGGTGTATCGGGCAGGTGTTGTGTACCAGGCACTGTCCTGGAACCTAGCAGTGAACCAAACAAAATCCTTTTCCTCCTGGGGCTTCTATTTTAGTGGAGGATAGGAAATAACCAAGTGAACAGATAAACATAATTCGAGAAGGAAATGATTTGGGGGGGGGGAACGACGCAGGGGGGGCGGTTAGAAACTGAGTGGGAGGGGCCGGCAGGGCTCGGGCAGGTCCCGTTTGAAGCAGACCTCGATGCGGGCCGGAGCGAGCCAGCGGTAACTGGAGTGGCGGCAGAAAGGTGGAGAAGGATTTCCACGCAGGGTTAAACAAAAGGGGAGAGGCTCATCCAGTCCACAGAGGTGCAAAGGCCCCGAGGCAGAGAGGAGCTCAGCCCTGGGGGAACAAAAGGTCCCTGGAGCCAGAGTGGGCCCTGGGGCTGCGGTGACAGGGCCCATCGGATCTGCATCCTGCCTTGGAGGGCAAGTCCCGGGAGGGTTTTGGGAGGGAGGGCGGAGCGACCTGTGCGGTCGTAGCTGGGCTTGCAGGAGGCAGAGTGCTGCGGCAGCCGCCCTCGTCCTGGCCGGGCGTGGGGTGGGCCGGACTAGGGGTCAGCGACGGGAGAGGCGGAGGGATTTGAAAGAGCGTCAGGGGTGGGCAGGATGCAGGGCTGGACTGGGCGTAGGGAGACAAGGGAAGCGAGGGGCGCACCCGTTTCTGGCCTGGGGACTGGACAGCAGCAGGCCCTGAGGGGGAGAGGAGGCTGGTGCCTTCACTTTGGGGGAACTTGAGTTTTGGGGTTTGTGAACATCCAGTGAGAGGGGTCTGGCTGGCAGCTAGGTATGTAGGTCCAGAGCTTTGGGGTGGTGATGTCAGGTCTGGGGGCCTCAGGGCAGGCCTCGTGGGATGGAGAGGGTCACTGAAGGCCCAGGGAGGGTGGGGAGGGGGAGGAGAGACGACTGGGATGCGCCGAGGCTCATGGACAGGGTGGGAGGGTGGGAGAAGGCAAGGGCACGGGGGTCCGAATGTGGTGAGAGAATCGGCAGTGAGGGGCTGGGTCTTCCCGCCAAGAAGTGGGGACACGTCAAGGGAACCCTGAATTATTCTCTGCGATACGGAGGAACTTGAGTGCGCAGACACTGCTGGCAGGAGGAGGCAGGGAAGGGGTGGTGGCCGCTGAGGACGGCAGCCCGGGTGAGCCGGAGCACGAACCCAGGGCAGAGGGGCAGAGGGGCCCAGGACTTTGTGGGACAGGTGTGCCAAGTATGCATCGGGTTCCCGATGTTCTGGGAGCCCCTGGACCCTGCACGCTGGCCCTCTCCAAGCAGCTACATCCATCCTCTCAGTTTTCCCATCCATCCATCCCTGCAGGGCATGAGCATCCCTGCACAACCACACGCCTCCACGCGGGCTGGCTCAGAGCGACGCTCAGAGCAGCGCCGCCTCCTGTCCTCCTTCACTGGCAGCTGCGACAGTGACCTGCTCAAGTTCAACCAGCTCAAGGTGGGACCGGGCCCCCAGGGGCACCGGGGCGGCAGCAGGGCACATGTCGGGGCATGTGTCAGGGCTCACCCACCCCTCATCATCTCCCGCCTCCCCTCAGTTTCGGAAGAAGAAGCTCAAATTCTGCAAGAGCCACATCCACGACTGGGGCCTGTTCGCCATGGAGCCCATTGCAGCCGATGAGATGGTCATCGAGTACGTGGGCCAGAACATCCGCCAGGTAGGCCCGGGCACAGGGAGCCAGGTGGGCAGCACCCACCCCGCCGAGGCTCAGACCCTCTCCCCGGCCAGGTGATCGCGGACATGCGGGAGAAGCGCTACGAGGACGAGGGCATTGGCAGCAGCTACATGTTCCGGGTGGACCACGACACCATCATTGATGCCACCAAGTGTGGCAACTTCGCACGCTTCATCAACCACAGCTGCAACGTGAGTGCCGCCGGGGCCGCCGGGTCAGGGGTGGCGGGGAGCCGCTCCTCGGCACTCGTTTCCTCTTCTGCAAAATGGGCACAGGGAGGCCCTGGTTCCAGGACTGGTTTTGCTTCATTAGCTGATAGTTAAGGAGCTCCTTCTCTGTTGCGGGGAGGTCACAGTCAGTGCTGTCCAATAGAACTTTCTGCAGGGACAGAAATGCTCCGCATCCACCCTGTGCAGGGATGCAGCCACCAGCTGTGGGAGGCCATGAGCCCTTGAAACACGGCCAGTGTGGCCGAGGAGCTGAGGTCTTGGTGTTGAATTTTAGTTAAGCGGCAGCAGCCCCTTGTGGCCAGTGGTGACCGTATTGGGGGGTGCCGGTCTATGGGGGAGGCGGGCACGGATAACAGAGACAATGAGCACGCACTGTGCGATGGGCCGCAGGGAGGCTCATTCCAGGGCCAGCACCACCAGCTCTGGGCTTGACCCCGGGAAACACTGTAGGTGAGTTAAATGTCCCTGTGCCTCAGTTTCCTCATCTGCACAGCGGGCAATGACAGTCTGTCCTCGTGGGCTGTCAGGCCTGTGGGCCCCGGGTGCATGCTGACAACAGCCAGCTCTTGGTAGGTGTTAACTGGCCCGATTATGACCTGATCCAGAGCAGCTGGTAAAGACAAAGGTGGGATGAGGGACCAGAGGAGCCACCAGGTGAAGTAACTAGTGGGACAAGCAGTCTAGTCAGGGCAACTGCATGGTCAAAGGCCCTGGGGCAGGGGGAGACAGCATTTTTGAGGGACAGCAAGGGGGGCAGTATAGCTAGAGCAGGGAGCAGGGCCAGGGATGGGAGGATGAGGTTGGCAGGGGGCTGGCCCCATGGCCTCCTCAGCCCAGCTGAGGAGCTGACAGGTTCCATGGGCGGCCTCGGAAGGTTGTGAGCTGGTGGGGTGGGGGTGGAGGGGGCACAGAGTCGCCTCTCCTCCAGGAAGGGTTTTCCTGCCACTGGATCAGGAGTAGGTTTTATCAGGGTGAGTTGCAGCAGGGGCTGCTGCAGTCCAGCGAGTGGTGATGGGGCTTGATTGTGGTGGAAGCCGTGGAGGTGGGGAAACACGGACAGATGGACAGATCCCTGGGAGACAGAACCCCCTGGGCTTGATGGTGGCTGGATGTGGCATTACTGGAGGAGGAGGTGGCAGGCGGGTGCTCCTGCCTGGGGCCCGGCCTCCCGGGGGTAACGGTCCCAGGGCATCATGGGCCGAGGTTTGATCTCACTCAGTCACAGGGATCTCCCAGAGCTGCAAGAGGGATTTATGGGCTGAATTTATGGGTCTAGAGCAGGGATCAGCAAACTTTTTCCAGAAACGTTTTTGTCTTTGTGAGCCAGGTGGTCTTGGTCACAACTGCTCAACAGACAATATATTGATGAGTGGGCATGGCCCTTTGCCAATAAAACTTTATTTACGGAAGCAGGCTGCCCACTGGGGGAGGCTGTCATTTGCTGACCCCCGGTGTGGAGTCCAGAAGTGAAGCCTGGGCTGGAAATACCCACTTGGCTGGCCTCTGCCGCCTGGCTGGAAACAGAAGCCCCGGGAAACGCCTTATCATTGTCATCGTTATTTAATAATCGGAGGCAAAGGGTCCTTGTCATGCAGATGGGGAAACTGAGGCCTGAGCCAGTGACATCACAGGGCAAGTCGGCCAGGCCTCGAGCACCCCCAGGAGGGTTTTGGGGGGGAGGGTGCTGGGTCTTCGCTCACCTGCCCCCCTCCCCGCTTCGCCCACAGCCGAATTGCTATGCCAAGGTGATCACAGTGGAGTCACAGAAGAAGATCGTCATCTACTCCAAGCAGCACATCAGCGTCAACGAGGAGATCACCTACGACTACAAGTTCCCCATCGAGGACGTCAAGATCCCCTGCCTCTGCGGCTCCGAGAACTGCCGGGGGACCCTCAACTAGACTCGGGCCCGCGGTGCCAAAGGCGAGGACTCCAGCCGCTGCCGGGCCCCCCGGGGCACGTCCGCCCCCATTCAGGTGCTGTCCCTCCGCCCGCGGCCACGCCGGGCCTGGCGCCCCAACACTACCCCGGCACCCAGCAGCTCCTGCCCCCGCAGCGGGAAAGGGCTCTTCTGTCTTTCGGTCCACGTCTCTCTCACCTAGAACAGTTCCTTTCCGGATTTTTGTTCAACTCCAGCGCGAACTTCTCTCCTGTCCTCGTGGCTCTCTCTGTCTCCCTGTCTCCCAGTGGGTCTGTCTGTCTCTCTTCTCGCTGCGCCCCTCCCGATCTGTTCTCCTTCCCCACCTTTATCCTCAGCTCCTTCCCAGGAATGCTGCTACATTGTTTTGTCCTCTCTTCGTTTTCTTCTTCACCGTGAGAAAAGACATTTTAACCGTTGAAATGTGAAGGCAGAATCACAGAGAGGGGACCCCGTGGGGAGCGTGCGCGGAGGGAAGAGGCAGGGGCCGGGCCGGCGGCCGGGACCCGGGAGCACTGAGTGCCCTAAAGGCCCGGCCCGCCGCCCCGGAACCAGCGAGAGGACCCCACACCTCCCCTGACCTCCCCCCCGGGCAGTTCCGTCCCCGGCCGTTGTGGGGTGCCGTTTCCCGGAGCAGGCTCGGGGTGCAGCCAAGCCGGTACCAGGCGGGAACCTCCTTTCTGGGCTCCCCCGGCCTCACCCCCACCTCCCCCCAGATCTGGGGTTCAATGTTTACTTTTTCATTCGAATGCCAGCAAGGAGGGGGCAGCCCAGAGGGCCCAGCAGGCACGGGGGGCACTGGGGAGGATCGCGTCCGCCCGCCCCTGACCTGGCCGTCACCTTGGACCCAGGAGGGGCTCCGGCGGGGGGGCAGCCGGGTCCTGGGACCGCGCAGGTGGCGATTCTCTCACGTTATAAGCTTGGCCTGCTCACGCCAGCCCACGCCCCGTCCCACCCAGTCCCACACCCCAACAAGGCCAGAGGATATTTATTTTCGGAGCGAGCAGGTTATTTCTCCCAGAGAAAGGAAAATCTGGAAAAGATTTAAAAACTCAGATCTAAGTCTTCGACAGTTTTCTTTTTCTTTTATAGTTTACCCCTTTTTATCCCACCCCCTATCCTGTTCAGGGTTTCTTTCCATGGGTTGTGTTTTTTTTTTCTTCTTGTGCGTGTATAAAATCAAAACGAAGGGAAAAAAAATAGACTTTTGAAGTTCAGAACCAACTTCTGTATATAGGCCGCCACCAAGGACTTTTTTTCTCGGGAACATTGTTTCTTGTAGAAACACGTGGGAAAACTTTTTTGCTTATTTCTTTGTACTTCCCAAAACCATACACACACACACACACACACACACACACACACACACAAGCAAGTCCCCTATACCCCAGAAAGCAGAGCAGGCATATAAATAATTTATGGAAAGTGACTTTCGGCCGGAGTGGCTCTCCCCAAGAGGAGGGCTCCACGTGGGAGCCGCCCACCTGCCCTGGCAGCGGCCCCGCTCTGCTATCTCAGCTTGTGTCAAGCTTGTTATCATGTAAATTCTGTACAAAGAATTGTTATTTTTCTCTTTTTTGTCGTTGGTGGTTTTGGGGTGTGTGTGTGTGTGTGTGTGTGTGTGTGTGTGTGTGTGTGCTTTCTTTGATTTTTTTTCACCCTCCGCCCTCTGTGTTTGAGACGGTGACCCCCCAGCCCGATTTCAAGGTCGATGATATCGGCGGCCTGGGGACACAGAGCAGGTGCCCGGGCACAGTGGCAACCTTCTCTTCCCGCTTGAGGTTTTTCTGCCTAATTGTGCAACAGAGGAAATATTTATTTTTCACATGCGGAAATGTGTAGTTTGCAGAGATGGCTGATTTAAGTTGCTTATACAGCCCCCAGGAGGCTGTCTCATTCTGTCCCTGCCACCCCTCCCCAGCCCCCCACAAAAAAGAATGGGCGGGTGGGGGGTGGAGAAACTGGGGGGCAGAGGCCCCGGCCTCACCTCCTCGTCTCACCTTCTGGCTCTTCGGTGACCTTGGCCGGACTTGACTGAAAGCCAGGAAACACCCCCACTCCACCATGAAATGGTTTGCAATAATTCGGAAATGTGTTAGCTCATTTTTCTTTCAATTCTTTTGTTTTCATTGGGGTTTCTGCATTTTTTTTTCTTCCCCCCAGCCCCCCCCCCCGCAAAGAAGAGAAACGATAAGTTTTAGGGATGTTTGTGCATAGAGACTCTGTCATCCGTCTGTAACTTGTTTTGAGGAGAAGTATTTCCATTGTGGGCGTGTCTTGCTGTAAATATTTGTTCATATTTTTGTGAATTCAATACTATGTACCATTGTATTATAGTAACTTTTATAAAGCAAACCATAAATATACTGACTTTTCTTACAGATCCGCCGTCTCTCTTGCTCTCCTCTCTCCCTCTTTCTCATTCTTTTCTTCTGCTGGGGGCACCCCCTGTGCACGGGAAGGAGAGGTGCCCAGGCTCAGGGGACGGGGTGCCAAAAGAGTAAGATGCCTTGTGGTCTGCTCAGACCAGCAGTTCTTAAAGTGACAGGCAGTTTAAGAAGATTAAGATTCTGTGGATGGAGCCAAGACACACCCACTAGCTCTGAAGTTTTCCTTGTAGACTTTCTGAGAGCGTAGGTCTCTAAGAACACTGTTCTGGGGCTGCAGTTAAGGAAACTTGGGTATTACCAAAAGAACTTGGAAAACTGGTTTCTGAAAAAAGTGTCTGGCGATTATGGAGACATTCCTCCTGTCTGCATTTGGGGAGGGGACAGGGCTGGTAAAATAGTCACAAATTGGGAAGGATGAAATGTAGTCAGCGCTTGTGGCATCCCAGAGGTATTATGTCCCTGGTGTCACCACTGCCTGGTCCAGGGGGGGTTGGCTGAAGGGCCCACGAGAACTTTGTTAGGCCGGTGTCCACTTTATCGCTGAGAAGAACAGACGAAACCTCAGCAAAGAGCAGCCTGACTGAAAAGAGGCTCTACCTCCCCTCTTACTAAAGAAACACAAATTATATCAATTAGACCATGATGCCCTGTCCCCCGTCAAGTTGGGAGATACCCAAAGTCGGTGAGCATGGTGGGGGAGGGGGTGACGCTCAGGCACCGTCAGTGGGAGTGTAAACTGCTGCAACTTTTTAGGAGGAAACAGTAGATATTATCTCTCAGTGCTCAAAGTGTACATAAAATTCTTGGTCCAGCAGTCCCGCACTCAGGAACTGTGGGGGCGACTGTACCCAAAGGTGTGCTTTGCAGTTTCTGACAGAGATGAAGGCAGACTGAACCTCCATTAGTGGTGGCCGGGTTTGGGCATTGTGCATCCAGACACCCAAACGCTACCATGGTTGGGTTCGTGGGAATGAAAAACAAACTGAGAATGAGACAGAGCCAGGACAGAAGGTGGAGGCGGCTCCTGGCCTTTAATTCCTTCACCCACCACTCCTTGATCTCCCACTGGGTGCCAGGCGCTCCTCTCGGCCCTCGGGGTCCTGGAGAGAATAAAGCACTCCTTGTCTTCATGGAGGTGGGGAGATGAGACAGTAAATACGAGGAATAAATGCCATAGGAAGGAAGGAGTAAAATAGCTAACAGAAGGGGGGGTGGTCATGAAATTTTACAAGGGGTTGTCAGGGAAGACATCACTGAACTGACATTTGAACACCTAGGAAGTAAGAAAGTCAGCCATGGGGGTACTTGAGGGGGAGTCCTCAGGCAGAATGAACAGCCAGTGCAAAGGCCCTGAGGCAGGAGCCTGCCTGGCATATTTGAGCAACAGCAGGGAGGCTGGCGTGGCTGCGGCTGAGCAAGCAAGGGGGGTAGTTGAAGGAAATGAGGTCCGAGAGGGGCATGAGGGGTCTTGGAGGGCAATCCAAGGTGTCCAGCCCGAGGCACACAGAGGAAACACATCCAAATCTGCCCTCTGGAACCTGCTCCTCCTGCCATATTTTCAATGTCGGTCAATGGCACTTGTATCCCTGTCCCCACCTGCCACTGGCTGCCACAGGTCACCTGAGCCCAAACCCCAGGCAATCCCAGACTTCTCCCTCTGCCTCTCCTCCCACACCCACCAAGTCTGTTGGTTCCCCTTCTGCAGACCTGTCGCCTCTCCCTCTGCCCCGTCCTCCATCCCACAGGAACAGCCCTTCCTTTATTGGTTCTGCTGTGGGGGCTCCAGAAGGGGAGCCCCAAGGCAAGACATCTGCATAGAGAGGGCAGGTGGGGGTACCAGGCCCTAAGCAGGGTTGGACAAGAGCCCTTTACCAGACGTCTCTCCAAAAACAAGCACACACAGCTAGATAACACTATCTCTGAGCCAGCCACCATTTTAAACATCTATGATACTAGCTCACGACAGCGCTAAGAGGCAGGTAAACCCATTTTGCAGACGAGAAAACTGAGGGACTGAGGGACCAAGTAGCTTGCCCAAGTTCCCCCAGCCCACCAGCAGCTGATCCAGGCTGTGAACCCAGGCGGTCAGGCTCCCTGGTCTCTGCTCCACTCCCTGCCCCAGCTACCGGGACACCCACCGCTCAGCACAGCTGGTTGGTGCTGCTCAGGAAGGCAGGTCCAGAGGGGTCAGATTGTTCCAAGAAATACCAGAATCTTAGAATTTGTATGTGAAATATCCCAATTTTCTGAAATGTTGACTCACATCTGTTTAAACCTTGCAGATAAAATTAAATACACCTGTGAGCCAGATTTGGCCCAGGGGTCACCCGTTTGTAGTCTCTGGGATTACAGAAGTCCCCTCTCGTTTCATCAGCCATGGGAGGAGGATATTTTTAACAGAGAGGCTTGGGGCCTGCTGTTGCCTCTCTCAGCTCTCTAAAGCTCTTTCCCTTTGTGAAATCCCATGATCCCAGAAGCCCTGCCTCCTAGAAACTGAACAATCTCTCCAATTACCCCACTCCAACTCAGATTTTTCTTACATAGAGATCTGCCTGCTCCTGGTTCTGAGTTGACACACCGGCATCACAAGCAGGAGTCCCAATTTGGCCTCACCTCCTCTTCCCTAGTTCTAAAGAACAAACTTCTTTCCAAAGTTTTAGGACCTCCTCTTCCAACTGCTGTTTCTTTTGCAAGGGTCACTCACACTTGAGTATGAATTAGTCTCTTTCCAGAAGGAGTCTTCATTGGAAGGGGTTGGGGTACAGCTGCATTGGGGTGGGGCATTAGTGACCGACACCCAGAGTGGAGGGCAGGAGCTGAGAGCTCCCATTCCTCCTGCTGTCTCCCTCAGACCAGGAGAGAGGAACCGGCTGAGGGGTGCCACGGTCCCGCACCTGCTGAACAAGAGGCCGCGCCCGCAGTGCCTTGGCTGACACTCTCTCCTCTCATTTGTCCAAAGGTTTAGGAACTGTGTAGCAAAGCTGGAAACAGCTCATCCTTAGACGCCGTAAAGCTTTCAGACAAGATGTTGGCCAACTGGATGCCACCTCGTAGCCTCCATGCTCTTCCTAGGCGTCTCTCCCCAGATTTTCCCACGGGTGGCTCTCAGATGTCTCCTCCCCAGAGGGGCCTTCCCTCAGGGGAAAACACCTCTGCTTTATTCTCAGGTCTGTCTTTCTCCTAGAGGGCAAGCCCTCTGTGCCCCCTGGTTCCAGAGTTCCCCCCACCCGCGCGGTCTCACTTCGCAAAGCGCTCCCGCCCCGCGCCTTCTTGGCCCCGCTGCCTTCCGAACCCCTAACCCGGACGCCCCCCGCAGTGCGGCCGCCCTGGCTGCCCCCTGGTGGCGAAAGCGCGTCACTGCTCCACGACTGGCACAAACACCAGACACGGCCTCCACGGCCTCCTTCCGCTTTATTAGAAAGGACCTGACAGAGCACCGCCCACCGAGGGGCGGGGCCAGAAGGTGGGCGGGCCCCCGAGGCCGGCTGAGGGCGGGGCCTAGTGGGAGAGGCCAGTCTGGGGTCTGCAGTTAGGAACCTAAGTGTGGTGCGTATTCCGGGGCCGGGGGCGTGGTCGGACAATCGCATGGGGGCGTGGCCTGGGCGTGGCCGGTCGGGGGCGGGGCTCCGGGACTACGGAACGCCGTTGGTGCCCAGGTCCGTGAGGTTTCCTCGCCGGTTCTGCTCGTCCTCAAAGGCCTTGAACAGTGAGTTGAAGTTGCCGGCGCCGAAACCCTGCAGGGGGAGAGGAGAGGTGAGCTGTGGGCCCCGAAAGCCTCCCGGGCCACCCCTCGGGCCTCGCTGGGGACAGGCCGTGCCTGGTGGTTGTGGCGCTGGATGACTTCCAGAAAGAGCGTGGGCCGGTCCTGGACGGGCTTGGTGAAGATCTGCAGGAGGTAGCCTTTCTCGTCGTAGTCCACCAGGATTTTCAGCTCCTAGAAGGAGGTAGGGGGTTCAGCCTGGGGAGGCTGTGCCCTTCTAGCCTGACATGGGGGGAAGAGGGACCTTGGCATATCCATAGGGGCTCCTGCACCCCAAAGCTAAGAAAAGACTCCTTTCTCCTGCAGCTCCAGACACCTTCGCATATATCCCCCAGTTGTCCAGTTACCACCCACCCGCCACCTTCTGTGTCTGTTATGGTTTGAACATGTCTCCCAAAAGTCACCTTCAGGTGGTAACCCGTGTCCTGCAAATGGGGCCTTATTTGGAGGCAGGGTCTGAAGATGGGATTAGTTAAGACGGGACCAAACAGAATTAGGTTGGGCCCAAATTCAATACGACTGGTGTCCTTATAAGAGGGGAGAATTCGACACAGACAGACAGGCGGGGGGAAGACCTAGTGACCACTGAGGCAGAGTTTGGAATGATGCTGCCACCCGCCAAGGGATGCCAAGGAAGAAGGCAGGAGGAGGCCAGGAGCGGCTCTCCCCTGCAGGTTTTGGGGGAGCCTGACGCTGCCGTCGGGATTTCAGACCTCTGGCCTCGAAGACTGTGAGACCCTGACGTTCTGTGGTGTGAAGCCACCTTGCTGCAGCAGTCCTCGGAGGACATGAAGCACGGTCTAAACCACCACCAGCATCCCTGGGCCTCCCGGGGCTTCCTCCCAGGCCCCCCTGCTCTCCCCCTGCCTCCCCCAATCCATCCTCCCCACAGAAGGCAGAGGGAGCTTTTAAAATCAGATCACTTCTCTCTCCTGTTTAAAACCCTACAAGGAAAATTAGAACCCTTGCGCACTGCTGGCAGGAATGTCAAATGGTGCAGCCTCTTTGGAAAGCAGTCTGGCAATTCCTCAAAATGTTACACATGGAGTTACCGTGGGACCCGGCAATTCCACTCCTGGGTATGCACCCAAGAGAAACGACAACATGTGTCCATGCAAAAACTTGTACGCAGAGTTCGGAGCAGCACTATTCATAATGGCCAAAAAGAGGAAACAACCCTATTGTCCACCACCTGATGAATGGAGAAATAAAATGTGGCATATACAGTGGAATATTATTCAGCCATCAAAAGGAATAAAGTTCTGATACATAAACAACATGGATGAAGCTTGAAAACATGACACTGAGTGAAAGAAGCCAGACAGAAGGGCTACATATTGTATGATTCCATTAGTATGAAATATCCAGCATAGGCAAATTCATAGAGACAGCAAATAATCAGTGGTTGCAGGGACTGGGGTAACTGGAGGGATTGAGGGTGATGCCTAAGGGGTGTGGGATTTCTTTCTGGGATAATAAAGCTGTTCTAAAATCATTGTGTGAAGAATGCATAACTCGAGAAGCATACGAAAAGCCACCAAACTGTACACTTTCAATGGGTGAATTGTATAGTATGTGAATTATATCTCAATGAAGTTGTTAAAAACATTTATCTCAATAAAGAAGCCAGTGGCTTCTGGTCACAGAAGAACAAAATCCAAACTCCTAAATAGTCTACAGGAGGACTCGGCCCCTGCCTACCTCGTTGACCTTGGTGACTCCTCGGACACTGCCCTTCACCCCCTGTGTCTTTCTCTCTGTTCTTCAGACTTTCTAAGCGTGTTCCTGCCTCAGGACTTTGCACCTGCTGTTCCCTCTGCCAGGCACACACTTCCTTCACATGGCCAGCTCCTTGCCACCCACAGTTCACCGGAATAGAGCTCACTACCACCAGCTCACTACCACCAGCGCCGTGTGACGCAGCTCCCGGACACACTCATGCTCCTGGTGCCAACTCTCCCAGGTGGCTTGTGTGTGTTATTTATTGTGGGTCTTCTGTGTGCCCCCCGCCCAGGGCAGCAGGGACCTGGACTAGTTGTCCTGCTGTGTCCCAGTGCCTGAGGCAGGGTAGGGCTTAGACAGTATTTCCCAGGCAAGAGAGAGCTCAGGGCTCTTCTCCCATCTGAGCGCTCCCTGGTACCCTGCACTGGGCCTCACCTCCAGCACGTCAATGTTCTCCTTCACCCGGATCTTGGCCGTCTTGAGCTTCTCGCGCAGTTGTTTGTAGTATGTGGACGGCACAGCCAGGAACTCCAAGCCTCTCTCTCTCAAGTGGCGGATCTGTCCCGGAGCCAGGTTGAGGTCAGTCTCCTCCCCGCTCCCTGCTCGACACCTCTAGCCCTAGTGCTGAGCCAGGAGGAGGCGCAGCAGGGGGCAGGCCTATCCCAGTTCCCCCCACCCACCACAGAGAGGGATGCGTAGGCTCTGGGAGCCCCGTCAGGAGAACAGGAATCACCATCCTCTATAGAACACTCACTACGTGCCTGCTTCAAGCACTTCCTGTGCATTGCCTCATTATGTCCAGGCAGTAATGTTTTGAGGCATCTGGACTAAGATTATCCCCATTTTGTAGCTGGGGAAACCGAGGCACAGAGGGATGCAGGATTCATTCTCAACAGAGCAACCAAATGGTCTTGTTAAAATATAAGTCAAATCATGCCACTCTTCAGGTTACCCCACAGCGGCTTCATGTCTCAGAATAAAATTCAGAGTTTGTACTCTGACCCTCACCATCTTCCCCAGCCCCCACCCCCTGGCCTTTCTCCTTGCTTGTTCTGTTGCAGCCACACTGACCACCTTGCTGTTCCTTGAGCCTTCCGGGCACATTACCATCTCAGAGCTGGGCCCTGCATGTGCCTTCTGCCTGGGACACTCTTTCCCCAGATTTCCGCATGCTTCTCTCCTTCCCCTTCCTCAACCATAAAGACAAGCCTTTGCTTTCTTGAATGTCTCCTTCCCATTAAGACCTTCCCTTGCCACCCTATTTACACTTGTAATGCCCTCCACGTTCATTTATTCTCCTCCAGAGCACCCACCACCGCCTGCTGTATTACACATCTCACTTCTTGGCTTCTCTTCTCCATAAGTGAGAAACAACTGTCTTGTTTGCTGATGTATCCCTAGTGCCTAAAACAGTGTCTGGCACACAGCAGGTGCTCAGAAAGCACATCTCATGAATGAAGTTGCCAAGGTCACACAGTGAATTCTTGGGAAAGCTGAGATTTGAATGGGACGATACGCATCTCGTGTCCACTCATCATACTGTGCATGGGGGCTAACAGGACTCAGCCTCCCCAAAGGGCCATTTATTTAGGCTGAAAGGACCTAATAGATCTTATGATCTAATATCCTCATTTTCTGAAACTGAACTGAAGCCCCCAGAGAGGGGGTGAGTTCCCCGAGATGCACAGCAAGTCACCAGCAGGACCAGGATTAGAATCAGGGCTTCCAGATTCTCTGACACCTGCTACCTATAAAGCTAAGAGTGTTCTGCACAGGGACCGAAGCCTCGAGGGTGGGGAGGGGGTGGGCTCTGCCTGAGTTTCAGGGATCCATAAGGGAGTCCTGTCAACCCTCTAGGCCAGAAGGAGGGGCCCCGGACTGCCCCTGCCCTTGCCCCCCTCCCTCTCCACTTTGCAGAGCCTGAGCTGAACAGGGGAGGCCAGTTAGGAGCAGGCGTGGGCTCTAACCGTGGTGGTGATGTCTTGGGTCTTCAGAGCGATGTGCTGCACCCCGGCGCCCCCGTTGTAGTCCACATATTCCTGGGGCAGGGAAACAAGGAAACCACGGCCGTTTGCCACCATCACCCACAGCCCTGCCCCTGCAAGAAGCCCCCAAGCTGCTTCCCTGCCTTCTGGTTGCCTGGCCAGGCCCCACCTGGATCTGGGACTTCTTCCTGCCCTGCGCGGGCTCGTTGATGGGCATCTTGATGGTCTCCTCGTAGTTGGCCACCACGATGGAACGCAGAGAGCTGTACTCTGTGTGCACCTGCGTGTCGTCCACGGACCAGAATCGGTGGAACTGGAGATTCTTCACGTACCTGTGGAGTGGCCAGAAGGAGGCATCCGCTCCGAGCGCCAGCCTGGGCCCGTCTGCTCACCCCCATTTCCACCCTTCAGAATCCATTGCCGAGCAGGCTCCAGAAAGGAAACACCTCTCACACCCTAGATCTCACAGACTTCTACCTTCAGTGTGACAATTTCCTTCAAGTGGAAGAAAAGCATCTTGTTGTAACAAAACGTGGAGTATGGCAATTCTCCACTAGATGGAAGAAAAATGCCTCTAAAAGGGCCACTGTTTCCAGTTTGCACAAGGGCGTGGTTTGGGTAGTGACGTCTTCCTCCAGGCCCCCATTGTCTGGGCCACGCTGCTGCCCCGTTTGCCCAGGTGCCTCAAGGAGGGGACCAAGGTGTCACTTTGGACCTTAAATCCTCCAGTTTCCGTGGTAACATTTTTGGAGTGAATAAACAGTGACCTCAGGCCAGCCCCTTTACCACCCTGTCCTCTATTTTCCACTTTGGTGTCCGGTGACAAGAACTGGGGAGGGGGCTGGTCCCCGGTGAGGGCCGGGCCCTTTGGGGAGGAGAGGGTGGGCCAGGGGCTGACCAGTCAGAGACGGGCACCATTTCCTGGTCAGGCTGGTTTCCCACGATGTGATCGATGACCTCGAGGCTGCAGCTGGGCCTGGAGGAGGAGAGGGGGTGACGGTGTGAGATGTCTCCCCCCAGGTGCCCCCTTCCTACTGACCCCTCTACACTAACAAAATAGCTCATTTATGTAGCACTTTCTGTGAACTCATTTAACCCTCACCACAGTCCAACAAGGATATACTCTTTTACCCCCATTAAAACAGGGGTGTAGAGAAATTCAGTGACTTCCCCAGGGTTAGTGGCTGTGCAGTGACAGAGCTGGGATTTGACCCCAGGCAGTCTGGTTCCAGAGTGCATGCTCTTAGCTTCTGTGCCACCTCTCCAAGCCTCACTTGGGACTCAGTGGAGCTCCCCAGATGCCACATCAGAAAAACCCAGCCTGCCTCTGGGACAGGGGCTTTGCTTTCCATCCCATCGGGGCCAGCAACCCCACCCCTGTCCTTACGACCACTCACAGCTTGGCAAGGAGGGGGTCCTTGATTGCGGGAGCCTCAAATCCAGGCAAGAAGCGGCCCGTGTAGCCCATCTTCTCCACCAGCGTGTGTGTGGTATCCCCGTACTGTGGTGGAAAACAGAGCCCAGCTAGGCTTCTGGGCTCCCATCCCCTGGGGCCAGGCCCCACGTCACCAGAGCCACCGTGGCCCTGGCTTCCAACCCGGGTGGGGCCCTACCTCAGCGTGCAATCAAGGGTAAGTCCCCTGCCCTTTCTGAATCGATCTGCGATCTGTCATTTGTTGGGGGTTTCTTTGACGGGCTGGCAGCTCGATGAGGACAGAGCTTTTGTGTGCCTGGCCCAGACCAGGTGCTCAATAAAAATGTGTCGACTAAATGAAATTTGAACAAGGGCTTTGGCTCAAATTATACCGAACGGCTCTTTCAACCATTTTAACAAACTGTAATTGTATTTAATCTTCAGGACCTGCGATGGTCTTTGCATGACAATAACACAGGTGCTAAAAAGAATTCATATTTGCGGAGTGTCTACGACAGTGCTCTTGTGACTTTTATCCCATTTAATCCTTACAACAACCTATGAGGGGTTAGAGATGAAGAAACCGAGGCACAGACAGGTTAAGTGGCACGTCACAGGTCACGCAGGCAGGCCAACTTGGGTCCTCGCTCATGTAAACAGAGTCACAGAGAGGTGAAGCCATTTCTCCAAAGTCACACAGCCTGAGGGTTGCAGCTTTCCCAGACGCCATTTGTTTAGGTCTCCTTTTTTTTCAAAGCCCCTGTCGGAAGCTTATGCCCGGTGCTAACACCCCCCACTCACCTGGGGGCAAAGCATTACAAGTGGGTGGATGCTGGGGGGTTCGCATGGAGTGAATTGGGGGCAGGGGCAATCCTGGCAGCTGGGGGTGCACTGACAGCAGGAGGACAGGGGCCCCCCAACGTTAACTCACCGTCTGCAGCACGGCAAACTTCACTTTCCCAAACTTATCTTGCTCCACCCAGGACTCCCGCACGATTTTGGCGCCCCGTTCCCGGGCTTTCTGCAGAGGACATGGGCCCGGGGGAGGTAGTAAGGGCTCCGCTGGTTTCTCCAGTCCCAGCCAACTTCAGCTGTCACCTCCCAACACCCGTGCCTTGTGCCCATTTGGCAATTAGGGAAACCGAGGCCCAGGATCAGGGTTGGGGCTAGGGGAGACAAACCAGGTGGGGGTGGGTGTCTGCCCTCTCCACTAACTTACTCTGTGGCCCTTCCCCCACTCCAGTCCTCAGTTTCCCCATCTGTAAAAAGGGTGCTTGAATACTAGTAACACAAGCTGACATTTACAGAGCACTCACTAGGTGGCAGGCCCTGCACTCAGTGCTTTACATGCATCATTCATGTATTTATTCTGCAAAGCCTGACTTCTTGCTTGAGGGACACTCTTCTAGTGTCACCTTCTTTAATCCTTAGCAATATTACATGGAAGGTGCTTTTATCAATATCATCTTATAGATGAGGTGGTTGAGGCACAGAGAAGTTGAGTCACTTGCCCAAAGTCACACAGCCAAGAAGAGTCAGACCTGGGCACCTGGCTCTGACTCCACGCTCGGAACATCTATTCCCAAGCACAGAGCTGGGTTCTCAGCTGGGCTCAATCAATGTTAATTAGGCTCTCATCTCACCTTTACAACAGCTCAGCGAGGTAGGTGCCATAGCTATCCCCATTTTGCAGATGTAGAAACTGAGGCTCAGAAAGAGGACCCACCGCCGGCATGGGCAGAGCATCACTGGTACCCAGGTACGTGCCCCAGAAGTGCCCCTCTAGCCCTGGCTGCCAGCTCGCCCCTAAATAGAAGTCCCGAGGTGGCCGCTGGGCAGGCTCACCTGCACGATGTAGTCACAATCCTCCACCTCGAAGGCGATGTCCTTCACTCCGTCACCGTGCTTCACCAGGTGGTCGCCCATTTCTGTGCCGGTGAGGGGGTGCGGGGCTGCAGTCGAGGCTCCTCACCCGCACTCCCAGCCCTCTGGGCTCAGGCCCCTCTTAGACTCCGTCCTTGGGGTCCCCGACCCCACCCACAACCCCATGTCTGCATTCCTCGCTCCCCACCCCCCACTCACCTTTGTTCCAGGGGTTAAGGGCTGAAGAGAAGACGAACACAATCTAGGTCACGGGGGAGGGGGAGAAGGTGGGTGTAGCTGGTGGCTTGGGGGAGCGTGGGGGAGCCCCTGGCCCCTCCTCCCCTCCCGCTGCTGAGACACCCCTGGTGGGGGCACAAGGACCAGTTACTCCTGCCCTCCTTGAGGCTGCTTGACCATAGATTCTAAGACCCTGTCCGCCATAGATCCCCCCATTGGTCCTGGGGTGGGGGCTTTCTCCTGCATCCGATGGCCCATGGGTGCTGGGATGAGCTGCCAGGTCAGGCCTCCCAGTGGGGAGAACTCAAGGACACTGCCCAGACTTCCGGTTCTAATGTCTTGGGCCTCTGCCAACCTTTCCTGAGCATCTGGACCGAGCCCTGAGGGAGAGCCCAGACCCGCAGGGAGATGGAGAGAGAGAAGCACCTCCTGGGGGGCTCACCTTCCCTTGCTTGATCACGTGGCTGACCACCTCCCGGGACCCCGTCTCCAGGCCCTTGTAGGCGAATGGCTCGAAGCCCATCTTGTTGCAGTAGAAGGAGGCAGCCTGATTCACAGAGTTGCAGCCGGTTCATGAGGGTCCAGGGACCAGGCTGGGGGTCCCAGCAGAGAGCCCCCAGCCCCCCTCAGCCTGTCTGCCCTGTTATCTCAGGCGCCGAGACCCTCCTGGGACAAAGGGTCCTGGCGCATGCTGACCTCAGCTAAGCTTTCCACTGGGGTCCACGGCCCTGATTGTGCAACGAGGCTCCAAAGCACCCAGCCCTCCTGGGACAGTCCCGGGACTGGCCCTGACCCTCCCCTTCCAGGGGCCAATCACAGACCCTGCCCGAGGCCTGCCCTCTGCCCGCTCGACCCCCCGGCCCCGGCGTCTACCTGCTTGGCATTGCCAACCCAGAAGGTCACCGAGTGGAAGTGGAGGAACTGGCCTCTCTCGGGCTGAGGGAGAGAAGGGGTGAGGCTGCCGTCCTGAGAAGGGGATCTAGAAAAGGGCAGATGGGGAGGGATTCCCCACTCACCTCCCTTGTCCCAGCCCCAAGCCCAGAACTTTGTAGGAACCGGCCCCAGTGCAGCCCTGCTGAGGGCTCAGGAGAGGTTCCTCAGATGGAAATTGAGCTCCTGGGGGTTTGGGATCACGTAGGCCCCCTAGGAGGCCTGCTCAGGTTCCACAGAGGGAAACAGCCTAACACTGCAGCAAAAGGGATTTCAGTTAGACCTCAGGAAGGACTTCCAGGCAGGCTTGAGAGATTGGCAGGTATTTAAGGAGAGGTAAAGGGTTGTTAGGAGGGTGAGTGTGCGAGCACAGACATCGTCTACCCACTGTCAGTTTTGCTGCTGCTGTTCTTTGCCCTAGACCCTGACCCCCTTCCAGACCCAGGCCCCCACGCTTCCCCTTCTACTTACCTTCACTCCTTTGTTGCTGTAAGTCGTCTAAGGAGGAAATAAAAGGATGGTGAGACCTTGCTTCTGGAAGTTTCCCTGCAGATGGGGCCACCCAGGGCTGACTGCCATGGCCTCAGGTAGGGACTTACCATGACAGATCCTAGCTAAGCGTCCTGCTGGGAAGACAGAGACAAGAGGCCTGGGGAGTGTTGCACAAATGTATTTAATACAGAGCAGGCCCCGCCCCAGCCTCCTGGCCCTCCTGGGGGTGGAGAGCTGATCCTACCCCTGGTAGGTCACAGACTGGGAGTCTCTGATCCTGCCTCTGCTTCATTGGATGGAGGGGGTGGGGGTGCTGCCAGGCCAAGGGTGCAGGTGTGTGTGTGTGTGTGTGTGTGTGTGTGTGTGTGTGTGTGTGAATTGCCCAAGGCCACTGAAAAGGGGGGGCAGGGCCAAGACAAGAAGCCAAGAGCGGGTTCATTCCAGACCCCGAAGCCAGGACTGGATCTCGGGCCCGGAATCCAAAGCTCGGAAGCCAAGGCCAGCCTGAGTGCAGGGGTGGCTCCAGAAATTCCTACTTGGGGGGAGCTCAAGCGGGGATTGGGAACTGATGTTGAAGCCCCATTTGCACAGCAAGCATGCGGTTTCTGCTGGGTGAAAGGGCTGTGTCCTATGGTGGTTAGAGGCTTGGGTGTGGGGGTTTGTGTCCTGATCTGCCATGTACTGTGTGACTGGGGAGAGTCATCCACCATCTCTGAGCCTCAGCTTCCTCATCTGTAAAATGGGGGCAGTAGTAGTGTGGGGGGAGGGATAAATGGGATAAATGCAGTCCTTGGAAAAGGACCTAGCTCACAGTCCAGGGAGGAGTCCTCCCCTCTGTCTTCCTTGCCAGACCCTCCCAGGCCTCCTGGTTCCCGCTCAAGTTTCTCCCTCCTCCAGGAAGCCCTCTCAGAACTCTCCAGCCCCTAGGTCTGAGATTCAGCCAACCCCTGCCATGGATCAGCTTCACCCAGCAACCCCAGAACAGGGGCTTGAAGGCATGCACAGGAGAGCTGCAGAAATCTCCAGGCCATGCAGTTAGCAAGTGGCAGAGTAGAACTGGCTTGGGAACCAGGTTATCCTAACTCCAGAGCCCACACTCCTAATTGCTGTGTGACCCTCTATACAAATGGGATATATTGATATTCCCACCAGACAGATGGGGAAGCTGAGGCCCAGAGGAGTGAACACATGTCTCCAAGGCCAAGAGCTGGTGAGAACAGAGATCCTAAGTCCCTCCTCTTCCATTCCCAAGTTAGATCTCATCCCACCAGTCCAGACGCGTTTTCTCTTTTCTCTGTTTTTGGGGCAATTCTGGAGAGAGGCAAGGCATCCTACTTCTTTTTCCTGCCCTTCTTGGGACCACTCTCAGCCCCCTGGGTCTAAATTTCCAACTTTGAAAACTGGATGGAGGTAGTCCAGAGTGGAGCTCACTAGCCCAGAAGTTTCCACTGGGGAGAAGGGCTCAGTGCTGCCCTCCCGTCCCCCCGGGCCAGCAGGGACATCTGTCTCCTTGCATGCCGTGGTCACTCAACCCACCTCTCCCCACCACACACACACACTTCTGAGCCTGGCTTGGCTTGAGTGTCCTGAGTTTAGGGAATCAAGGGTGTAGTGTCATTAGCCCCAAGTACCAAAGGCCAGGTGGGCAGGTGTCCAGACCAACCAGCCAGGGGAGGTGTGTCTTGGTCCCTCCTACCCTCTGGACTTTGTTTCCAGAAGACTATGGGCAGAGCCTGGGGAGAGGAAGCCTGCAGGGCCTGGTCTCTGCCATTCCCACGTCCCTTCCCAGACTCTCTCACTCAGGCCAGACTGGGTCGGGTACCAGATCAGTGCCTGCTGAAGGTGGCTGTCTCTGCATCCCCACTCTTCCTTTCTGAGTTGTCACTTTGTGCCCAACCTGTGCTCGGAGCTGGGGTTTTGAGGCCTTGCTCTGAAGACCCATCCTGCACAGCGCCCTGGTGTGAAAAAAAGCCTTAGTGAGGCAGGCTGAGCTGCCCTCCTTAGGGGCCGGCCTGCAAGGTGGGCCCTGGGCCAGCAGCTGGGAATCGGGATTTCAGGAAGGTTCCCACCATTCCCAGAAATGACAAGAGTGGCTTACTGTCCCTCAAGTGTTTGCACAAAAATGCAGTTTCTGCCGAGCACCTGCTTTCCTTCTGGGACTCTGGAATTTGGGCATGTGCCAGGCAGAAAATCTGTGCCCACATGTCAATGAACAACCTTGGGTTTCGAGGCTAGGCGACATTTCGACACTTGTTGCTGGAGGATCAGTGTGCATTGTCTGTGCCTCCACTGAGAGAGGACCCTGGAAGCTTGCGTCTGGTTTCCCCCTGACTTCGCCCCATGCACCTTTTCCCTTTGCTGATTTTGCTGTGTGTCCTTTCGCTGTGATAAATCAGAGCCGAGGGTACAACTGCATGCCGAGTGCTGTGAGCTCTCCTGGAGAATCACCGAACCTGGCAGTGGTCTTGGGGATCCCTGAGACATGGGGGCCGCTGTGGGATTTACTCAGTCAACCCCGACTCACTGAAATAGGTCAAAAGCCTTGTTTGGGGAGTCTCCTAAGAGTGAAACAGTGGCTGAGCTGCTCTCTGGTATAAAATGATGGCTCTACTCCCAGGAGGATTGGCTCCCTGGGTCGCCTGGCTAACTGGGCTGTGCTGGCCCAAGTCTGGGGGGAAAAGCATAAAGCTGATGATACCTTTGGTTTTTGTTTTCTTTTCCAGGTGGGAGGAGAAAGGGTACAGATATTCCCAAAGATGAGCTTTGGTGGGCCAAAACTGACAAAAGTTTGCATTGCTCTCTCGTCCAAGGGGGAGGGAAAAAGTTAAATCAGTTCCTACGACTGCAACAAAGCTTTAGATAAACCAGAGTGGTGGAGGTGGGAAACACTTCAGCCAGCTGTTGCAGCAGCCCCCACCCCACACTCCACATTCCAACCCCAGAAGTGCCAAATTTATCTCTAGGGGTTTAAGTTCACAATGGAAAAAAAAAAAGAGGGGGCTTTTTAAAGAAATTTCTCTATATTTTATGTCTATTGCATCTGGAATCTGGATGAATGATGAAAATTATCATAAAATGTAATGTAAAATGTTACATGCTAGTAATTTCATAAATGCTAGAGGGATTGTCACAATTAGGGAAAGCTGCAAAACAAACAAACAAAAGCCCAAAGTATTAGTGGGACACAACTTTTTTGCCTTTTGCCATGGTGGGCAGCTTGAAATTGAAATTCTTTGTGTACAGAAAAACAGAGCAAGTCTCCATACGTGATAAACTTTATGATGGTTTATGCCCATTGGAGCCTCTGGGAAAAGAGAGACAACGTGGAAAAGAAAGGCAATCTCTAAATGGAGCTACACTTTTGAAGTTTCGAAAAGCAGCTTTTAGTTGCTAATGCGTGCTTCAGATGTCTGTCCCATAGAGGCCGATGATTTTGTGTTTGATGAGCTTATTTTTGAGTGGGTCTTTTGAAATGCTCAAAAACAACAAGACATAAAGCGCTTCAGAAAGCCTTGCTTGCCATTTGCATGTGGAAACCGTTGCCTGGCCCTGCAACCTCTTAACTTCACTGCTGCCAAAGAAAAGCCACTGGCTCTTTTGGAATCCCAAATTCCCCAGATCCTCATTGCCAGGGCCTGACTCAGCTGAAACCTAAATCTGTGTGCCACGAGCCCTTTCAGCCTCAACACGGGCTGCACCCGACTGAAGTGGTGTGAAATTGCACCTCTCAATCGACAGAACTCAGAGTCTGGGGTGTTGCAATTAGGACACCCCTCTGCGGGGCCATGCACCATGACGTCATCGTGGATGTTGGCAGGTACCGAATGGGTCTAGGTGTCCACGATGAAGAGCCTGTCCCCTGAGTGGACCACCTGCAACCGAGCTGCCGATTGGCAGTGATTCCTGCTAAAGTCACAGAATGGGTGAGGGACCCCTGCACCCCCCACTCCTGACAGGTCAGACTCTCCACTCTGTCTCAGATATGGCTCATGGCTGTTGTCTTGTGTTGAACTTTCCGGATTAATTGCAGTCCATGGGCTGATGGCCTGACTCTATTTCCCTCACCTTTCTCCTGGGATACACCGTAGAAAAGCACTTTGATTGTTAAATGTAGTTGTTCCCCAAAAGAGACTGAGATTTCCTAGGCGGCTCACAAGATCAGCGATGGGGATGAAAGAACCAAGAGTTATGTAAACGCATTTTTAGAGAATTTTAGAAAAATCAGGATTTCATCCTGACCAATTCCTGAACCTGATGCGTCCCTCTGCTTAATTGGTATAAAAATGTTTTTTTCTGAAAATGCTTTTGTCCCTCTTGTCCATAACCCTTCCACACCAAAGTCTGGGGGAGAATAGAGGATGATTGGAAAAAAAGAAAAAAAAAGTAAAGTTTTGATTACTGGATGGGACATGCCGATTTTTGTAACAACAGGGAAAAATTAAAACCCCAGTACCTGGGGAGGTGTGAGGGAGGCGAGGGCAGTGAAGCTCTTACCCTCCTCCCTGAAGGAAAACGCCCCTTGCTGCCTTCTCAGGCTGCTCCGAGAGCTCTGAACTCAGATTGCTGAGCCTGCATCCCAACTGACAGCGCTACGTGACAGCAGGGCATGGCTGTGGCTCTGCAGGACACCAGCCACCTGCGGGTGTAACACCTCCACCTCCACCCGAGGCGGATGGCCGGATGCCACCCACAGGCAAAACTACTGGGACCTGACTGCCTCAGTCAGTCCCTCTGAAGCCAAGGACTCAGCTGCATTTTTCAGAGCAGACTGGGAATCTTGGGGTGGGGGGAGGCCACCCTGGGGACCGTGCTAACCTGTCCCGCCTGGCCAGTGTGTGTCCTGCTTGGGGTGCAGCTGAGAATCTGTGTTTCCAGGGAGGGGGCCTCGTGTGCCCCCTGGGATTGTCCCCTGACCATCATGACAGTGCCGCAGCCCTCGAAGGCTTTCAGGTCAGCTTCACCTTCCAGCCATATCTAGGGGTCCTCCTTGGTGCCTCGGGCCGGGTCAAAAAAGACTCACACAGAAACTTAAGAGGAAGCCACCTCCCTGTCTGCGACAGTCCTTCATGGTTCACTGGACTTGTTTTAACTGGCTAAGACCAGAGCCTCTACAGGGCAAAACTGAGATCCAGATGTCACATTGGTCTTACTTCACCGATAATCACTTTTTTTTTTTCTTATGAGTGAGAAATTATCTTTTATTGTGTAAGCCATTGAGATTTGGCAGTTTACCTTTTAGAGCAGGTAGTGCTGCTAGAAGTAGTCAAATGGCTACAATCAATAAGAGTACCAAAAAAAAAAAAAAAAATGACAACTGCCACAAAGGGGACTCTGTCATTGTGGAATATATAGTACACAAGGAATTGAATATAAAGTATCATGTGTGCTTTGTGTCGGTAGTGGATTAGGTGCCAGTGACACAAAGATGGGTGAGACATGATGTCTGCTTTTGTTGTGGTTATAGGTGAAAAATGAGTGTCCATATGGTTCTCTCCAGATGAGCCCCTGTTCAATCCTTGTGGCTTGTGTATATCTCCAGCACAGAGCTGTGAACAAGGTGGGTGTCCCTAATTCCCATTACTGTCATTAGCAAATTGAATATTCTATTTCCTTTGCTTAGAGTCCAGGAAACTGGAACTTTGCTTTTGCAAATAACTTTTTTATTTTGCTGTAAAGACACCTTTAGTCGAGGGCAAAGGAGGTTGCCCCTGGCAGCTGTCCTGGATTTCAGAAGGGTTTCCCTCATTCTGGAACTGAAAAGAGGGGCCCCCTGTGCCTGAACTGGTTGCTCAAACAATGTGGTATATGTATGCTACACACTTGCTTTCCTTCTGGGAGTCTGGAATTTTAGCTCCAGTGAGGCAGAGCCTACACCTGACTGTCAAAGTGTTCCATGGCAGAAGCACAAAAGGTTAAAAAGTTTTGGCTCAAGATAAATACCCACGCGGATTCCCTTCCCTGTTTATAAGGATGCTCATTGCCAGGTGATTTATGGTGAAAATTGTCGTAAATGATTTAAATGCCCATTGACCAGAAAGATTGGTTAAATATAAGGAAACATTAAGCAACTATTCAAAAGAATGAATATTCTATACAGTGATAGGGAAAGATCTCTAAGAGTCATTTTAAGTTTAAAAAAAAAAAAGCAAGGCACAAAACAGCCCTTCAGACAAGCTACCATTGGCGTAAAAAATCACAGTTTACAGATGGTTTTAATTTTGTCCTTATCTGAGTTTTCAACAGTGCAAAGCATGCCACTGATTTCTCAACTACTTTTGGAGTTAAAAGAGAACCAACTTGTGAGGAACTGGGGAGAAATGCGGAGGTGTTGGACTTCCTCTCCTGGGTTATTGCTGATTTTCCTGCAAACATTGAGGACTGCCAATTCAATGGGTCAAGCCCTCGATCTGGGGGCCTTCCCCTGTGAGGCTAATTCCTGCAATGAAGAGGCGAAGCCCACTTATAATTGTGCCTAGGAGTTCCCCCCAGAGAGCCTCTTTGTTGTTCAGATGTGGCCCCCTCTCTCTCCAAGCCCACTTGGCAGGTGAACTCACAGCCCTCACCCCTATGTGGGACATGACACCCAAGGGTGTAAATCCCCCCGCCAACGCGGGAAACGACTCCTGGGGGTGAGCCTGGACCCAGCACTGTGGGACTGAGAGGATCTTCTTGACCAAAAGGGCGAAGAGAGATGAAGCAAAATAAGATTCCAGTGGCTGAGAGATTTCAAATGGAGTCGAGAGGTCACTCTGGAGGGTGTTCTTATGTGCTATATAGATATCACTTTTTAGTTTTTAGTGTGTTGGAATCGTCTTGAAGATGATTGTATAACTATGTAGCTTGCACAGTGTGACCGTGTGATTGTGAAAACCTTGTGGCTCACACTCCCTTTATCCAGTGTATGGACAGATGAGTGGGAAAATGGGGAGAAAAATTGGATGAAGAATAGGATGGGATGGAGGGGATGGAACGTTTTGGGTGCTCATTTTTTGCTTTTATTTTTATTTTGGAGTAAGGAAAAGGTTCAAAAATTGATTCTGGTGATGAATGCACAAATGTATGATGGTGCTGTGAATAATTGTACACTGTGGATGACTGTAGGGTGTGTGAATGTATCTCAAACCGTATTAAAAAATAGTAAATGAACAATGAGGGGAGGAGGGGAATGGGATGTTTGGGATATTCTTTTTTATTTTAATTTTTATTTTATTTTTTGGAGTAATGAAAATGTTCAAGGTTTGATTGTGGTGATGAATGCACAACTATATGACAATACTGTGAACAACTGATTATACACTTTGAATGATTGTATGTTACGTGAATATATCTCAATAAAATTGCATTAAAAAAAAGCCCAAGAAGCACTGCTAAAAAAAAAAATAAAATGGCATTTAAAAAAAAAGAGAGAACCAGTTTGGCCTTGCCATTTGGAATCTTCTTTTGAAATCGCCCCAGGTTTAGTGACTTAGGAGTTTGCTTCCTTCTCTGCATATCAAACTGTTCTTCCTGGATCATATATATGAATAACATATATATGAGCAAAACTTTGTCAATAGGATTGTAACATATGCTTCACACCAATGCAAAGTGTTAATCATAGGGTGGTGTTCCGGTTTGCTAATGCTGCCATTATGCAAAATACCAAAAATGGATTGGCTTTTATAAAGGGGGTTTGTTTGGTTACAAAGTTACAGTCTTATGGCCATGCGTATGTCCAAACAAGGCATCAACAATAGGGTACATTCACTGAAGGATGGTTGACAGCATCCGGCAAACCTCTGTTAGCTGGGAAGACTCGTCGCTGGCATCTGTTTGCTCCCAGGTTGCATTTCAAAATGGCATTCTCCAAAAATGTCAGTGTCAGCTTTCAACGGCTGTCTTCAAAATGTGTTTCTCAGCTGCAGCTAGCTCCTTCAGTCTGAGCTCTTATATAGGGCTCTAGTAAACTAATCAAGGCCCATGCTGAATGGGTGGGGCCACACCCCATGGAAATTAATCAGAGTCATCACCTACAGTTGGGTGGGGCACATCCCATGGAAACAACCTTATCCAAAGGTTCCAACCTAATCAACACTAATACCTCTGCCCCCACAAGATTGCATCAAGAACATGGCATTTTGGAGGCGATAATACATCCAAACCAGCACAGGTGGTATATGGGAATCTTGTATTTTATACATGATTGTTCTGTAAACCCACAACTTCTCCAATAAAGAAAAAAACTTGTCAATATGGCTTTTTCTGGAGTCATATTTATTGAGGTATAATTTATATAGAGTGAAATTCATTCTTCAGTGTAGAGTTCTGTGAGTTTGAAAATGTTAACAGTCATGTAACCACCAGTACAATCAAGATACGGAATAATTCCATTGTCCAAAAAGATCCCCCACCCTGCTGGGCCCCTTTGTGGTCAGCAGCCCCTCCCCTCCCCCCATCCCAGCCCTGGCGACCACCGATCTGTTTTCTGTTCCAATCATTTTGCCTTTTCCAGAATGTCATAGTCATATCAATGAACATGTACGTAGCCTTGGGTCTAACTTCTTTTGCTCAACACATTGCATTTGAGATTCATCTGTGTAGGTTTGTGCATCCAGACTTCATTATATTTTTCCTGAGCAATGGTTGTACCACAATTTGTTAACACCACTTATAATCAACCAATTCACCAATCAGAGAAGACAAACTCTTGGTTAATAGACAGAATCTAAAAGTAGAGGGTTAGAGAGCAGAAGTTGGGAGGCACATTTCATCTTACGAGGAGGAGGGTTCTATTCTGCTCTCTAAAGACGATGTGCCAAGAAACAGAAGTTTTGGGGTTTTTTTGAAAAGCGATAAAGAAAAGCAATCAAAACGTAACTAAAATATGTGGGATGGAATCAGGGAGTAGAAAGGGACAATGGTGGTGTGAAAAGCTCCGTCCTTCATAGGAGGATGTCCGCGAATTGTTAAATCTGGAAAACAAAACTGGAAAATCTCAAGTGGGCGCCACCTCTAAGAAGAGGAAGGAGGTGAGTGTGAGCGGGAAGGAGACCGTTCCTGATTCTTAAAGTCAAGTTAGAGGATAGCGAGTCACTGGAAGGATTACGATGGGGGCTTCTTGATTTGTGTGCTCCTTACACAAAGTGTGCTCATGTTACAAAAACTCTTTGAGATGCGTGGACATAGGATATGTGTACTTTCAATACTGAAGCTATATTTTGATAAAACAAATTATTCAGTTATTTTTATTGTGGCACAATACACGTAACAAAATTTACTACGCAATTTAGTACATTCTCAGGGTTGTGAAACCATGACCACTATCTAGTTCCAGAACTTCTCATCCCCTCAAAGGGAGACCCGGTACCCATTAAGCAGTCATTCCCCACCCCTCTCTCCCCCCAGCTCCTGACAACCACTAATCTGTGGTCTGTCTCTATAGATTTGCCTATTCTGGAAACTTCATATACATGGAATCATAGGCGACCTTTTGTGACTGCCTGCTTTCACTTAGCATTATGCTTTCAGACCTCATCCATGTTTTAGCATGTGTTTCATTTCTTTTTATGGCCAAATAAAATTCCACTGTATGGATAGACCACATTTTTGTTATCCTTTCTTCAGCTGACGGACATTTGGGTTGTTTCTACTTTTTAGCTATTATGAATAATGCTGCTATGAACATGCATGCACAAGTTTTTGCATGGATATAGATCTTCATTTCTTGTGAGTATATACCTAGGAGTGGAATTGCTGGGTTGTACGGTAATTCTATGTTTAACATTAATTAATGTTAAACTGCCAAAATGTTTTCCAAAGTGGCTGTACCATTTAACATTCCCACCAGCACTGTTTGACGGTTCCAATTTCTCCACATCCTTGCCAAAGCTTGTTGTTTATCTTCTTAATCTAGCCCTGCTAGTGGATGTGAAGTCGTATTTTGTAGTTTTAGCTTGCATTTCTCTTATGGCTGTTGATGTTGAGGAACTGCTAAACTTTTTTTCCACAGTGGCTGCACCATTTTATATATTCATCAACAATGTAAGTGGGTTCCTATTTCTCTACATCCTCTCCAGCATTTGTTATTTTCTGTTTGTGTGTGTGTGTGTGTGTGTGTGTGTGTGTATTTTAATACTAGCTATTCTAGTTGTTGTGAAATGGTACCCCATTGTCGTTTTGATTTGCATTTCCTAATAGCTACTGACGTTGAGCTTCATTCCATGTACTTTTTGGCCATTTGAATATCATCTTTGGCAAAATATCTATTCAGATCCTTTGCCCATTTGTCAATTAATTATTGTTTTGAGAGTTCATTATATATTTGAACACTGGGTCCCTATCAGATGCATGACTTGCCACTGTTTTCTCCCATCCTGTAGGTCGTTGTCTTTTCACTTTCTGATTATGTACTTTGCAGCACAAAACTTTTTACTTTTGGTGAAGCCCAGTGTATCTCTTTTTAATTTTTTTCACTCTTGCTTTTGGTGTGCTATCTAAGAAGTGAGGCTGATTATTTATTAGAGAAAATTCTTCAGCTGAAGGAGAATGATCTGCCTCCAAATGGTCACCTCTGGGGACAGAGCACTTTCTCAAAATTATAATGAGAGCTCCCCTTTCCTGGCCACATTGTTTGGTGCCGGGCACTGTGGCTTGCACTCTCTTGCTCTGCCCTTTACTTGTGAAAGCCTAACAACCCTGTGAGGTAAGTGCTGCCATCACACCCATTCTGCAGATTAGAAAAAGGAGGCTCACAGGCACAAAAAGAGAGATATTGTATGTTACCACTAATCTGAATTCTGTGAAAAATGTACAACGTTTTATACTGTAGAATGTAGGGGACCTAGAGATACCAATTAGTGGAGGGGGAATGATAATCTAATAAGAACAGATAAACTATGGAGGGTAATCTCAATGTTATGGGAATGCTCAGGAATGATTATGGTTTGTAAACTTTCTTGGATATAGGAAGATCATGTTGGAAGCAATAGAGTTATTTTAGGTTTTTTTTTTCTCTTATTCCTTTGTTTTCTTAGGGGTTGTTAATTTTCTTGGGGTATGGTAGGAACATGTTGGAAGCAATGTAGTTATTTTAGATTATTTGTTTTTCTTACTCCTCTGGACATGGTTTATTAATTTTCTTGGGGTATGGTAGGAACATATTGGAAGCAAAGTAGTTATTTTAGGTTATTTGTTTTCCTTAATCCATTGCTTTGTTTGAAATGTTGTGGGGTTTTTTTGGTTGTTGTTTGCCTGTTTGTTTTTAATTTTTTGATAAACAAAAGTTAAAAAATTGAAAAAAAATCAGTAGAAAAATGGGAGTAAAAACTAAATGACAAATAGGGTGGGATGGGGGGATGGTTCGGGTATTCTCTTTTCACTTTTATTTTTTATTCTTATTCTGATTCTTTCTGATGTAAGGAAAATGTTCAGAAATAGATTGTGGTGATGAACGCATAACTATATGATCATACTGTGAACAGTTGATTGTATACCATGGATGACTGTATGGTTTGTGAATATATATCAATAAAACTGAATTTAAAAAAAAAAAAAAAAAGAAAAAGGAGGCTCAGTGAGGTCCCCACAGCTAAGTGACGGCCTGAGACTGGAACCCAGGCCCGACTCTCTCCAAGTCAGGCTTTCACCGCGTTCCAGCCCTGCTGATGTTGCTCAGCTACTTTGGAAAATGCTTTGGGAATTATCTTCCCATCTGGTTTTCAGGCAGCAGGAGAAAATCAATCCCTGGCTTTACGATAAGTAGCTGGTCCCCGCCAGGGCCTCGGCTGGGAGGAAAGGCCAGGCTTGGCAGGGGCATCAGGTAGGGACAGGAGGGAGGCAGGAAAAGAGCAGGTCTCAGGGGGCACTAGAGACATTCTAGAGAGGACGGTAAGTGGGTGATGCTGGCTGCATCCCCTTCTAGCTGAGAGACCCCGGGCAAGACACTCCGCCTCGCTGAGAGCCTCACTCATCTGTAAAATGGGAACCACTTCACGGAGTTAACATCTGAGCTCATGTAGGTAGTGTGCTTTGTTTGAGGCCTGGCACATGGTAAGCGCTCCATTAGTGGTTGCTGATCATGTTTATTATTATAAGTAAGGTAGGTGATCTCAAATGTCAGGTTAGGGGGGGTCGGGCTTTATCTTTGAGGCAATGGGGAGCTATGGAAGGTTTTATAGCCGGGTTGCAACATGATCAGGACTTGAAGGGCCCCTGGCTCCAGGTTGGCATAGGGAAGAGAGCTGAGCAGCCCAGCTAACCACAGCTGCTGTGCTTGCACCCCATGTCCAGTGGCCTGTTTGTGTTTCCTGATTGTGTTTGTAGAATATAAAGAAACCAAGAGGCTTTTATTACATTGTAAAATTGGACCTAAAACCAGCCAAACAGTCCTGCATTCTGCTTCCTAGAATGTACTGCTACAATGAGACAGAGCTCACGAGGAATTGGGGGATTGAGCCCATGAATAGCCTCCCTCATCACCCTCCAGGCCCACAGCACCCCCAAGGGAGTTCCGGGAGAGCAGTGGGGAACCCAGGGAAGTGGGGCTGGAGGATTCCTGGCCGGAGTGCCAAGCTGGCACTGTTATCAGGGCTCGTGCCGTGGGGCGTGACCCTCGGGGTGGGGCTGGACTTTATCTCTTGAGGCACAGAGCCCACATGCCTGTGGGTCCAGAGAGGGGTGGTGTGGGATGCGGGAGCCCAGGTGACTGTGACCTCTTGGGCCATTCCCGGCCTGTCTCTGACCCTCAGAATCCCACACTGTACAATCAGGGGTGTGCTGGATCTGGCACGGTCTGAGGGACATCCTCTGTGCTGGGCACATGGGGGGCATCCAAGAATCCTGGATATATATCGTTTTGCTCCCCAGCCTCCGTTCCTCCTCTCTCTGGCAACAGCATCTCACTTTTCCTCTGGGAACCACCATGTCTCCCTCTTTGTCCATGTGGTTTGGGTGGGGCTCATGAACCAGGCCTCGCTACGGAGAATCCTTGCCTTTAGTTCAGGGACGGGTGTCCGGCCAGAGCTGGGCCAGTGTGGGTCTATGCTGGGACTTTCACTTGAGCTATTGAGAAAGAGGCAGCCTCTGAGCTCTGAGTGCTACTGACTCCACTGGGCGAAAACTGGTCTGAGCATGAAGCCAGCGTGGAAAAAGTTGACGGAAGGAAACAGGCAGATTCCTGATGTCCCAGCTCCTCATTCCAGGCCTGCTGCTGGATGAGCCAAATGTTTCCTTTTTCCACTTAAGCTAGTTTGAGTTGGGTTTCTGGCATTTACAACCACTAGTCCTCCTGACGAACACAAGGAGAATAAAAACAAGAATACCAACATCTCTGAGCACTTATTAGATACCAGACATTGGGAATCGTCTGTTGTTTAGATTTGCTGGCACAAAATGATAATATAAAGTCGATAGGCTTGCAGCCATTTGATTACTGTTTTAATTCTGTGCACCCCTGCTGTAGACTCAAATCTGTGCTGCTCACATTCCCCTTCGAGAAAGGGCTTTCTGCTCAGCTGCGGGGTGAGGGGTCAGCTGTCGGCTCTTATGGGGCCTGCCTTGGCTGCAGAGGCTTTGCCCAAGGTCATGGCCTTTCTAGGAAGCCCACCTTTGGTGACTGAGGGGACAGCTCTGATGGGCAATTCTCTCTCCAGAGCCACCGGTGGGATTGGCTGAGGCTTTCCCTGGCCCTTGCCGGTGTCCGACTTCTTCTCCCCAGTGTGGTGTCCCCCGGTCTCAGTTTCCGGGGCTGCTTTAACACACCCCACAAGTGGGGGGTGGGGGATTGAAACAACAGAAGGGTATGATCTCCCAGATTTGGAGGCCAGAATACAAGACCAAGGTGTCGGAGGGCCCTGTTTCCCCCAAGCCCGTGGGGAGACCCCCTCCTCCCCTCTCCCCATCTTCTGGTGGCTCCAGCAATCCCTGGGTGGCAGCTGCAGTGCTTCACCCTCAGCTGCTATCTTCCCTCCAGGGCCATGACTCTCCTCGTCTTGTAAAGACACCGGTCACATTAGGGCCCCAGTAATCCAGTCTGCCCTCGTTTAACCTGTCACACCCGCAAAGACCCTGTTTCCAGTTAAAGTCGTATACGTGGGTATCAGGGATTAGGACTTCAATATATCCTTTTTTTTTTTTTTTTAATATAACATAGATACATAGAAGTGATAAATTTCCAAGTGCATTTTTTTTTATACATTCACATTTTTTATTTATAAAAAAATTTACAGCACTTGTGGAAAGCCAGCAGGAGACAGCACACTCGCTCATTTCTTCCCAGCTTTGTTCAGCCCAGTGAGTTATCCACGCCCATTGTGCCAAGTGACACACTCACTCCGCGGTCCTGAAGGCACACCTGTCAGACTGGCTTTCCTCTTCTTTGCAAACAAAGCATTCTGATGAGACACTGATTACCCGTTTTTCAAGTCCTCAAACACTGAAAATGTTAAGACATCTGGATCTGCACCTCGGGTATATAATCAGGTTTTAATTTTCCCTTTTCATTTATTGTGAACACTGTAAAACAGGAGGCCACTTATTACTATTAATTAAAACTAAATGGATGATCTCAAAGTTTTAGAAGTCAGCCCAGAACCTATAACTTTTTCATCTAATTTTATTCTCTGTGTTTTAGGAGGTTAGCTATCCTACTGTATTTTTAAATGAAGCAAATAAATACAAATGTAAAAAAAGAATAAAAGTTTGAAAATCACAAGTAAGTCTTTTAGAAGAATGAAAATACAAAAGCCAACCTTTGCACACACACACCCCTACACACTTTTGAGGGAGTGAGAGGCAGGATGGAGGGAAGTCATGGAAAAAAACGATCAAAGAAAAAAAAGAAATAACATGTATCGTTCAGTGCAGTGCTTAAGCTAATTTTTCAACATTTTATAATCTGGTAAGGAATCTGTACTAAATATGGAGGTTAAGATGTTGCATTTTCCACAAAGGTTTCAAAACATTTTGGTGATTCAGGTTTTAGTGGAAGACTGTGCTGGAATATTGCCTCTGTTAATTTCTACTGAGAAGCTAATTCAACTCTCCACTCAGCTTTATTTCTAGGGAAAATCACTGTTGGTTATCTTCAACTCCTAAATGCAAGTGGCACTGCTCTGTGGCAGCTTGAATGCATACTGCCATTCCAGGGCTCTGGGGTGAGCCAGAAAGACACTGTTTCACAGGTGCATATTTACTATAACTTTAAGAGTAGCAATCCCATTTTCTGTACTACACTTAACAGTCACTCTTCAGCTCCATTAAATAAGACTTAACAGTCACTCTTTAGCTCCATTAAGTAAGACACAGCAAGGGGAAAGACATAGCTTGCAAATGGCTTTCAAGTTCAAGTTGAACTATATTATAATTATACCGTGCACAGAGGCAGCTTGTGGGCACTTTGTTAAAACAGCACAATGTTACCGACTTCTAGCAAGACTCTCAGTATAGCCTTGAGCACCAGCCTAAGATTAATGAGCCAAGAACCTCACTCACTTTCCTACAACTACAGTTAAGTCTTTCCAGAATAACAAAGGTACATGAGGTACAACCCATCACAGCTTCTTTATCATATCCACCTTGTGGGTAAAGAGGTTTCTCTTTTTAAAATTACAATTCTCTTAATTTTCAGAAGTTATTTAACATTTTCTATCACATTAAATTAGCAACATAAAACATTATGCTTTAACTCTAAAGTTCTACTCTGGTTCCCTCAGGTTTATATACATGTTTTCACTTCTAATCTGCAAGAAAAAAATTCCTATTTGATATTTGGTAACAAAGCATTAAAGAGATACTATACATGTGTGTCATATACATATATATGTATATACAAAATACACTTCAAAAAGAAGCCAACAACACTTCAGCAAAAGTCTAAGCTTGCATAGTTTAAAAAAAATTATGAATACAATTTTTGTTAAAATAGAAAATGGGGAAAAAAGTTATTGAATGGATGTGAAGAGAGGTCTTTTCCAAACTTTTATTTGTGCACATTCAATTGAAAAAGATAACTTTTACAGGTTCTTTGGTGCCCATATTCAGCATACAAAAATGTAAAAGACTATTCACAAATAAAACACATTAGCTCAAACCAGAAAAAAAAAATTAACAACAACAACAACAAAACAATTTAAGGTAGTGCACACTGTGACAGCTCTACTTAGAGGACATGAGAATTACTGCAGAAATAAATAGAATGTCCTTTTGTAAAAGCAGCAACGTCATGTCTTGTAAACTTCCTTTTTATATTACAGCAAGGTCTGAAATAAAACCCAAAGGGACTGGAGCGTAGCTGCAGCCGTGACTGAGTAAAAGAGTCCACCTCCTCCACTACTGTTGGTCCAGTTTCCTTTTGTTTTGAGTCCAATGTGCAGCACGTTTTAAAAGGTGCTCAGATAGGGATTCTAACCAATGAAGTGATCAATTATAAAATTTCTTTCCTGCTTTCAAACACAAACGGGTAAATCTGCTCCACAGCAGTAGCCACAGCCTTGACGTTGGGCCCTGTTACTGTGATACTTCCTGTTGAAAAAATCTGTAATGTAGCTCTTAGAGATTTTATTCTATAGCACACTGCAGGATGAAGTTCAGGTTCATAACTGGCATTAGGTCTATTATTCTTTGTGAATTCTGGCAAACGGAGTTCAAATGGCATGTTACAAACTGCCAAAACGTTAACAACTTTAAAATCTGTAAATATCACCTGAAAACCTAGTTTCTGTAGACTGCGTGCTAAACGTCTGGCACCAAATTTACCTTCTTCTTCACTTGTTGCTCCAGTGCAAATAATTTTTCCTGAGGACCAAATTGTAGCTGTAATTCTAGGTTTTCTAAGCTTCATTAATACTTTTCCAACATCACGCTTATAAATTACATTTGCTCCCTCCAAAGCAATCTTCCTTAAGTTCAAATGGCATCTTGTCCTAAAAACACAGACTACATTTGTAATCAGAATGTCCAATGCAACATCGCTGTCTGCATCCATTGGGGTAGTTTAAAAACTTAGCGTCCCACCACGAAGATCACATCCGTGGGAGGAGGGGGCGGCGGACGCGAAGGATCAGCTGGAGGACAAGGATGATGATGAGACGGACGCACTCCCCCGTCTCCATGGAACTCCCGCTCCGGCCCGTTGCTAGGAGCCCCCGGGGCTCGAGCTCCGTCTTGGGCGCTTTGTTGTTCCGGGTCCGGGCCCAAGTGCATTTTAACAAGTGGTTATAGAGCAAATTTCAAAGACTATCACGGATCACAGTTCCACAGTGTCAGTTATTTCCTTCTAGCTATTCTAATACCCTAGCAACTAAGAAAAAGAAAATTATATAAAGATTCAGAATACATAATCCTTTGTTAAATCCCATCTTGTCTGTTGCTTCCCCTTCCTCTAGTTTAATCACTTTCATGATCTTCAGGGATGTCTAGGCAGTGACCACCCTAACCTGTTCATATTGAAAAGGGGTGTCAACTTTATGAGCAAAGGGGACACATATAGTTGATGTTCTTGAAGAGGCTATTGCCTCTGGGTTTTGGGACTTAGGTCGCATAGGAGCTCTCTGAAGGATTTAAGTTTCTGATGAGTAAACTTAGTGAGTGAAACTTTTATAGATTCTCAGATAGGGATCCAGGTATTCTTTATGGTTTTCAGGACTACTGTTAACTTGGGCTTATCATATTGTGGTCATTTGGCGTGTCTAGGAGTTACCTTCAGGACAGCCTCTTGACTCTATTGGAAATCTCTTAGCCACTGAAACTTTATTTTGTTGCCTTTCTTTCCCCCCTTTTGGTCAAAAAGGCATTCTCAGTTCCTCGATGCCAGGGTCAGGCTTACTCCTGGAATCTGTGTCCCACATCACCAGGGAGACCCATTCACCTGGGGGGTCCTGTCCCACATCGGGGGGAGGGTGATGAATTTATTTGCAGAGTTCAGCTTAGAGAGAGAAAGTCCACATTTGAGCAACAAGAGGTTCTCTGGAGGTGATTCCTAGGCATAATTATAGGTGGGCTCAGCCTCCCCTTTACAACCATAAGTTTCACCCAAGCAAGCCTCAATATCGAGGGCTTGACTTACGAAGTAGGGGGTTCCTAAGTTACATAGCATATGTTTCGTCCATGATAATCCATCCATATCTCATTTTATCATCACTTGCTTGTACAATCATCATCACTCTCCATTTTAAACAATTCTCATGGCCCCAAAACACCCTATAGCTCTTTTCAGCCCTTAATTATTTGTCCCTAGAATTTGTGTGGTACTAGTATGGTATTCATATTAATTATAGTCCCTAGTATGCAATAGGTAGATTTTTCCCATGTACCCTTCTGCTGTCAACTCTCTGTACTAGTGTCATGCCTTAGAAGTATATCATGCAAGCACCTATCTATATTTGTGTTGCTGATCTATGGGAAAAATGACTTCAAATAACCCCTTTCCTTCCTTTTCTCAATCAGTACTGCTCTGATACTTATAATCCATTAACAAATAATCATCACCCTTATCCATTATCATACCTTTGAATTCATCCTCATTAATATAGCTGAACATATTAGATAATCATTCCCCCTCATCAGCTTCTGTCTATCACTAGGTCCCCAATATTCTACATTATGAGACATTGATGTTACATTGTTCAGGGAGTTCAGATTAGTGGTAGCATATGATCTCTCTCCTTTTGTGTCTGGCTTATTTCACTCAGCATTATGTCTTCCAGGTTCATCCATGTTGCCATATGTTTCAAGATCTTGTTCCTTCTTACTGCTGCATAGTATTCCATCATATGTATATACCACATTTTGTTTATCCACTCATCTGTTGAAAGACACTTGGATTGTTTCCATCTCCTGGCAACTGTGAACAATGCCGCTGTGAACATTGGTGTACAAATGTCTGTTCATGTCACTGCTTTCAGATCTTCTGAGTACATACCGAGAAGTGGAATTGCCAGGTCGTGGGGTAATTTGATATCTATTTTTCTGAGAAACCACCAAACTGTCTTCCACAGCGGCTGTACCATGATACATTCCCACCAGCAATGAATAAGTGTTTCAATTTCTCCACATCCTCTCCAGCATTTACTGTTTCCTGTTTGTTTGATGGCAGCCTTTCTTACCCGTGTAAGATGGTATCTCATTTTGGTTTTGATTTGCATTTCCCTAATAGCTAGAGAAGATTAACATTTATTCATGTATTTTTTATCCATTTGTATTTCCTCTTTGGAAAAATGCTTTTCATATCTTTCACCCATTTTAAAATTGGGTTGTTTGTACTATTGTTGTTGAGTTGTAGGATTTCTTTATATAAGCATGATAGATGGTTTCCAAATATTTTCTCCCATTGAGTTGGCTGCCTCTTCACCTTTTGGCAAATTCTTTTGAGGCACAGAAACTCTTGATTTTGAGGAGTTCCCATTTATCTATTTTTTTTTTTTCCTGTTGCTTGTGCTTTGGATGTAAGGTCTAAGAAGCGACCTCCTAATACTAGGTCTTGAAGATGTTTCCCTACATTATCTTCTAAGAAACTACTTCAATATATCTTTTTAATTAATTTATTTTAATTTCATAGTGATAAAATATATAACAGAATTTGCCATTTTCACCATTTTATGGTACAGAATTCAGTGGCGTTAATTCCATCCAACGTATTGCGCTACCATCACCACCATCCATTCCCAATTTTGTTTTCTCACCCCAAACAGAAACTGTACCTGGTAATCGATAACCCTCCATCCCACCTTCTCACTGACCCCTGGAAACCTGTATTCTGCGTTCTGTCCCTATGAATTTGCCTATTCTAGTTATTTCTGATATGTGCAATCCCACAATATTTGTCCTTTTGTGTCTGGCTTCTTTTACTTGGCATCACATTTTCAAGGTTCATCCGTGGCGTAGCAGGTATGAGCACTTCATTCCTTTTGGTGGCTGATGATTTTCCATGGTGTGGATGGAGCACATTTTGCTTATCTGTTCCTCTGTTGGCTGGGGCTGGGGCAGCTTCCGCCTCTTAGCAGCTCTGAGTAGTGCTGCCATGTTCTTAGGGCCAGTGGTCAGAGGGGCAAGTAGCTGCTTGAATCACCATTTTCTCTTCTTCTGGGTCTACACCTAGAAGTAGGATTCTTCTGAAATTCTGTAAACATCTCTTTCCAATGCAAAATAATGAACACCCAAAAACCACTTGTACCACTTGTATGGAAGTATTGTGTCCCCCAAAACACCATTATCTTTTTTTTTTATTAAATTCAGTTTTATTGAAATACATTCACACACCATACAATCATCCATGATATACAATCCACTGTCCACAGTATGATAACATAGTTATGTGTTCATCACCACAATCTCTCTCTGAACATTTTCCTTACATCAGAAAGAACCAGAACAAGAATAAAAAATGAAAGTGAAAAAAGAACACCCAAATCATCCCCCCATCCCACCCCATTTGTCCTTTAGTTTTTATCCCCATTCCTCCACTCATCCATACACTAGATAAAGGGGGTGTGATCCACAAGGTCTTCACAATCACACTGTCACCCCTTGTAATCTACATTATTATATAATTGTCTTCAGGAGTCCAGACTGCTGGGTTGGAGTTCGGTAGTTTCAGGTATTTACTTCTAGCTATTCCAATACATTAAAGCCTAAGAGGTGTTATCTATATAGTGCATAAGAATGTCCATCAGAGTGACCTCTCGACTCCGTTTGGAATCTCTCAGCCACTGAAACCATTTCATCTCATTTTGCATCCCCCTTTTGGTCAAGAAGATACTCTCAGTCCCATGATGCTGGATCCACATTCATCCCCGGGAGTCATACTCTGCGTTGCCAGGGAGATTTACACCCCTGGGAGTCGGGTCCCACGTAGAGGGGAGGGCAGCAAGTTCACCTATCGAGATGGCTCAGTTAGAGAGAGAGAGGGCCACATCTGAACAACAAAGAGGTACTCAGGGGGAGACTCTTAGGCACCATTACATACAACTTTAGACTCTCCTTTGTGGTAATGAGCTTCATAAGGGCAAGTCCCATGCTCGAGGGCTCAGCACATCAAACCGCCAGTCCCAATGTTTGTGACAACATCAACACCAGTCCAGGTGAGGATGTCCAACACATCCGCACCTTCCCCCAGATCCTCGGGGCTGGGGAGGGGGAGGCTGTAAATATATTTTTTATTATCTGCCCAAATTACTCTAGGATGTGTCACTATTTCACTCCAGCCTATACTAACCTACCGTATCTCACTTCCTATTCAAAGTTCCATGCACTTGTGGTGTTTGAACAAATCGACTGTAGAGTTGTACCGTTTAGAAAATTTAGATCCTGTACCAAATAGATATCTATTCCCTTGGTCTCATATGAAAGTTGAAGTTTTAAAACACAATCAGTTTCAACCTTTATCCTTTGGCCTGGCTTGCCCTGGTCTTAACCAGACATGCGTCATTCATATCACTAATTGAAGTCTGGGCTCTTTTTCAGCTTTTTTTTTTTTTTGACAGTGGCTGTATGCACTAATACTGACGTTCGTATCTGCCGAGCTCTAGCTCTGAGATTCAGGTGTCTCAGAGATATGCATTGTTCCAGAGACCAATCAGGTATACGCTAGGGGATCAGCATCTCAAAGTTTAGAGATAGGCCTTACAATTCAGGGATAGAGTTAACTGCTGTAAGAGCTTACAATCTAGGGACTATTACATTTATTGTGTCCACGTTAGGCTATGTTCTAAGATTCAATTCTGAGTTTACACATTGTAGTTAGTCCATATTGGTGAGGCATCATCCCTCTCACCATGTTTTCTCCAACACTTTTACTCCTATATATATATTTTCCTACAATTTTATAGAGTTATATTCACATACCATACATTTATCCACAGTGTACAATCAGTTGTTCATGGTATCATCATAAAGTTGTACATTTATCACCACAATCAGCACTTGAACATACTGATTACTACAAGAAAAATTGCTTTTTTTTTTTTTTTAGCAATAAGAAAAAATGATAAAAAGAAAAATCACATGTCATACAATACAATATACTACTAAGGTCAGCAAATAACACCGCTACCAAGAATCCCATATTACTCCCCTATATCCCCCTCTCGTATACATTTAGCATTGGCATATTGCCTTTGTTACATTTAATGGAGGTATATTACAACGCTACTGTTGACCATAGACTCCAGTTTGCTTTGATTATGTTTTTTCCTGAATACCATCCCTTTTTCAAATTTCTACATGGTTGACATTCATTCGCTTTCCCACATGCAAAAACATTTTTATATTTGTATATTTAGTAACAGTCATTGGCCACTCCAGTTTTTGCCACGTTATACAGTCCCAGTCTTTATCCTCTATCTTTACCTCTGGTGTCATACATTCTCCTATCCCACCTCTTTCAGCTTTACTCACAGACATCTTTGTTCAGTGTACTTACAATACCGTGCCACCATCACACAGTATTATGCTATCTGTTTCTGGATCTATGCAATCAATCCTAAACATTCTGTAGTCCTTCAGCATCAAATGGCTGATCTCTGCCCTCTTTCTATCTCCTGGTCGCCTGTGTTGTCAGCTTTTAACTCCCAAAGTTTGTTCATTAATGTCTGTTCATATTAGTGAGACCATACAGAATCTGTCCTTTTGTTTCTGGCTAACTTCACTCAACATAATGTCCTCAAGGTTCATCCACATTATTACATGATCCATGTCTTTGTTCTGTCTTACAGCTGCATAATATTCCATCATGTGTATATACCACAGTTAAAACACCATTATCTTTGATGCAATCTTGTGTGGGTAGACGTATTAGTGTTGATTAGATTGTAATTCTTTGAGTGTTTCCATGGAGATGCAACCCACCCAACTGTAGGTGGTAACTCTGATTGGATAGTTTCCATGGAGTTGTGGCCCTGCCCATTCAGCATGGGCCTTGATTGGTTCACTGGAGCCCTATATAAGCTCAGACAGAAGAAGCAAGCTTGCTACAGCCAAGAGGGACACTTCAAAGAATGCACAGGAGCTGAGAGAGGAGTTGCAGATAAGAGAAAGTCTGAAGACGGCCGTTGAAAGCAGACTCTTGCTCCGGAGAAGCTAAGGGAGGACAAAACTCCCCAAGAGTAACTAAGAGCAACATTTTGGAGAAAGCCATTTTGAAACCAGAACTCTGGAGTAGATGCCAGCCACGTGCTTTCCCAGCTAACAAAGGTTTTCCAGATGCCATTGGCCATCCTTCAGTGAAGGTACCAGATTGTTGATGCCTTACCTTGGACACTTTATGGCCTTAAGACTGTAATGGTGTAACCAAATGAACCCCAATTCTATAAAAGCCAATCCATTTCTGGTGTTTTGCACTCCAGCAGCGTTAGCAAACCAGAACACCACTCCTGCAGTAAAATTGTCTCAACTGCTAAGGAACAGCCTTATGGCCTATTTGTTTGTGACCTCAGAAAAAACCAGGGAACTAGAAACCCCCAACTTCGCTTTCCTCTGAAACTCATCCAAGACAACCCTGCCTGCTCCTGCATCTGAGAGCACATTTTCAGTCTTTTAAAAAAAACATCTCTTTATGAAGATGGAGGAATTGTTTTAAGTATTTAAGGTGCTTCCTTTTTAAAAAGACTACCTAAAGTATAAACAGTCAGAACCCAAACGTAATTTACTTTTTTATTATTTACACTTTTATTGCAGGAACATAAATAGAACCCCAAATTCCCGACTTTAACCATTTTCATGTGTTCGATTCAGTATCAACATACCTTTTTGAGGGACACAATTAAACCATGACACCCCCGTCCCTCACGCATGTGGGTCCCTGAAAGCATCTTGTACCCCAAGAGTCTCAGCCTTGGCCTTTGCCTTTGCCTCTGGAGAATCCTGCAGGGACAGTTTTGTTACCTGTAGCTGGGGTGGACAGTGCCCCTCGCCACACACACCCCTTGGGGTGCTGCTGCCAGGCCCTGCGCCTCTTCTGTATGCCCCTAGTTTTACATATGAGGACTCAGGAAGATCAAGACTTACCCAGATACATTGTCCACTGTGGCTAGAAAATGCTGGACCCAGAACTTGGCTTCAGAGTCCTCATTTGTATCACTATGTCTGCCACCATCAAACAGAACCGGCCCCTGCTTTTGAGCGTCTTTGGGGGAACATGTGTGAAGACTGTGACTCGAGCCCTCTGCGTTACTTTCTTACGTCCAGAATGGGGGACAGCAGCCGTTTTCTGTGAAGAGCCAGATGGTGAAGATTTCAGGCTTTGTGGCTCATCGTCCAGCTTCTGCCACAACTACTCACCTCTGCTGCTGCAGCACAAAAAGCAACCACAGACAATATGTAAATGACTTGGCATAGCTGTTTTCCAATAAAACTTTATTTATAAAAACTGGCAGAGAAACCCTTGTACTTTGCCAGTCGTAACGTAAAATGTTGCAACTGCTGTGGAAAATGGTTTGACATTTCCTCAAAATGTTAAACATAGACTGCCGATCCATTACTGGCAATTCCAGTCCTGCGTGTGTACCCAAAAGAATGAAAAACAGAGATCAAGACAGACACACAGGCATGTTCACAGCAGTATTATTCACAAAGGTAAAAGGTGGACAAAACCCAAATGGCCATCAAATTGTGGTCTCTCCAAAAAACAGAATATTATTCGGTCATAAAGAAGGATCATAGAGCTCATGCACGCTGCAACATGGAAGAAACTAGAAAACATTATGCTCAATGAAAGAAGCCAGGCATAAAGGGACAAATGCTGCATGATTTCACTTGTATGAAATATTAGAAATAGCAAGTTCATCGAAACAGAAAGTAGATGAGAAGTTACCAGGGGAGGGGGCAGGGAGAAGAGGGAGTTGTTACTTGGAAGGGTTAGAGCATTTGCAAATTTCGGAAATTTTAAAATAAAATTAATTTGAAAGAAAGAAAAATGGTAAAAAAAAACAAACAAACAAAGGGTGGCCCAGATTTGGTCCGAAGGCTATAGTTTGCCTAACCTTGCCCTAGACAATCAACAAACGAATAAATCCACCTTAGTTTCTACCATATGCTGGTGGCTGTGGTTTCGTTACTCCCACTATGGAAATGTCAATTTCCCGGTGTGAGGTCACTGACCTTGCAGCTGGAAAGAGCATGTGTAGGAACACATCCTACAGATACCATAACCCCAGGAGCACAGAGAATACGACAGCATAGTGAGATGATTAGGGAGCACTAAGATTTGAGCATTTGTTACCTTTGTTTTTAATAAAATTTATTTATTTATAAGTTTATATTATTTGATTTTAAATATAATTTAATTTTAAGTAATGTCGGCGTTTTAAGACTGTTTTGCAAAATTTCTGCAGAGTCAACGTTCAGCTCCACTGAGCCATTGGGAGTGACTCAGCTGGGGTTGCCGCAGGGTGGGGGGGTGGGAGGTGCCCCGGGACTGGTCAACGGCCAGGGAGGCTGAGCCCCTGACATGACACAGGGGCCCTGGGCACTTCAAAGGGTCTTTCTCTTTCCGCTCGGGCCAAGCTGCCATCACGTCAGTGGCTCCATCGCTTGCGTCAGCCAAGGGCAAAGTTGCTCAAGACCCATCATTGATCCCTTTCCGGCAGAATCCCGGTCCTTGCCACTCGGCCTCCACTCCTGGGGACGTGTGACCCCCTTCCATTGGGAATGCTGACCCTCATTCCTGGCAAGGGTGACAGGGGAGTCAGCTTCAGCCTCCGAATTGCTGAATCGATGTCAACACATCCCTTAACCCCTCCGAACCTCCTTCTCCCATTTCTGAATATTAGGGAGCTCCGTTAAAGAAAAAAAGGAAAAAGAAAAGGAAACCCAATGACAATCCATCTATAAGCAACTATCGTGAATATCACGAATGATTTGCATGTGTCTGCCCAGACTATCTTATGAAAATGTATGAACATATATAGATATGATTGTTTTCTATAACTTAATTATTTTTTACTTAATGATATACTTTAAAAACATTATTTTCATGGTAATAAATACCCATATTTACATACATATATTAATATATGTATATGTACGTGTGTGTTTCATTGAAAGGTTGTGCTGTAATTAATTTAACCAAACCCCTAGAACTGAATATTTAAGTCGTTGCAAAAAAATTTTTTATGTGCCCATTTGCCATTAACATATCTCTTTTTTAGCCAAAATCTTGCCTTTAAAAAACAGCAGCTGCAGTGATCTCACTTGGTTGTGCAGTTACATGCTTTTTGACAATGATTTTCTGTATTAAGTTACTCTGAATTCATATTAATCAATATCCTATTTTTCAAATTGCCTTCTCCCCTGCCCCACACTCTCTGCCCAGGTACTAAATGTTACAGAACTCGTGTGTACCCCACCCCTTTCTCCATTCTCATGCAATCGTATGCAAGCATACCATATATACACATACATGGGGAGTTGACTTTGTTGTATAAAAATATGATCATAGACTGTGGTTCTCTGCATGTTAACTTTTCCAAATGTTTAAATATTTACAATGGTGCTGGATATTCTGTTTGCTGCTCCAAATTGCTTCCTTCTCAGCCTTGCCTTGTGCCCCAGGCCTCACTGCCCTCTGCCAATTAGTGGCTCTGGCAGGATAGTTGAGGGGGGTGGTCTATTTCCTTTGGTCAAGCAAGCACTGGCCTGATTGTTACTGTGAGGACATTTCATGGGCTTAAATCATCAGTAAGTTGATTGCATCTATGGCTGATTGCATCTACAATCAACTGAGGAGTTTGCCTTCAACAATGAGAGAAGTCTTATCCAATCAGTTGAAGGCTTTAAAAGAAGTGATGATTTTTGCAGCCAGAAGGGAGACTTTCCATCTCCACTTCAGCCAGCCAGCTTCTCCTGAGGAATTCATGGAAAACCTTCATCAGAATTCCCAGCTTGCAGCCTGCCCTGAGGAATTTGGACATCCCCTCCCCAGTTGCATGAAATGATTCTTGTAAAAATCTCGTATTTACAGATCTCTCCTGTTGCTTCTGTTGCCCTAGGGAACCCTGACTAATACAGACCCTGAACTGATTCAGCCACTAATTTAAAATCTTAAAAATTCTGGGTGAGTCAACCCACACAGTCTGTCACCAGTTAGAACCTCAGAGCTCAGCCCCTGGTCTTTGGGTGCTGGAACAGAAGGCAAGAGAAGGGCAGTGACTCCCCAATTAGTCTGACTCCTAGGCCAGGTCTGAGGCAAAATATGGGAAGTTTGGTGAATCTTTAGGCATGGCAATATTAATTATGACTGGGCCAAATCTTGCTGGGGTAGCTTTAGCTCCTTGGCTCAGTTTTGCACTTCCTGAGTTCTTGGCTTCTCTCTCATTCTGAAATGAAGATGAGCAATGAATGTATATTTGCAAGAGGCAAGCTTAAGTTCTAGATCTTGGCAGGTTCCTTAAATGAGCTTTGTCGGGCTGTCTATGGTCACTGTAGGCAATGAGCCACAGTAACTGAAATAGGGAAGGGGTGAAGATGGTTTTCTCAGGTGTCCTGTTAGATTCCTCTATTAAACCCTCAAACCCTTGAAGACAACAAGGCTCATTCATGTCGGACAGTCCTCAGTGTGGGAGACAGACAGGTAAGCATGCATTTACAATACCAAGTGAAAAGAGCAGAAAACAGCCCTGCCTTGGGGCAAGTGGGAGAACTGTTCCCAGAGGAGGTCATGTTTGAGCTGCATCTTAAAGAGATGCTAGAATGAACGTGGCCTGAAATGGTGTTCTGGAGAACTAAGACCCAGTGCTAAGAGAGACTGAGCAATAAATGTGAAAGTGCTGGAAGTTCAGTGTGGCTGGAACATCAGGTGCGTATGTGTTTGTGTGTGGGTGATGGGGTTGGGGTAAGTCAAAAGGCAAGCATCAGAGGGGTCTTGAAAGCCAAGAAAAGGGAGTGGGAAAGCCATGGAAAGCTTTAAGCAGCAAAGACATAACCTCACTCCTTGGAAAGTTTATTCTGGCTGCGGTATGGGAAGTGGATTAAAGGGGGCAAGTTTAGAAGCCGAGACAGGTTTGGAGGCTGCTGCAATCAGACAAAGATGGGATTGGCTGGGACAAGAGTAGAGGTAGAGGTGATGGGTGGATTTGAGAGCTATGATGGCAGCAGAAGGGACAGGACCTAGGTTTATTATAATAGTGACAACCATATTGACAAGCAGTGATTTAAACAATAGCTCTGGTTTCAGACTGCATGGGTAGGAATCTTCTCCTCTACCCTTTTTATTTTGGAAAATTTAAAACCTCAGCAAATGAACATCCCTATACCCTTGTGATGGTTTGAAGCTGGAGGTACCCCAGAAAAGATCATGTTCTTTTAATCCATTCCAGTGGGTGTAGCTCTATTGTGGGTGGGAACTTTTGATTACGTTATTTCAATTGAGATGTGAACCACCTCATTCAAGGTGGGTCTTAATCCTCTTACTAGAGTCTTTTATAAGAGGATAAAAGATGAAGGACACACAAACGCTCAGAGAGGAAGCCACTGAAGCCAGAAACTGGACGCAACTAAACCTGGGAGAGAAGGGAGAGACCAGCAGGTGTCACCATGTGCCTTTTCATCTGACAGAGGAGTCCCAGATCTCCAGTAGCGTTTCCTCAGGAAGAAGGTGTTGTCCTGATAATGCCTTGATTTGGACATTTTTCACGGCCTCAATTGTAAACTTGTAAGGTAATAAATCCCCATTGTAAAAGCCGAACCATTTCTGGTACATTGCATTTCCTCAGCTTTAGCAAACCAAAACAAACCTTAATCCAGATTTACTAATCATTACATTTTGTCCATATGTATATATATATATGTGTATTTTTCTAAACAACTTGCAAGTTAGTTGCAAGTTGATGCTGCCCTCCCCCAATACTTCAGCATTGATATCTTCGGAATAAAAAGATTCTTTTACATAATCAAAATACTACTATTTTACTGAGGAAATTTAATATAAATAGAATACCATAATCTAATATAAAGTCTATTTTCAAATTTCACCAATTGTCCCAATAATGTCCCTTCAATCTGCTGTTGTTTTTAAATCCAGCATCAAAGATCATGAATTGCATTCAATTGTTGTTTCCCTTTCTTTTCTTTCTTTTTTTTAAGTCAATGTTCGAAATGTTAGTTTGTTCAATAAAGACCAAATGAACAAAATAAAAGAAGCCTAATGTAATTGGTTCTACTTTTTCCTGTTAAAAGATTATTTTTTTAACTTTTTATTTGAAAGTCATTTTAAACTTAGTTACAAAAATAGTATCAAGAATGTACATATATGTTTCACTCAGCATCACCAATTACTTAGATTTTGCCACATTTACTTTATCATTCTCTCTCTACAAATATATTTTCATATATTTCTCCGAACCATTTGAGAATAAGGTACCCCTTTTGCCCCTAAATACTTCAGAGTGTATTTTCTGAGGTCATTCTCTTCCATAAGCAAAGGACAAGGATGAAAATCAAGAAATGTAACATTGATACTATACTATCCATATTCAAATATCCCCAATTTTCCCAAGAGTGTCCTTTATAGCTTGTTTTTTTACTTGAGGGAGTGGTACTAGGATCCAGACAAGGATCATGCATTGCATTTAGTTGTGGCGAATCTAGTCTCAGTTAATCTGGGCAATTTCCAAGCCTCTTTGTGTTTGCATGTGCAGGCACGCACATGTGCATGTGTGTGTGTTTCACAACATTGACCTTTTCAGGGTTCAGGCCAGTTGTTTTGCAGAATGTCTCTCAATTTTGATTTGTCCGTCTCTTTTCCCATGATTAGTTTCAGAGTAAACATGTTTGGCAAGAAAGCTTCATAGGTCATGTTGTGTACTTGTCAGTGCAAAATATTAGGGGGCATGTGACATCAGTTTGTCTCCTTACTAGCGACGTTAAGTTTGCATTGGTTAAGCTGGGTTGAAATTTTGGCTTCACGTTTTACTAGTTCAGTAAGTTGATTAATGAGACATTTTTCTCATCTGTCAAATGGGGTAATATTAGTTTCATGAGGTTGAATTAATCAATATATCTAGAACACTTTCTGTCACACTATGAGTGTTCAATAAAAAATTATTACTATCATCATCAATAATATTTTTACCAACATTTATAGAAGTTTTAATATATGAGAGGTGCCCTGTCCAGTCCTCCACAGTCATTTTCTCATTAATTCTTCATCCCTCCAGCGTCTAGGATAGTGCATGGCAAATAGGAAGCAGAATGACAGCTCTAAGAGATGGATTGCTGTAAACCTCGCACCATTTTACAGATGAGAAAACTGAGGCTCAGAAGAGTGATGTAATTTACCTAAGGTCATGAAGATTTCAGTAAGTGGTAAGAGTCAGGATTTGAACCCAGGTTTGCAGGGTTAACCATAAGGAACCTCAATGTCTTTCGTAAACTATCAAGGCTGTGTACATGTGAATAACCGAATTGGAAAGCCTCGCATTGTTCTCTGGTACATATATACAGTAGGCGCTCAACAAATGTGGGTTGAACGAACAGGAAAGAAAATCAGTAAGCTGGGGACAGATCTTCATGCCGAGGTAGGGTTGAGCGCTGCAGCGAGACCTGGAATCCATTCCTCGGGAATCCCCTCCCCTCCCCGGCTCGCCGGCGGTGCAGAGGCATCCCTGGATCACGTGATCCAGCGGGGTGTGGCTTTCCGTGGCTCCGCCCCACCGCGAGACCCCCGCTGTTTGCCCAGCCTCGCGTTCCAGGACGGCTGATGTATTTTGGCCCACGGGCGGAGCCGTAGCTACAGTCTCCTCGGGCGTCCGTAGCCCCTAAGCGACGTGTTTGGCGCTGGGGCCCAGGTCCGAGATGTCAGAGAAGGAGGGTAAGGGGAGCCGAGACTCCCCGCCGGCCGGCGTGGTGACAGTTAGCGACGTCCAGGAGCTGATGCGGCGCAAGGACGAGATCGAGGCCCAGATCAAAGCTAATTATGACGTGCTGGAGAGTGTGAGTGTGGGCCCGGGGCTCCCTGCCCGACGTGTGTGCCTTCCCAAGACCTTCTGGCTGGGTCCCCCAAACCCGGGGACCTGGGAGGCAGGGGGCCTCCGCTTGGGCTCTCCGGTGTAGCTCTCTCCCTCCTTGGGAGGGCCAAGGCGCCGGAAGTGAGGTTTCTGTCGGCAGCAGGGCGTACAGGCAACGTTACAAATGTTAGCAATTAGTATTACTATTATATAGCCAGTGTCTGTTGAGCCTTTACTACATGCTAGGCGCTGTTTTAAGTGCTTTACGTCTGTGAGCTCATTTAATGCCGGCAGCAACCGTTTGAATTGGGTACTACTATTTTCCCCATTTTACGGTTGAGAACATTAGCTAATGAGGAGCAGAGGCAGGACTGTAATCACCACCACCACCAGTCCTTGTTGAACGTTTACCAGGGATCATGTGCTTTGCTCACAGTTTATGTCAGGGCTTCTTATACATAGGGTGCATACGAATAACTTGGGGAGTCTTATTAAAATGCAGATTCGGATTCAGTAATTCTGGGTTGGATGCCCGCATCTGCATTTCTAGCAACCTCCCAAGTGATGCCCATGCTGCTGGTTTGAGGATTGCACTTTGAGTAGAAAGATTTTATATATCCTGTACTCACTTGATAGGTAAGGCTCATTATCCTTAAAGAGTGGAGGAAACAGGCTCAGAGTGGGGCGAACGCTTGCCCAGGGTCATGCCACTAGGATATGGCAGCAATGGGGCTGGTTCCAGGGAGTGTCTGGCTTCAAAGTGGATACAGTTTTTCCTGTGTTACCTCGTGTAAACCCACAAATCAATTTGTAGAGAGAGATTAAATTAACAGTATCCTATACAGGTATAATGGAATGCGTTTTAGGTGATGGGAGTAGGATAAAATACCATTTGGAGGCTTGAGTATCATTTTATTGGATGCTCACTATATGCCTGGTTGTTGTTTGTGTTATATTTTGAAATCCTGTCAATTACTCTGTGAAATTCATATGTTCCCCTGAAGTTCAGAAAGGGAGAAGCTACTTGTGTAAAGTGACAAAGTGGGATTTGGTCCTGATTAATCTGAAACTTGCGCTTGCAAGCAGTATACCAGTAATTTCTCAAACTTGAATTTTTCTACCATCAACAGGATGGTGTGTTCATATTCCTCCTATGCTGTTATTCCCTTGATTTGTTTCTTTAGTAGACCCACTTTTTAATTTAAATAAATTTATTTTAAAAGGAAACTATATCTGTATAGTGTATGGAAAACCAGAATCTCTTAAATATACAGTAAAAATGCACTCAAGGCAATGCAAAATGTTAGTTGCTTCTAGCTAGCTACCGTAACTTGCTGAAGGCTTTAAGACTTAAGCCCTGTTCTCTGTTTATTTAAAAGGAAATGGAGAGCTAAAGCACTCTTAGAAGAAAATATAGGAGTAAATCTTCCCATTGTTGGGCTAGTCAAAACCTGCTTGGATATACACCAAAAGCACAAGCTACACAAGAAAAAAATAGATAAATTGGACTTAATCAAAATCAAAAACTTCTGTGCATCAGAAGATACTATCAAAGTGAAAAGACAACCTGCACAAAGGGAGAAAATATTTGGAAATCATATATCTGATAGGAGACTTGTATCCAGATTATATATAGAACTCTTACAACTCAACAATAAAAAGACAAAGCAATTTAGAAATTGACAAAAGATCTGAATAGACATTTCTCCAAAGAAGATATACAAATGGCTAATAAGCACATGAAAAGATGTTCAGCATCATTAGCCATTAGGATATGCCAAAAAAAAAACAAAACAAAACAGATTTTTGGGTAGATGATAATAGTTTGGAACTAGATGAAGTAGCTGTATACAAAATTGTGAACGTACCAAATGTCACTGAATTGTACACTTTAAAATGGTTAATTTTATTTTATGTGAATTTTACCTCAATTAAAAAACACACACACTAGATGCCACTATTTCACAGTCATTAAGAAGGCTAAAATTAAAAAGACAGACAGTAACAATTGTTGAAGTTGTGGAGAAATTGAAAACATCATGCATTGCTGGTGGGGTTGTAAAATGGTGCAGCCTCTTTGGAAAACAGCTGCTTTGGCAGTTCCCAAAGTGTAAGTTCTCATATGACCCAGTAATTCCACTCCTAGGGATATATCCAAGAGAAATGAAGACATACATACATCCACATAAAAACTTACATACAAATGTTCATAGCAGCATTATTCAGAATAGCCCCAAAGTGGAAGCAACTCAAATGCCCATCAATTAATGAATGGTTAAACAAAATGTGATCTGTTCATACAATGGAATATTATTCAGCTGTAAAAAGGAATGAAGTACTGATTCATCTGATACGTGGTACAACATGAATGAAGCTTGGAAACACTACACTAAGTGAAAAAAACCAGTCACAGAAGACCACAGATTGTATGATTACATTTATATGAAATGTCCAGTATAGGCAAATCCATAGAGACAGAAAGTAAATTAGTGGTTGCCAGGGGCCGGTGTTGGGCAGTGACTGCTGGTGGTACAGGGTTTCTTTTTGGGGTGATAAGAAAGTTCTGAAATGATGGTGGAGATGGTTGCACATCTCTAAAACCATTGACTTATACATATTAAATGGGTCAGTTGCATAGTTTGTGAATTATATCTCAATAAAGCTGTTTAAAAAAAAGAAGGTAAGAAATGGAGGGGGCGGGAGATAGCAAGTCATCTGGAGGTGTTGTACAGACCACCACCACATTGAGATTTTCTCCTTGACTATCAAAGGGTTAAACAGACTTGGAAAGGGAATAAGCTTTTTAGCTTCAGGAGTATTTAATGCCCTGCGTGTGAGCCACCAGTGGTGTGGGTGCCACAGTTTGGGAAACAGTGTTTTAACTGATCTTAGTCTTTGTGGGAAGGCAGGAGGCAGATACAGATGTATAAGCCATGGCACATTTCTGCAGTATCTGTAGCATCCCGTGTTAAGGGATTACGTGGGACCGCTCTCGCCACAACCGGAAACAGTAGGTGCTACCCAGAGGCTTCCAGAGAGAAAGGGAGAGAAGTGAATGGAATCTCTCCTCCCAGTGCCCGTGCCCGCTGGACAGCTAGTCTCTGCACCACCGACTGATACTAAGAGCAGCTGTTTATTACTTAACTCCCTGCATGCCTGGCACTGTGCTAAGCCCTCGACATAGGCCAGCTCTTTAATTCTCCCAACAAGTAGGGAGAGGTGAGTCCTAACCATTTTACAGTTGAGGAGGCCCAAGCTTAGAGAGGTGAAGATGGCAGCCAAGGACGCAGCTTGTCCATGGCAGAACTGAGGTCCACATCAGAGTCTCACGGACAGCAGGTCCCCTGTGCTACACCACAGGACACAGTTTATTGCTTTTGCACATTATGTTCTGATTTATCTAGGAAAATGATAAAACAAATGAATTGTTCTGGGCAGATCATACATTGGTCAAAATTCAAAATCTGTGAAAGGATATAAAATTAAAGTTCTCCTTCCTTGCCTCCCCTGACCCCAGCTCCCAATTCCTCTCCCTAGAAGCGATCGGCGATATCAGGACCTCCTTCCAGAGATGGAAAGTCCGTCTGAAAGCCCCTATAGATCTCTTTATTGTCAGGAAAACTAGAGCTTGTCACAGCTGCATGCTCCCTGGGGTTTTTACTCCCCTCTGACTTCCGAGGCCACCAGTCAGGTGTCTGTTGCTGTCATGGGCAGGAGGGTTTGGAGGAGTTGAGAAAGAGGCTGGCCTTGGGGGTGATGCTCAAAGGAGCCTTTGGTTTTATCTGCACTGTTCTAACTTCAAAAGGGGAGAATGTATTCATGTATTACTTGCATTATTAAAAATTAATTAGAACACAGCACTCACCTCCGAGGGTAGCTGTGAGGTGACGTGGGTGAATCCGGTCCTTGGAAGTTACCAATTTATAGTAGGAACTGTCACTGTCATCATTATTATCATTGCAAAGGAAAAGGGTCTCTGGAAAGGGATCTTGAGGAGTTTCTGTCTGAGAAATCTTGTTAATCATGTTCCTTCCCTTCAGCAAAAAGGAGTTGGGATGAACGAGCCCCTGGTGGACTGCGAGGGCTACCCCCGGGCAGACGTGGACCTGTACCAAGTCCGCACGGCGAGGCACAACATCGTCTGTGAGTGACCCATGAGGGTGAATCCCTCCTCGTCGGGCTCTGCGCTGCTCCCTTCTGCCTCCTCCAGAGGAGCTCGTCACACCTGCCGGGGGACTGAGACCTCAGGGATGGGTTGGGCTCTAGGGCTCTGTTGTTAAGGTTTCACTTTTCATTTTCATTTTGAAGAATTTTACTTCATTGTGGAAATTTTATTGACATAACAACAGAAACCGGAGTCACATAATGTTTGCAAACCTAATCAGGTCAATTATGTGTTTATTAGGAATTCTGTTCCTCTGTTAATCACAGTGACCTTACTAAGGTGACTTAAGCCTGGGAGTGTTTCGTCTCTCAGTAAAAGACATATGTGGGTGGGCATCGCGGGGCTGGTGGTCAGATACCCAGGCTCCTCCCCCTGCCCTCCTTAGGGCCTCCTTCTCCAGGGTCTCCGTGTCCATGCTGTGGGCGGGAGGGAGGGGAAGAAGGAAGATAGGACGGGCACAGGGTCCTATGCCAGCAAGCCTCCCCCTTTACAGATCTTTCCTGCAAGGCCCCCTGTCCCAGCCCCAACAGTTTCTGCTTCCACTTCAGGCCCTTCTACAAGAAAGACTGGGGCATGTCGTCCATGATGGACATGTTGCTATTCTAAATAAAATTAATTGTTTTTATTAGCTTAGTTTTTTTTTTTTTTAGAGAAGTTGTGTGTTTACGGAAAAATCATGCATAAAATACAGAATTCCCCTATACCACCCTATTAGTAACCCCTCACATTAGTGTTACATTAATTGTTTTTATTTTATTTTTAATCAGGGAAGAAGGGGAGAGTAGAGGTTGGGTGGTGTTTCAGTTTCCTATTGCTGCTGTAACAAGTTACCCCAAACGTAGCGACTTAATTCAGATTTATTGTTGTACAGTTCTGGAAGTCAGAAGTCTTAAATGGGCTTTATGGAGCTAAAATCAAGATGTGGGCAGGGCTAGTTCCTTCTGGAGGCCCTAGGGGAGAATCCCTTCCCTTGCCTCTGACAGCTTCTTTGAGGCTGCCCGCAGGCCTTTGCTCCTGGCCCCTCCCTCCACCCACAGGGCCAGCATTTGTGTAGTCTGGCTCTGGTTCTGGTTCTGGCATCATAACTCTTTCTCTCTCCATCCTGCCTCCCTCTTTCACCTATAAAGACCCTCATGTTCGGGCCCACCCAGATAATCCAGGTTGATCTCCCCATGTCAAGATCCTTAATCATATCTGTGAAGTCTGTTGTGCCACGTAACGCAACACATTCACGGGTTCTGGGGATTAGGACACGGGCATCCTTGGTCGGGGGTGGGGGCATTACTCTGCCAACCACAGGTGGGAGCCAGCAGGCCCCACCACAAAGTCCAGTTAGAAGGAAATTTATTGTCCACATGTTTCACTTAACAGTTTCAGTTTTGTCTGTTTGAACCTTGACACCTTCTGCGGTGTGTTTTGGTGTAAGGCCATGCTTCTCAAACTGGGATGCAAGGAACCCTAGGGATGGAGTTTAAGACCAGAGGCTCCTCAAAACACCATCTGATCAGAGCTTCACTTTTCCTTGAAGATTTGGGGAAAACAAGCCTGTCATTTTTTAATTAAAACAAATTGGAAGGTCGGTATTAGTGCATATAGCAACTGTTTAAAAAAAAGCTGAAAAAGAGCCCAGACTTCAATTAGTGATATGAATGAAGCAGATCTGGTTAAGACTAGGGCAAACCAGGCCAAAGGGTAAAGGTCAAACTGACTGTGTTTTAAAACTTCAGCTTCCACGTGAGACCAAGGGAAGAGATGTGTATTTGGTGCAGGATCTATATTTTCTGAACAGTATTACTCTACAGTTGGTTTGTTCAAACACCACGGTTACATGGAGCTTTGAATAGGACGTAAGATACGGTGGGTTGGTATAGGTTAGAATGAAATAGTGACACATCCCAAAGTAATTTGAGCAGAGAATAAAAAATACATTTACAGCCCCCCCCACCCCCAGGAGCTGGGGGAAGGTGCAGGAGTGTTGGACTTCCTCACCTGGACTGGTGTTGATGTTGTCACAAACATTGGGACTGGCAGTTTGATGTGCCGAGCCCTCTATCGTGGTACTTGTCCTTGTGGGGATCATTACTGCAAAGGAGAGTCTAAACTTGCATATAATTGTGCCTAAGAGTCTCCCCCTGAGTACCTCTTTGTTGCTCAGATGTGGCCCTCTCTCTCTGTAACTGAGCCACCTTGGCAGGTGAACTCACTGCCCTCCCTGCTATGTGGGACCTGATTCCCAGGGGTGTAAATCTCCCTGGCAACACAGGATATGACTCCCAGGGATGAATCTGCACCCGGCATTGTGGGATTGAGAATATCTTCTTGACCAAAAGGGGGATGCAGAATGAGACGAAATACTTTCAGTGGCTGAGAGATTTCAAATGGAGTCGAGAGGTCACTCTGGTGGACATTCTTATGCACTATATAGATAACACCTCTTAGGTTTTAATGTATTGGAATAGCTAGAAGTAAATACTTGAAACTACCAAACTCCAACCCAGTAGTCGGGACTCCTGAAGACGATTGTATAATAATGTAGATTACAAGGGGTGACAGTGTGAGTGTGAAGGCCTTGTGGATCACACTCCCGTTGTCTAGTGTGTGGATGAATGGGTAGAAAAGTGGGGACAAAAACTAAATGACAAATAGGGTGGGATGAGGGGGATGGTTTGGGTGTTCTTTTTTTTACTTTTATTTTTTATTCTTATTCTGATTTCTTTCTGATGTAAGGAAAATGTTCAGAAATAGATTGTGGTGATGAATGCATAACTATATGATCGTACTGTGAGCATTTGGTTGTATACCATGGATAATTGTATGCTATGTGAATATATTTCAATAAAACTGAATTAAAAAAAAAAAAACAAATTGGAAGATACAGAGTATGAAAAAAAACATTTTAAGATGATCAGACTTAAGAGAAATTTGGGGTTTTTGGCTATACCCTGGACTTCCCAGGGATGTAACCACTTGTTTGTGCAATTAGGAGGAGTCTGGGGGGAATTTGAGAAATGCTGGGCTACAGTGGTGGGAGGAGGATACCGACTTGTTTTTCTACAAACAGCTAACCTGATATTCCAGCACCATTTATTAAATAGTCCATTCTTTCCCCATTGATTTGAAATACTGTCAGTACTACATATTAAATTGTTACACTTGCTTAGGTCTGTCTGGGCTTTGTACACTGGGTGCTAATGACTATTACTTGTAAGAATCTGAAAAACTATTCTCATCAGTTTATTTTATTTTTTTTTAAATACACTTTAATTTTTAGACCAGTGAAGTCTTCCGTCCCATTGTGTATTTACTTAGGCCTAGGGGCTTTTCTCACATCTGCTCCTGCTGTGCTCCAGTGCAAGTTCCATAATTCCTGAGAACCTCACCTTAACTCAGAAATGAAGGGGGTGTAGCAGCATAGGGGTGATGCACCTGGAAAGTCTGAAAGCCTGTGGCCCACTGGTACCGGACATGGATTGGCTGCCAGTCGTGTTTTCCCTAGAGCTTTCTTTTGGACCTCCTCAAAGGGAATTGTGTCAGTAGCCCATCAGATGAAGGTGTGGCATTTAGAGGAGTAGAAAAAGTTGTTTTTAGGTTTATAAAAATGTTATTGTTGAGTTACAAAATGCCAGCTGATAGTGGCTCACAGCATTTTGAATTAGTTGTCAATATTGAAAACTAAGAGGGTTTCACCCACAAATACTCCTGATTTCCAGCTTTTCCTGAAAAATCAAAGGTCTTTGCCTTCCCAAACCCCAGTGGTGGCAAGAGCCCAGAAGCAGGTGTCTCCGTTACCTAACTCCCCATTATGTCTCCCAGATGGAATGCCACCAGCCATTTATTATTGGGTTTATGCATCATTTTTTTCTTCTAGAAGAACAGAAAGAAAGTGAAATATTTCTTACACCCAGCCAGCTTTACTCATTTGCGTGACCACCACACTTGCCCCAGTGGGCGCTGGAATTTGTAGCCCTGGGTTCAGCTAGATGGTGCCTTCTGCTCACCTTTCAGGCCTCGGCTGAAGCAGCGCTTCTTTGGGAAGGCTTCCCTAATCTCCTAGGCCAGCAAGGGCTGGTCCCCTTGCTGTGAGGCCCTCACCGCAGTCATTTTACGCTGCTATAACTGCTGGTTCTATATCTCCTTTCCTTGCTAAACTGTAAGCTTCATGAGGATGGGTATTCTGTCTTGATCATACATTGGTTCTCTGCATCTTGTCCAATGTTTGTCTTGGAATAAGTGCTCGGTGACTTTTCAGGGAGTAAATGGGGGAGCCTGTGTTCTCAGAGGACATTTCTTGGCCCCTGATTCGGTGGTTCTTGCCCTAGGCTTGCAGAATGATCACAAGGCTGTGATGAAGCAAGTGGAGGAGGCCTTGCACCAGCTGCACGCTCGGGACAAGGAGAAGCAGGCCCGGGACATGGCCGAGGCCCACAAGGAGGCCCTGAGCCGCGGGCTGGGCCAGGGCCTCAGCCCTCCTCAGGCTTTCGCCAAAGTGAACAGCATCAGCGCTGGCTCCCCTGCCAGCATCGCGGTAAGCCAGGGCCGAGCAGACCCCGTCTCCATCCAGAGGGCTCTGTGGCTCTTGCAGCTTTGGGGCAGGGGACGAACAAAAGGCAGGTCCACTCTCCCCATATGGGTTGGGGAGCAGCTGTCAATTCATTGCCTCATTCAACACAGTCAGGCCTGCTGTGTGCCCAGTTCTGTGCCAGGGGCCTGGGCTTCTTGAGGGGTGAGCCCCTACTGCCCACTAAACTGGTGGATGAGGGACCTGTTCACGGTGACTGCTGGGACACAAGGTAGAAGGTGATAAACGTCCAAAGAGAAGGAAGGAGGATCTCTTGGGGCTCAGCTTAGCTTAGCATGACGAATAGAACTACCAGCAATAATTGCTGTCTGTTATTGAGCCCTCCTTTACACCAGGTGTCCTGCTTAACCTATTACATATTTTACCTGGTGTATTTGATTTTTTAACAGCTTTATTGAAATGTAATTCATGTACCATGCAGTTCACCCATTTAGAGTGTGCAATTCAAATGGCTTTTAGTATATACTCACAGAGTTTTCTCTACATCCATAATCACAGTCAATTTTAGAACATTTTCATTACCCCAAAAAGAAACCCTGCCCCCTCCTTAGCCATTACCCCCCAAGTCCCCCCACCCCCACCCTAAAACACTGATCTGCTTTCTGTCTCTGGATTTGTCTGTTCTGGACATGTCATATAAATGGAATCATACAGTATGTGTTTTAGGACTGGCTGCTTTCTGTGAGCATAGTTTTCAGGGTTTATCCAGGCTGTAGCTTGTGTCAGCACTTCAGTCCTTCATGGCTGAATAACATTCCGTTGTATGGATATGCCACATTTTGTTTCTCCATTAATCAGTTGGGGGACGCTGGGCTGTTCCCACTTTCTGGCCGTCATGGATAATGCTGTTGGGAACTCTCGTGCACAGGTTTTTGTGTTTATGTGTATTTAATATGTAATCCCACAGCCACACTTTGGGATAGGTACTAATCTTTATCCCATGTCACCCGTCAGGAAAAGCTTCAAGGACGTGAGGTAACTTATGTTAGGATACACAGGTCGTAAGTTGTGGCTCTGGGTCTAGGTCCTGCCAGTCCTCTTTAGTCACCATGTGGCCTTAAGTTACACACCAGCTCCGTTATATTCACGATGGACATTTGTGGAAGGGAAGAATGAAGGGTGATCTGCGTTCTTAGGATCTGGGACCAAAAGGGTTTCTCTAGTCCTGGGTCAGCCTTGTGCCTCTGGGTGCCTGTTTGGGGACTTCTGGGGTGAATGTTTGTCTTGTCTAAATTTTGACACTTAGGCAAAATAGGCCCAGATGGGCCTGCGCTTGCTCTGCTGTGGTTGAGGCTGAAATGGGGCCACAGAGCACTGGTGGTTCTTTCTGTGGGATCTTAGCCTAGCCTGGAAGTCACACAACCCAGGAGAGCTTTTCCACTGAGGGGCTGCTGGCCTCAGGGAGAGCCACGTTGGCCTCTGCCCCTGGAGCACAGACCAGCTTGCTGCTGCTTGACCCTGAACCTGGGTCAGGGCCCCAGAGAGCCGCATTTGGCCTCTGCCCATGTTCCTCAAGGACTCGGTGACTGCTAGCTAGCAGACATTTGGCCGGGTCTGGCCACCTGCTACTGCATGTTCCCTAGAAAGAGGAAGTGGCCCAGGTTCCTGCTGCCCCTTCCCACGTGAGGGCTCCAAATCCCTGACCTCTTGGCTCTGTGTCTGCCATTCTTCCCTGAAGAAAGACGCTTATTACCTTGAGGTTACATGGTATATGGAAAGGCAAAGGACACCAGAAGCACATTTGACTTCTAGCCTGATTTTTCATTTTCTCTCCTTTCTTTAGGGTCTGCAAGTGGATGACGAGATTGTGGAGTTTGGCTCTGTAAACACCCAAAACTTCCAGTCGCTGCAAAACATTGGCAGTGTGGTACAGCACAGCGAGGGGGTGAGTTGGGGGTTACATGGCATCTGGTCAATAACCCCGGAGTTGCTGGGGCCAGAAACATTGCCTGGGCCTTTGACTGCTGCCCTGTGCTGCTTCTGCTCAGGCACGGTCCCTGCCCAGGGCCTTTGCACTTCCTGCTCCTTCTGCCTATGATGCTCTCCCTCCCGCACCACCCTCGTCTCAGCTCTCTTCCCTCCCTCATCTTGACACGGAGGACACCTTCCCAGAGACGCCTTTCCCAGCCACCCTATCTGAAATATCCCTCTCCTACTTCCTGCCTTCCTCTTCTGCTTTCTTTAACAGTCATCCTGTGTGTCTTGTCCCACTAGAATCTGACCTTTCTGGTACCAGGAATTCTTGTCTGTTTCATCACTGCTGTGTTCGCAGCCCCATCACGGTCTGTCTTGTAGGTTTTTGGGGAATATTTCAGGGAATTACTACAGCCCCCATGTACTGAGGGCTTCTTGTGCTCCAGGCAGCTCTTTTGGTACATGGTCTCATTGAGATCAGAATTGTTTTTCTTTCCATTTTACAACCAGAAGGGGTAAGTAACTACTTAATGTCACAACTAATAAGTGTCAGAGAGGAGATTTGAACCCAGGCTGTGTGTCTCCAAAATCTACTCTCAGTCAAGAAGTTCCACTACGTTTCTCAGGCAGCCTGCTATTGATTTTACTGAGCTCCTACTATGTGCCAGGTCCTTTGTCAGAAACTGTGGTCGCAGTGCAGAACAAGACAGATGTGGCCCCTGTCTTTGTGGAGCTTGTGTTTTTTCCCCCTTAAAAATTATATAGCTATAGACATATATATTCAATTTAAATATTTTTAGCAAACTCAAAATCATACTAGAGATACTGTTTTCTTTTAACTCTATAAAACTGTAGCAGTGACATGTAAATACTGTCTTAAAAAAATAAGCAATGTAGATAAAAATGCATATGGAATCAGCAGGGGGAATTTCCATTTGCTCTTTAAGTTCACACCTCTTCCTGGTGTGAATCCTGGACATTTTTTGTGCCTTTACCTGTACATGAATATTATATGAAGACTTTGTAAAAAAGGTAAATGGGGCCATCTGTACCTTATATTTTGCAACTTCTTTATTTTATTACTTCATTTCAAAGTTACTTCATTCTTTTTAACAGCTGCATGATATTCAGTAATATGGATGCATCCTTATTTCTTTTTTAATGTTTCTTTTTAAATTATACAAATAATTTCTAATAAATTCATGTAAAAGATGCAATTAATTCAGATAAAGTAAAAATCCCGAGATGAGTTCAATTTAAATCCCTTCCCCATTTTTTTTCCTTGATTTTTTTTCTCTGCCATTAGATACAAATAATGTATGTTTAGAAATGTATAGTTTTATTTTGTGCTCCTTGCTGTTTTCTGCAAAGATCATATAAACTATTTTGCTACCTTGCTTTTTCCATTTAATGATGTTTCTGGGAGACCTTTTATTTTGGCACATACCTCTCGCTGTTTTACTGCTGCATAGAACCTCATTGAATGGATGGATGAGGTCACTGCCTTCTCAGTGGATGTTGAGGCCATGTCATTAGTGTATACTTGTGCATAACTGCACATGTGGGTGCTTCTAGGTAGTTACTAAAAAGTAGAATTGCAGGCTCTTAAGCATATGTATTAGCATGCATTATACATTTAGCATTTTAATAGGGAACTTGAAAAGGCTTCCTCATTTATACTCTAGCAGTATGTGAGTGTATCACAGTATGTGAGTTGTCATTAGCTCTCTGAATTATTGATCTTTAAAAATTTTTGCCAAAATGGCATTTTATTTTAATTTATATTTTCCCAAATACTTGTGAGGTTGAGTTATCTTTTTTTAATACGTTCATTAAAATTCATATTTTATTTCTGTGATTCACCTCTCTCTATTTTTTCCCAGCTTTTCTATTGGGTTGTCCCTTTTTAAAATTGATTTATAGGGATTTCTTAGATATTCTGGACGTTAAACCTTTGCTTTTTAAATAGTTTGCAAATGTATTCTCCCAGTTAGTTCCTTGTTTTTAACTTTGCTTATGGTGACTGATAGCATGAAAAAAATTTTTTAGACTACTGAATTTTTATTTTATTGACTTTATTAATGTTCCAGGGTGCTTCCCCTGCCCAAACCATGTGTTCTTTTTTTTTTTTTTATTATCTACATTTTATTGAGATATATTCACATACCACGTAGTCATACAAAACAAATCGTACATTCAATTGTTCACAGTACCATTACATAGTTCTACATTCATCACCTAAATCAATCCCTGACACCTTCATTAGCACACACACAAAAATAACAAGAATAATAATTAGAGTGAAAAAGAGCAATTGAAGTAAAAAAGAACACTGGGTACCTTTGTCTGTCTGTTTGTTTCCTTCCCCTATTTTTCTACTCATCCATCCATAAACTAGACAAAGTGGAGTGTGGTCCTTATGATTTTCCCAATCCCATTGTCACCCCTCATAAGCTACATTTTTATACAATTGTCTTCGAGATTCATGGGTTCTGGATTGTAGTTTGATAGTTTCAGGTATCCACCACCAGCTACCCCAATTCTTTAGAACCTAAAAAGGGTTGTCTAAAGTGTGCATAAGAGTGCCCACCAGAGTGACCTCTCGGCTCCTTTTAGAATCTCTCTGCTACTGAAGCTTATTTCATTTCCTTTCACATCCCCCTTTTGGTCAAGAAGACGTTCTCCGTCCCACGATGCCAGGTCTACATTCCTCCCCGGGAGTCATATTCCACATTGCCAGGGAGATTCACTCCCCTGGGTGTCTGATCCCACGTAGAGGGGAGGGCAGTGATTTCACCTTTCAAGTTTGCTTAGGTAGAGAGAGAGGGCCACATCTGAGCAACAAAGAGGCATTCGGGAGGAGGCTCTTAGGCACACTTATAGGGAGGCCTAGCCTCTCCTTTGCAGCAACCGTCTTCCCAAGGGTAAAACCTATGGTAGAGGGCTCAACCCATCAAACCACCAGTCCCCTATGTCTGTGGTCATGTCAGCAACCATGGAGGTGGGGTAGGCGAATACCCCTGCATTCTCCAAAGACTCCTCAAGGGGGCAATACATATTTTTTTCCTTGTTTTTTTTTTTTTTTTCTTTTTTAAATCAACTGTATGAAAAAAAAGAAATAAAAAAAAAAAAAACAAAAAAAACAACATACAATAAAAGAACATTTCAAAGAGACCATAACAAGGGAATAAGAAAAAGACAACTAACCTAAGATAACTGCTTTACTTCCAACCTGTTCCTACTTTACCCCAAGAAAGTTACCTAATATAGCAACATTTCTGTGAACTTGCTCCTACTATATCCATCAGAAATTAACAGACCATAGTCATTCCTGGGCATCCCCAGAACGTTAAATAGCATATCTGTTCTTCTTGGATTACTGTTCCCCCATCCTTAATTGCTCTCTATTGCTAGTTCCCCTACATTCTACATTAGAAACCATTCGTTTTACATTTTTCAAAGTTCACATTAGTGGTAGCATATAATATTTCTCTTTTTGTGCCTGGCTTATTTCACTCAGCATTATGTCTTCAAGGTTCATCCATGTTGTCATATGTTTCACGAGGTCGTTCCTTCTTACTGCCGTGTAATATTCCATTGTGTGTATATACCACATTTTATTTATCCACTCATCTGTTGAAGGACATTTGGGTTGTTTCCATCTCTTGGCAATTGTGAATAATGCTGCTATGAACATTGGCATGCAGATATCTGTTCGTGTCACTGCTTTCCAATCTTCCAGGTATATACCGAGAAGTGCAATCGCTGGATCGAATGGTAACTCTATTTCTAGTTTTCTAAGGAACTGCCAGACTGACTTCCAGAGTGGCTGAACCATTATACAGTCCCACCAACAATGAATAAGAGTTCCAATTTCTCCACATCCCCTGCAGCATTTGTAGTTTCCTGTTTGTTTAATGTCAGCCATTCTAATCGGTGTGAGATGGTATCTCATTGTGGTCTTAATTTGCATCTTTCTAATAGCTAGTGAAGCAGAACATTTTTTCATGTGTTTCTTGGCCATTTGTATTTCCTTTTCAGAGAACTGTCTTTTCATATCTTTTGCCCATTTTATAATTGGGCCGACTGTACTATTGTCATTGAGTTGTAGGATTTCTTTATATATGCAAGATATCAGTCTTTTGTCAGATACATGGTTTCCAAAAATTTTTTCCCATTGAGTTGGCTGCCTCTTTACCTTTTTGAGAAATTCCTTTGAGGTGCAGAAACTTCTAAGCTTGAGGAGTTCCCATTTATCTATTTTTTCTTTTGTTGCTTGTGCTTTGGGTGTAAAGTCTAGGAAGTGGCCGCCTAATACAAGGTCTTGAAGATGTTTTCCTACATTATCTTCTAGGAGTTTTATGGTACTTTCTTTTTTTTTTTTTTTTTCTTCCCAGATCTGCTGCTTTCTTTTATTTATTTATTTTTTTTAATCATCATTTTATTGAGATATATTCACATACCACGCAGTCATACAAAACAAATTGTACTTTCGATTGTTTACAGTACCATTACATAGTTGTACATTCATCACCTAAATCAATCCCTGACACCTTCATTAGCACACACACAAAAATAACAAGAATAGTAATTAGAGTGAAAAAGAGCAATTGAAGTAAAAAAGAACACTGGGTACCTTTGTCTGTTTGTTTCCTTCCCCTACTTTTCTACACATCCATCCATAAACTAGACAAAGTGGAGTTTGGTCCTTATGGCTTTCCCAATCCCATTGTCACCCCTCATAAGCTACATTTTTATACAACTGTCTTCGAGATTCATGGGTTCTGGGTTGTAGTTTGATAGTTTCAGGTATCCACCACCAGCTACCCCAATTCTTTAGAACCTAAAAAGGGTTGTCTAAAGTGTGCGTAAGAGTGCCCACCAGAGTGATCTCTCGGCTCGTTTTGGAATCTCTCTGCCACTGAAGCTTATTTCATTTCCTTTCACATCCCCCTTTTGGTCAAGAAGACGTTCTCCGTCCCACGATGCCAGGTCTACATTCCTCCCCGGGAGTCATATTCCACGTTGCCAGGGAGATTCACTCCCCTGGGTGTCTGATCCCACGTAGGGGGGAGGGCAGTGATTTCACCTTTCAAGTTGGCTTAGCCAGAGAGAGAGGGCCACATCTGAGCAACAAAGAGGCATTCAGGAGGAGACTCTTAGGCACAAATATAGGGAGGCCTAGCCTCTCCTTTGCAGCAACCGTCTTCCCAAGGGTAAAACTTATGGTAGAGGGCTCAACCCATCAAACCACCAGTCCCCTATGTCTGTGGTCATGTTAGCAACCATGGAGGTGGGGTAGGCGAATACCCCTGCATTCTCCACAGGCTCCTCAAGGGGGCACTACATCTTTTTTTTTTTTCCTTGTTTTTCTTTTTTTTTTTTTTTTTTTTAACTTTCCCTTCTTTTTTAAATCAACTGTATGAAAAAAAAAGTTAAAAAGAAAACAAACATACAATAAAAGAACATTTCAAAGAGACCATAACAAGGGGGTAAGAAAAAGACAACTAACCTAAGATAACTGCTTAACTTCCAACATGTTCCTACTTTACCCCAAGAAAGTTACATAATATAGCAACATTTCTGTGAACTTGTTCCTACTATATCCATCAGAAATTAACAGACCATAGTCATTTCTGGGCATCCCCAGAACGTTAAATAGCTTATCTGTTCTTCTTGGATTATTGTTCCCCCTTATGGTACTTTCTTTTATATTGAGATCTTTCATCCATTTTGAGTTAATTTTTGTGTAGGGTGTGAGGTAGGGGTCCTCTTTCATTCTTTTGGATATAGATATCCAACTCTCCCAGCCCCATTTGTTGAATAGACCATTATGACCCAGTTCAGTGACTTTGGGGGCCTTATCAAAGATCAGTTGGCCATAGATCTGAGGGTCTGTCTCTGAATTCTCAATTAGATTCCATTGATCTATATGTCTTATCTTTGTGCTAGTACCATGCTGTTTTGACAACTGTGGTTTTATAATAAGCTTCAAAGTCAGGGAGTGTAAGTCCTCCCACTTCGTTTTTCTTTTTTAGAGTGTCTTCAGCAATTCGAGGCATCTTCCCTTTCCAAATAAATTTGATAACTAGCTTTTCCAAGTCTGCAAAGTAGGTTGTTGGAATTTGGATTGGGATTGCATTGAATCTGTAGATGAGTTTGGGTAGAATTGACATCTTAATGACATTTAGCCTTCCTAACCATGAACATGGAATATTTTTCCATCTTTTAAGGTCCCCTTCTATTTCTTTTAGTAGAGTTGTATAGTTTTCTTTGTATAGGTCTTTTACATCTTTGGTTAAGTTTATTCCTAGGTACTTGATTTTTTTAGTTGCTATTGAAAATGGTATCTTTCTCTTGAGTGTCTCTTCAGTTTGTTCATTTCTAGCATATAGAAACATTACTGACTTATGTGCATTAATCTTGTATCCCGCTACTTTGCTAAATTTGTTTATGAGCTCTAGTAGCTGTATCGTCGATTTCTCAGGGTTTTCCAGATATAAGATCATATCATCTGCAAACAATGACAGTTTCACTTCTTCTTTTCCAATTTGGATGCCTTTTATTTCTTTGTCTTGCTGGATTGCCCTGGCTAGCACTTCCAGCACAATGTTGAATAACAGTGGTGACAGTGGGCATCCTTGTCTTGTTCCTGATCTTAGAGGGAAGGCTTTCAGCCTCTCACCATTGAGTACTATGCTGGCTGTGGGTTTTTCATATAAGCTCTTTATCATATTGAGGAAGTTTCCTTCAATTCCTACCTTTTGAAGTGTTTTTATCAAAAACGGATGTTGGATTTTGTCAAATGCTTTTTCAGCATCTATTGAGATGATCATTTGATTTTTCCCTTTCGAATTGTTAATGTGTTGTAATACATTGATTGATTTTCTTATGTTGAACCATCCTTGCATGCCTGGAATGAACCCCACTTGGTCATGGTGTATGATTTTTTTAATGTGTCTTTGGATTCGATTTGCAAGTATTTTGTTGAGGATTTTTGCATCTATATTCATTAGGGAGATTGGCCGGTAGTTTTCCTTTTTTGTAGCATCTTTGCCTGGTTTTGGTATTAGATTGATGTTAGCTTCATAAAATGAGTTAGGTAGTGTTCCATTTTCTTCAATGTTTTGAAAGAGTTTGAGTAAGATTGGTGTCAGTTCTTTCTGGAAAGTTTGGTAGAATTCCCCTGTGAAGCCATCTGGCCCTGGGCATTTATTTGTGGGAAGATTTTTGATGACTGATTGGATCTCTTTGCTTGTGATGGGTTGGTTGAGGTCTTCTGTTTCTTCTCTGGTCAGTCTAGGTTGTTCATATGTTTCCAGGAAATTGTCCATTTCCTCTACATTATCCAGTTTTTTGCCATACAGTTGTTCATAGTATCCTCTTATAATTTTTTTAATTTCTTCAGGATCTGCAGTTATGTCACCTTTTTCATTCATTATTTTGTTTATATGGGTCTTCTCTTTTTTTGATTTTGTCAGTCTCGCTAGGGGCTTGTCAATCTTGTTGATCTTCTCAAAGAACCAACTTTTGGTGATATTTATCCTCTCTATTGTTTTTTTGTTCTCTATGTCATTTATTTCTGCTTTAATCCTTGTTATCTCTTTTCTTCTACTTGGTTTAGGATTGGTTTGCTGTTCATTTTCTAGCTTCTTCAGTTGATCCATTAGTTCTTTGATTTTGGCTCTTTCTTCCTTTTTAATACATGCGTTTAGTGCTATGAATTTCCCCCTCAGCACTGCTTTTGCTGCATCCCATAGGTTTTGGTATGTTGTGTTCTCATTTTCATTCGTCTCTATATATTTAGCAATTTCTCTTGCTATTTCTTCTTTAACCCAGTGATTGTTTAGGAGTGTGTTGTTTAACCTCCAGGTATTTGTGAATTTTCTAAGTCTCTGATGGTTATTGACTTCTAATTGTATTCCATTGTGGTCAGAGAATGTGCTTTGAATAATTTCAATCTTTTTAAATTTACTGAGGTTTGTTTTATGACCCAGCATATGATCTATTCTGGAGAAAGTTCCATGAGCACTAGAAAAGTATGTGTATCCTGGTGATTTGGGATGTAGTGTTCTGTATATGTCTGTTAAATCTAATTCATTTATCAGATTGTTTAGGTTTTCAGTTTCCTTATTGGTCCTCTGTCTGGTTGATCTATCTATAGGAGAGAGTGATGTGTTGAAGTCTCCCACAATTATTGTGGAAACATCAATTGCTTCCTTTAGTTTTGCCAGTGTTTCTCTCATGTATTTTGTGGCACCTTGATTGGGTGCATAGACATTTATGATTGTTATTTCTTCTTGTTGAATTGCCCCTTTTATTAGTATGTAGTGGCCTTCTTTGTCTCTCAAAACATCCCTGCATTTAAAGTCTATTTTATCTGAGATTAATATTGCTACACCTGCTTTCTTTTGGCTGTAGCTTGCATGAAATATTTTTTTCCATCCTTTCACTTTCAATTTCTTTGTGCCCCTGTGTCTAAGATGAGTCTCTTGTATGCAACATATTGATGGTTCATTTTTTTTGATCCATTCTGCGAATCTATATCTTTTAATTGGGGAGTTTAATCCATTTACATTCAACGTTATAACCGTGAAGGCATTTCTTGAATCAGCCATCTTATCCTTTGGTTTATGTTTGTCATATATATTTTTCCCCTCTCTCTATTAATATCCTTTATTGTACCCGTACTGAATCTCTTTAGTACTGAACCTTTCTCCAAGTCTCTCTGTCCTTTCTTTGTTTCTCTGTCTGTAGGGCTCCCTTTAGTATCTCCAGCAGGGCAGGTCTCTTGTTAGCAGATTCTCTCAGCATTTGTTTGTCTGTGAAAAATTTAAGCTCTCCCTCAAATTTGAAGGAGAGCTTTGCTGGATAAAGTATTCTTGGTTGGAAATTTTTCTCACTCAGAATTTTAAATATATCGTGCCACTGCCTTCTTGCCTCCATGGTGGCTGCTGAGTAGTCACTACTTAGTCTTATGCTGTTTCCTTTGTATGTGGTGAATTGCTTTTCTCTTGCTGCTCCCAGAACTTGCCCCTTCTCTTCCGGGTTTGACAGTGTGATCAGAATATGTCTCGGAGTGGGTTTATTTGGATTTATTCTATTTGGAGTTCGCGGAGCATTTATGATTTGTGTATTTATGTTGTTTAGAAGATTTGGGAAGTTTTCCCCAACAGTTTCTTTGAATACTCTTCCTGGACCTTCACCCTTTTCTTCCCCTTCTGGAACACCAATGAGTCTTATATTAGGATGTTTTATATTATCTATCATATCCCTGAGGTCCGTTTCGATTTTTTCTCAATTTTTTTCCCCATTCTTTCTTTTATGCTTTCATTTTCCATTCTGTCATCTTCCAGGTCACTGATTCGTTGTTCAACTTCTTCTAGTCTTGTACTATGAGTGTCCAGAATCTTTTTAATTTGGTCAACAGTTTCTTTAGTTTCCATAAGATCATCTATTTTTTTATTTAGTCTCGCAGTGTCTTCTTTATGCTCTTCTAGGGTCTTCTTGATATCCTTTGTATTCCATACTGTGGTCTCATTGTTCATCTTTAGTTCTTTGAGTAGCTGCTCTCGGTGCTGTGTCTCTTCTGATCTTTTGATTTGGGTGCTTGGGCTTGGGTTATCCATATCGTCTGGTTTTTTCATATGCTTTATAATTTTCTGTTGTTTTTGGCCTCTTGGCATTTGCTGAACTTGATAGGGTTCTTTTAGGATGTGTAGACCAATTGAAGTCCTTATCTCTAATTTATCAGATCTACAGCTTTGTGGAGTACACTTTCTCTAACTAACCAGCAGGTGGCGTCCACGAGCCACCTGTTCTCCACAAGCCAGTTCTCCCCTGCTTAGCCTTTGTGGTGAGTAGGGGAGTGAGTCTTGTGGGGTCCAATTGGTGTACCAAGCTTGTGTGTGTAGTTGGTGTTGCCCGCCCTGTATATGGGGCATGTGTCTGGGCAGTCAGGGAGGAGGGGTGGCTCTAACAATCAAATCTCTCTGGTGATCCTGGAGTTTTAAAGCTGCTGCAATAGTCTAATCCTTCAGTTCAGTCCTGCCACAGTTTGTCTCTGCCACTGACCCACAAGTCCTTGGTATTGGCGTATGGCTCCTGCGACTTGCAAGTGGGTCCCTCTTCCAGGCCGTGCACCCCCTGGTCCTCTGTTGAGGGATGACTGTGCTATGTCACAGGTGAGTGCCATCCCCCCAGGGCGGTTCTGGGCTCCTGGGCTGTGTAGGGAGGCTCCCAGTCTGCTGAAATGATGGCTGAATGGGGCTTTGTTAATTCACACTGCTCCACCTTCCCAACTCTGGGACAATCAGCTGAGGTTGCAGGGAAGGCTAATGTCCACGCCCAGTTTTGTGGAGTGTGCCTGTTATTTGAAGCACTTCCGTCACACTGGGTTGTGTGGGGCAGCTCCGGGCTATGGGGCTGGCGATGGGCAGGAGTGTTTCCTGTCCACCAGGATGATGGCTGTGAGCAGACACCCCCCTTTTCTTGGGAAGTTGTGGTGTTTAGTGAAATTTCTCAGCCACTGGATTATTGCCTTTTGTCTCAGAGCTCTCTTAGTTCTGCTCTTGTCTTGACCTGCCCAAATTGCAATTCTTTGAAGCTTTCTGTATTGGGCTTCTTAGAGTAATTGTTTTAGAAAAAGAAAAAAGGATTAAAAAAAAAAAAAATGGCCCTCCTCACAGATCTAATGGGTTATTGAAATGCTAAGAGAGAAAGCAATTAGGGCCATTAAGGAAAGTTCCACAGGGCAGAGAGATCAGCTTTTCTTTGGGATTTGCATATGAGCCTCAGGGCCTGAGCTCTGCCCTTCCCCTTTCTATGTTCACCAGAACTCCAAAAATCCTCCGCTTTTATTTTGGAGTTTTTCGTGTTGTTTTTTTTCTATGCCTGTCTCCTCTCTGCTGGGCTGGCTGCTCTCAGATTCTCTGGTGTCTGGTCTCAGTCTATCTATGGTTGGAGTTTGGATCAGTAGAATGAGTTTCCGATAAGGGCTGCCACTGCAGTTCTCCCTTCTCCTTCCCGGAGCTGACAGCCCCTCCTCCCACGGGACTGAGCCTGGCAGGGAGGGGCGCGGGTCCCCTGGCTGCAAAAACTTACAGATTTCACTGATCTCAGCAGTTCCACGTTTTCATGAGTGTTGTATGAAGTATGCCCAAAGTCAGATTGCTCTGTGGTGTCCAGTCCACGCAGTTCCTGGCTTTCTACCTACTTTCTTGGAGGAGTAACTAAAACATACAGCTCACCAGTCCGCCATCTAGCCCCGCCTCCCATGTGTTCTTTTTCAAATATTTTTTGTGATAACATATACATAAAACATTTCCCATTTTAAGTACTTTCAAGTATTCCCCCCACCCAGTGTTGATTACATTCTCAATGTTGCGCTACCATCACCACCATCCATTACCCCAAACAGAAACTGTGTATTCATTAAGCATTAATTCCCCATTCTCCACCCTGACTTTTGCCCCAGGACCCTGTAATCTTTCTGTGTCTGTGAATTTGCATATTATACTTATTTTCATATATGTGACATCATACAATATTTGTCTTTGTGTCTGGCTTATTTATTCAACATGATATCTTCAGAGTTCATTATGTTGTTGTGTGTATCAACATTTCTTTTTATAGCTGAGTAATATTCCATTGTGTGTATATAACCCATTTGTTTATCCATTCATCGGTTGATGGACACTTGGGTTGCTTCCATCTTTTGGCAATTGTGAATAATGCTGCAATGAACATCAGAGTTGAAACGCCTGTTGAAGTCCCTGCTTTCAATTATTTTGGGTGTATACCTAGTAGTGGGATTGCCGGGTCATATGGTAATTCTATACATAACTTTCTGATAATTTAAAATAAAGAAATATGGTACAAGGCACAATAGTAGAGTACTATACAAACAGTACTATATTAGAATTTGCTCCATGTACATTTTGACAGTTTTAGTCTCTTAAAATAAGAAGCAAGGCCCATATGGACAAATACTGTAATTTCACTTATGTGAAATATCTAGAAATAAATTTGCAGAGACAGAAAGTAGATTAGACATTACCGAGGGAAGGGAAAAGAGGGAGTTGTTGCTTGGTGGGTATAGAGTGTTCGTAAATTTGGAAATTTAAAAAAGAAAATCTTAAGAATGTATTCACATATATAAAAAATAAAAGTTGAACTTAAAAATCTTCTGCAGGTCTTCCGGTGCCAGGCATACTGTGCCATTGAGTAACACTTCCCCATAAGCATTTCTGTTCATTTCTCTGTCATGTAACCCCAACAAACATTTTTTGGCAAAGATCCATGCATTTCAGAGGAAACAGGTGGCTCAAAGTTTAAAGAAATAATTTTGGTAAAGTTTTTGGTTCCCAAATGAAATCTTCAGTTTAATCAACAGTTCTCAGTTTGTCTTGGGTTCGGTCACCTCCCCCTTGGTTCAGCTGCTCATCCGTGTGTCACTTGGCAGAAGGCTGGCATCGCCCGTCCGTGCCAGGCCATGGATCTGCACGGACACTGCCATCAAGTCTCTACTTTACATTTTGATTTTGTCAAAATTTATCCAATTTTTGCTTTTGCATTTCAAGTTTGCTTATAGAAGTTCTTCTAGTACTTCTATTGTTTTTTTTTTTTTGTTTTTCTTTAATCCATCTGGAATTAATTTTTTTCCCAAATGGATTGTAATTGTCTGAATGCCATTTATTGATGAATTACTTTACCCCTTTACCAACTCATTTATCCTACCATCTCTGTTACATATAAGATTTCCATATTTGGGATTCTTTATTCTGTTCCCTTGGTCTGTTTGTTCTGAGCCTTGCCGGGGTTCCCTGGTACAAATCCATTTGTTCCTTGTCAGCTTCCCCCCAACACCTTGCCATAAAGCATGCATTAGTTGTCTATTGGCGAATTAAAAAGTCACCCCCACACTTAAAACAATGAACATTGGTTATCTCACGGATTTTTAGGTCAGACATCTGGGCGCAGCTTTGCTGGGTTCTGGTTCGAGGTCTCCCGTGAGGCTGCAGCCTGGGGCGGACCTGACTGGGGCCAAAACTCGACTTCCAGTTGGCTCACTCATGGGCCTGTGGAAAGGGGGCCTCTGTTTCTCACACGCACGTGAGCCTCCACAGCAGCTCAGGGTGTCCCCACAATGCAGCGGCTGCCCCCTGCAGAGGGACCAGCCCCAGAGAGAGTGAGAAGCCCAGGGTCGTTTCTCACCCAGTCTCCAGAGCCACACACTCACTCCTGTTTTAGTCTAGCTGCTAAAGCAAGGCCCTCAGTGCCGCCCCCACTCAGAGGCAGGGGAGGCTGGCTCCAGCTCTTTCATGGAGGACCAGCAAAGAATTTGTGGACATACTTTAAAAGCACAGATTTCTGTTTTTTTCTGCTCAGTTACTGCCTGCCCCATTTCTGTCAGCTTGTATATTTTGTTGCCATCTCTCATCTTTGTCATCTCCTTTTATTTGTCTTTGTCTTTATAATTTTTTTATCCTTTTGCTGTCTGTCCTCTGTTTAGTGAGGTATCTGGAGCTGGTGCACCAAGAGGTAGGTTCATCCTGTCATGCTTGTGCACGTGTCTTGAGGTTTCATTCCTTTGGGTTTTTTCTTCAGCTTTCTTCTGCTTTCCGCTTTACGTGTGTCCCTGTGCACCGTGATGCACATACTTTTTAACTTTGCAGTTCTGAGCTCATTGCCGTTGGTTCCTTTGTAAATGTGTTTGCCTGTCTGCCTTATTTCCTTCCTTCCTTTCTTTTTTTTCCCTCCCCTCCCTCAGCAGAATTTTACCACGCACCTGGTAAGAACAGAATCAAAGGGCTTGTAATGAAAAGTCTCCCTCTCTCCAAGCCCATTTCCTCCATTTCCTCTCCTACAGAGGCAGCCTCTTTCCAGCTTGTGTGTCCTTCCTGGGATGTTCTGTTCATACATTAGCACATGGAGCTACGGATTGTTTTATTAGGTGTCATGTACCCACCACAAAATTCACCCTTTTCAGCATACAGTCCTTTGAGTCTTGACAAACGTCTAGTCATGTATCTGCCACCACAGTCAGGATGGAGAACAGTGCCCACTGCCCAGGAACGGCACCCCGAGACCGTTTGTGGTGACTCCTCCCCCAGCTCCACCCCAGCAGCCACTGATCTGGGTTCCATCCCTATTGCTTTGACTTTTCCAGAATGTCATCCACATGGAATCATAACACTGTGTAGCCTTTTGAGTCTGGCTTCTTTCACTTAGCATAAAACATCTGAACTGCTTGCCTGCGGCTGCATACACCCATAGTTAGTCCTTCCCATTGCTGGGTAGTACAAGTTGCTTATCCATTCACCAAGGAGGGGCACTGTGGTGTTTCCAGTTTTCGTTGATTACTGATAATACCTTCTGGCTTATGAATCTGCCTTTTCTAATTAATTATATTCTTAGCCTCTTTATTGGTTTGTAAATTCTTCTTTTCCAAAGTAAGTTTTCAACATTTTTTAGCAATAGAATCTTTTCTTCAGATGAACTTTTTTGGGTAAGTCTAGTATATCAAACAGGTAAAAGCTGAGCTGCTGGGGGAGGCTGGAGGGGGTGGGAGTCGGGTGTGTGTTTGGAGGCCAAAGTCTGGCCTGAGTTCATCGTCATCCGGTCGGGGGCCCAGGACCCTCCTGGGACCAGAGCACAGCTTGAGAAAAAAGAGCTGGGTTATCACTGTCTTTTCTGTGATTTTTTTTTTTTTAAAGCCAGCATTTGGTTATGAGACATTTAGTTAGTTTCCAATTTTACGGAAACTTGGAAATTAACACTGTTGAAGATAACTCTCTATTTCTTATATTTTTAAAAGGAAAATGAAATCTCAAAAATTTTTATTAGCATTTTTTATTATAAAATCAAGGTATACTTTGAACCCTGCCTTGATCAAGATGGAGGTTGAAGGTTCTCTCCGCCCACAGAATTGTTGAACAACCAGCCAGAACTGGCAGAAATATCTTTCTCAAAGCTCCAGAAAACAGTTGAAGGATTGCAGTAGCAGGGTGAGCGCCACATCCAGAAGCAGGCTGTTTGAAAGCGGTAGGATCTCATGACACCCAGGCCGGCCTCAGCCCATCCCCTCACTGGCTCAGTGTGGAGCTGACCTGCGCTCGGGGTGTGGGTCCACGGTGCGGGTCCTGGAGGGAGGAGAGTAAACCCTGTGCACGTTCTGGGAGCAGGTGTGTCTGGCCCAGTCTCTCTGGTGACAGCCTGAGGGACTGAACCAGGATACTTGTCATAGGTTCCGTATCCCAGAATTTGCCCTGCATGTAGAAAGCAGCTCACAGAGCTCTCCTGCAGAGCAGTGTTGGACTGCCTGGGGCAAAGGGCTGCTGGCTGTAGGACATGCAGTGCAGTGCCTGTGATGATGAGGAAACTGTTTCCTAAGGAAGAGGGGATGTTTGTTTCTGTGTAAATGGGGGAATTCCCAAGGCCACATGCACATGCCCAAGAAAACACATATGCACAGAAAGCATCAGGGAGGCCCCTACGCTTTGGCTTAAAGCTGTTCTGTAAACCCAGCATATAAGCTCTGAAGGAGAGTACTTGGCACTGGGCAATCTGCAAAGACTGGGAAAGGTGTTTTCTTTCTTTGTCTCTCTCTCTCTCCCTCTCTCTCTCTTTCTCCTTCCCCCTCCCTCTCCCCACTTATTCTTCTTTCCTCTCCTTTCTTTTCCTTCCCTTCCCTTCCTTTTTTTTTTTTGTTAGTTCCTGGCATCCAACAAAGACTATTAAAACACTACCTGGATACAGGCTTTAGGAACAGATGCCTCAGAGTCTAAATTCCAGTGATAATATGTTAAATCAAAATGTCCAGGTTTCAGCAAAAGAAAATAAAACATACAAAGAAACAGGAATTGATGGCTCAGACAAAGGAGAAAATTAAAGCATTAGAAACCATCAACAAAGAAGGACATACCTGGGAAAGACTTTAAAAAAAAGGTCCTAAATATGCTGAAAGAACTAAAGGAAAACATAAGAGAGAACTAAAGGAAATCAGAAAAATGATAGATGATCACAAAGAGAATATCAATACAGAGGTGAAAATTATGAAAAGGAACCAAACAGAGCTGAAGACCACAGTGACAGAAATTAAAAATTCCTTGGAGGGGTTCAAGAGCAGACTGAAGCTGGCAGAAGAAAGAATCAGTGAACGAAGACAATGGAAATCACACAGTTTGAGGAGCAGAAAGAAGAAAGAAGGAAGAAAAGGGAAGAGAGCCTGAGGAACCTGTGGGACGCCATCAAGCATACAATATACGCATTGTGGAAGTCTCAGAAAGAAAAAAACAGAAAGGGGCCAAGAGAATATTCAAGGAAATAATGGCTGAAAACATCCCAAATTTAATGAAAGACATAATGCTCAACAAACTCCAAACAGGATGAACCCAGATAGACCCACAATGCAGCATATAATCAGACTTTGAAATGCCAGAAATAAAAAGAATTCTGAAAGCCACAAGAGAGAAGCAAAATATCACGTACAAGGGAGCCCAATATGATTAAGTGTGATTTCTCATCAGAAACCATGGAGGAAAGAAGGCATTGGGATGACATATTTAAAGTGCTGAAAGCAAAAAATCGGCAGCAAAGAAAACTATCTGGCAAAACTGGCTTTCAGACAATGAGAGAGACATTAAGACATTCCCAGATAAACAAAAGCTGAGGGAGTTTGATGCTAAAGAGAGTTCTGCTGGTTGGAATAGAAAGGACAGTAGACAATACATTAAAGCCATATGAAGAAATAAAGATCTCTGGTAAGGGTAATGACATGAGTAAATATAAATGCCAGTACTATTGTACTTTTGGTTTGTTACTCTAGTTTTTACTTCCTTCGAGATCTAAAAGGTAAAGGTGTAATGATAAAGCAGTGGTTCTGGACTCAATGCATAAACACGAAGTTTCTGATAAAAATTACAGAAAGGTAGGGGGACAGAGAGAAGTATAGTTTGTGTATACTACTGAAACTCAGTTGCTATTAAAGCAAATAGTTATTGATATAAGAAGTTAAATACAAAGAAAATACTGAAGAATATGGAAGCTCATTGAGACAGAAAGGTTATAGTCTGTGAGGGGCATTGTGTGTATATACCACATTTTGTTTATCCATGCATCTGTTGATGGATACTTGAATTGTGTATTAGGGTTCTCTAGAGAAAAAGAACCAATAGGAGATATCTGTAAATATTATATGAGATTTTATAAAAGTGTCTGACGCAACTGTTGGGGATGTATAAGTCCACATTCCATAGTGCAGGCTGCAAGCCGGCAACTCTGATGACTTCTCCCAGGAGAAGCTGGCTGGCTGAAATAGAGATGAGAATTCTCTCTTTTTGACAAAGTCCTTTGAGGTACACAAGCTTTTGCTTTTGAGGAGTTCCCATTTATTTATTTTTTTCTTTCATTGCTTGTGCTTTGGGTGTAAGGTCTAAGAAGCGACCTCCTAATTCTAGGTCTTGAAGATGTTTCCCAACACTGTCTTTTAGGAGTTTTATGGTGCTGTCTCTTATATTGAGGTCTTTGATCCACTTTGAGTTAATTTTTGTGTAGGGTGTGAGGTAGGGGGTCCTCTTTCATTCTTTTGAATATGGCTATCAAGTTTTCCCAGCTCTATTTGTTGAAGAGACTGTTCTGCCCCAATTCAGTGGATTTGGGGGTTGCATCAAGAATCAGTTGACCATAGATCTGGGGGTCTATTTTCAATCTCTCGATTCAATTCCATTGATGAATATTTCTATCTCTGTGCCAGTACCATGCTGTTTTGACCACTGTGGCTTTATGGTAGTCTTTAAAGTCAGAAAGTGTAAGTCCTCCCACTTTGTTCTTCTTTTGTAAAATGTTTTTGGCAATTTGATGCTCATTTCCCTTCCAAATAAAGTTGATAACTAGCTTTTCCAAGTCTGCAAAGTCGGTTGTTGTAATTTTGATTAGAATTGCATTGAAATTGTCAATCAGTTTGGATAGAATTGACATCTTAACTATGTTTAGCCTTCCTATTCATGAACACAGAATATCTTTCCACTCATTTGGGTTTTCTTTGATTTCCTTCAGTAAAGTTTTGTAATTTTCTGTGTAGAGGTCTTTTTCATCCCTGGTTAAGTTTGTTCCCAAGTACTTCATTTTTTTCAATTGCCATTGTGAATGGAATTTTTTCTTGAGTAGAGGTCTCTTCAGTTAGGTCATTTTCTAGTGTATAGGAACATTACTGACTTCTGCTTATTATTCTTGTCTCTTGTCACTTTGCTGCATTTTTAAAATACTGCCTTTGTTATATTAAAGGAAGCATAATACAAAGTTTCTGTTAATTATAGTCTGTAGTTTGCATTGATTGTATTTTCCCTCCAATCCCACCCTATTTTTAACACCTTGCAATGTTGACATTCATTTGTTCCACCTCATGTAAAAACATATTTGTGCCTTTTATTACAATCATCGAGCACCCTAGGTTTCACTGAGTTATACAGTCCCAGTTTTTATCTTTTCTCTTTCGTTCTGGCATCCCACATGCTCCTAACCTTCCTCTTTCAACCATGCTCACAGTCATCTTTGTTCAGTGTACTTACATTGTTGTGCTACTATCTCCCAAAATTGTTTTCAAAACCTGTCACTCCTGTCTTTTCCTTTCTGTCTGCAGTGCTTCCTTTAGTGTTTCCCGTAGAGCAGGTTATCTTGTTCACAAACTCTGTCATTGTCTGTTTGTCAGAGAATATTTTAAGCTCTCCCTCATATTTGAAGGACAATTTTGCTGGATATAGGATTCTTGATTGGTGGTTTTTCTCTTTCAGTATCTTAAATATATCACCCCATGGTTGCTTCCATGGTTTTTATTGAGAAATCCACACATAGTCTTATCAAGCTTCCTTTGTATGTGATGGATCGCTTTTCTCTTGCTGCTTTCAGGATTCTCTCTTTATCTTTTACATTTGATAATCTGATTATTAAGTGTCTTGGTTTAGGCCTATTCAGATCTATTCTGTTTAGGGTACGCTGCGCTTCTTGGATCCTTAATTTTATGTCTTTCATAAGAGATGGGAAATTTTCATTGATTATTTCCTCTATTATTGCATCTGCCCCTTTTCACTTCTCTTCTTCTTCTGGGACACCAATGACACATACAATCTTGCATTTTGTTTTGTCCTTAAGTTCCTGGGGACTTTGCTCATATTTTTCCATTCTTTTCTCTATCTGTCCTTTTGTGTGTAGGCTTTCAGGTGCCTTGTTCTCCAGTTCCTGAGTGTTTTCTTCTGCCTCTTGAGATCTGCTGTTGTCTGTTTCCATTGTGTCTTTCATCTGTTGTGTTGTGCCTTTCATTTCCATAGATTCTGCCAGTTGTTTTTGGAACTTTTGATTTCTACCTTATGTATGCCCAGTGTTTTCATTATATACTTCATCTCTTTTGACATATCTTCCCTAAACTTTTTGAATTGATTTAGTATTAGTTGCTTAAATTCCTGTATCTCAGTTGAAGTGTAAGCTTGTTCCTTTGACTTGGCCATAACTTTGTTTTTCTTAGTGTAGGTTGTAGTTTTCTGTTGTCTAGGCATCTGGTTTCTTTGGTTACCCCAATCAGATTTTCCTAGACCAGATCGGGCTCAGGTCTTGGAAGGAGGGAATAGTATCCTGTTTCACTGAGCATGTCTTAGAAGATTGGTACACCCTGTGAGGCCTCAAGTCACTGTGCTTTTTCACCCAGCAGGTAGCGCCTGTCAGCCTGTAGCTCCAGACTGGTGTAAAGAAGTGTGCCCCATGGCTGTTCCCCCCCCCCCGCCGGCTCTTGGGTCTGGTTCTGAATGGAAGGCGGGTAGTAGAGCTGGGCCCCACCTCTTTCCTCTTTCCTCTTAGGGAGGATACCCTCCCCCCCGGAGAGGTCATTAGCATTTGAATAGATTCCCTGCCTATGTTATCTCCACCCTTGTCTGGGTCAGAGTGCTTGGAACTGAAAAGGGCTGAGGCTTTCTCCACTGAGCTGAAAAAAGGGACAGAAAACCCCCTTCAGGGCCACTCTGCAGCCACCCTCCGGCTCTCCAAGGTCAGTCATCACCAAAAGCCTCTGTCTGCTTGTTGAAGATTTGCAGCTTGTATTGAGCAGTCCACACTTGTTAATTAAAACCTCAGTTGGAGCTCAGCTGAGCTATATTCACTTGCTGGGAGAGTGCTGCTCTCTAGCACTGGGAGGCCTTGCAGTTCTGGCAATGGGGGGAGGGGCCTCCTGGCTTGGATCAGCAGTTTTTACTTAGACATTTTATGCTGCAATCTCAGGCATTCCTTCCAATTCAGGTTAGTGTATAATGAATGGACAGTCACTTTTGTCCCCCTCCCCCCGCAGTTTTTCTGGATTATTTACTAGTTGTTCCTGGTTGTTTGTTAGTTGTTCCAGGGGAACAAACTAGCTTCCACTCCTCTCTATGCCACCATCTTCTTCCCACTTTGCTGCATTTTTTAGCTTAAGTAGCTTTGTCGTAGATTTCTTAGGATTTTCCTACTCTAAGATTATATCCTCTGCAAATAATGACAGTTTTACTTCTTCCTTTTCAATTTGGATGCCTTTTATTTCTTTGTCTTGGCGAATTGCTCTGGCTAGAACTTCTAACACAATGTTGAATAAGAGTGGTGACAGTGGGCTTCCTTTTCTTGTTCCCAATCTTAGGGGGAAGGCTGAAAGCTTCTCAACACTCAACACTGTTGAGAACTGTGTTGGCTGTGGGTTTCTCATATATGCTTTTTATTATGCTGAAAAAGTTTCCTTCAATTCCTACTTTTTGAAGTGTTTTTTATCAAAAAGAGATACTGAATTTTGTTGAATGCTTTTCAGTTGCCATGGAGATAATCATTTGATTTTTCCCTTTCAATTTGTTAATGTGTTGTATGACATTAATTGATTTTCTTATATTGAACCACTTTGCATGCCAGGAATGAATCCCACTTGGTCGTAATATATAATTCTTTTAATGTGCCTTTGGATTCTATTTGCATGTATTTTGTTGAGAATTTTTGCATTTTTATTCATTAGGGAGATTGACTGTGGTCTTCCTTTCTTACAATATCTTTATCTGGTTTTGGTATTAGAGTGATATTAGCTTCATAAAACGAGTTAGGTAGTGTTATTTTTCTTCAATTTTTTGGAAAGAGTTTGAACAGGAATGGTGTCAGTTCTTTTTGGAAAGTTTCATGAAATTCCCCTGTGAAGCCATCTGGCCCTGGGCTTTTATTTTTAGGAAGCTTTTTGATGACTGATTGGATCTCTTGTGATTGGTTTGTTGAGGTCTTCTATTTCTTCTCAGGTCTGTCTAGGTTGTTCATGTGTTTCCAGGAAATTGTCCATTTCCTCTAAGTTGTCTAATTTATTTGTGTACAGTTATTCATAGTATCTTATTATGATTTTTTAAATTTCTTTGGGATCTATAATAATGACCCCACTCTCATTTCATATGGGTCTTCTCTCTTTTTGACTTTGTCAGTCTAGCTAAATGTTTGTCGATCTTGTTAATCATCTTAAAGAAGCAACTTTTGGTTTTATTTATTTTCTCAATTTTTTTTTTTGTTCTCTAGGTCATTTATTTATGCTTTAATCTTTGCTATTTCTTTTCTTCTACTTGCTCTAGAGTTAGTTTGCTGATCATTCTCTAGCTTCTTCAGTTGTTCAGTTAGGTCTTGAGTTTTAGCTCATTCTTCCTTTTTGATGTATGCATTTAGGGCTATATATTTCCCTCTCAGCATCGCCTTCACTGTATCCCATAGGTTCTGATATGTTGTTTTCTCATTTTCATTCATCTCTAGATATTTACTGATTTCTCTTGCAATTTCTTCTTTGACCCACTGGTTGTTTAGGAGTGTGTTGTTTAACCTCCATATATTTGTGAAAGATCTGGTTCTTTATTGGTACTGATTTCTAGTTGCATTCCATTATGGTCAGAGAATGTGCTTTGAATAATTTCAGTCTTTTAAAATTTATTAAGACTTGTTTTGTACCCTAGCTTATGACCTCTCCTGGAGAATGTTCCATGAGTGCTAGAGAACAATGCCTATCCTAGTAATTTGGGATGTAACAATCTGTATATGTCTGTTAAGTCCAATTCATTTCTCACATTGGTTAGGTTCTCAATTTCCTTATTGGTCCTCTGTCTGGTGTTCTATCTATAGAAGAGAGTAGTGTATCAAAGTCTCCCACTATTATTGTAGAAATCTCTATTGCTCCTTTCAGTTTAGTCGATGTTTGTTTGATGTACTTTGGAGCTCCTTGATTGGGTGCATAAACATGTTATTTCTTCTTGGTGAATTTTCCCTTTTATTAATATATAGTCTCCTTCTTTGTCTTTTATGACATCTTTGCATTTAAAATCTATTTTGCCTGATTTTAGTATAGCTACCTCTGCTTTCTTTTGGTTGCAGCTTGTGTTGAATATTTTTTTCCATCCTTTCACTTTCAGTCTCTTGGTGTTACAGGGTCTAAGATGAGTCTCTTGTTAACAGCATATCAATGAGTCTTACTCTTTAATCCTTTCTGCCAGTCTGTATCTTTTAATTGGGAAGTTTAATCCATTTACATTCAAAGTTATTACTTTGAAGGCAGTTCTTGAACCAGCCATTTAATCCTTTGGTTTTTAGTTGACATGTCTATTTTTCCCCTTCTCTCTTTTTTTTCCTTTAAGTTACCTTTCCTAATACTCTTCATTTCTGTGCCCTTCTCCAGACCTCTCTCTCCTTTCTTTTTTTCTCAACCGATAGAGCTCCATTTAGTATTTCTTGGAGGGAAGGTCTCTTGCTAACAAATTCTCTCAGCATTTGTTTGTCTGTAAAAATTTTAAATTCTCCCTCAATTTTGAAGGGGAGCTTTGCTGAATAAAGAATTCTTGGCTGGAAATTTTTCTCCTTCAGAATCTTAAATATGTCATACCACTGCCTTCTTGCCTCCATGGTGCCTGCTGAGTAAACAGTCTTATGTGATTTCCCTTGTATGTAGTGACTTGCTTCTCTCTTACTGCTTTCAGGACTTTCTCCTCCTCTTCAGCATTTGCCAATATGATTAATATATGTCTATGAGTGTGTCTATTTGGATTTATTCTATTTGGTGTTCGTTGGGCTTCTTTGCTCTGCATATTTATGTTGTTTATAAGGGTTGGGAAGTTTTCCCCAACCATGTCCTCAAATACTCTTCCTAGCCCTTTCCTCTTATCTTCTCCTTCTGGGACATTAGTGTGAGTATTACATTTGTTGTCCTTTGTTTCCCTGTGATCCATTTCAAATTTTTTTATTTTTTTTCACCATTTGTTCTTTTGTGAGTTCACATTCAGTTGCCATGTCCTTTAATTCACTGATTCATTCTTCTGCATCTTCAAATCTGCTGTTCTGTGTCTCTAGTATATTTTTAATTTGATCTATGGTATCTCTAATTTCCATTAGATGTGCTATTATTTTACTCTTTCAAATTCTTCTTTATGCTCTTCTGAAGTCTTCTTGAAGTCTTTAACATCTTTAGCCAACCCATTGATATTGTTTTGGAGATTTGTATATACTTCTTTGATGAATTGCTCCAGATTCTGTGTGTCCTCTGGCTTTTTATTTTGGTTTTTTGGCTTGTCCATATCTACTTGGGTCTTAATGTGTTTTATGATTTTCTGTTGGCTTCGGGGTATTTGCTTTTCTTGATAAGGTTATTTTGGGATATGCAGGATTATTTGAACATTTATCTGTAATTTGGCAGAGCTACATCTTGCTGGAGTGCACTTTCTGTGGCTTCCTAGCAGTTGGTGCTCCTGAGCTGCCTCTCACCCTTAAGCCACCTTTCCCCCAACTTCGCCTTTGTGCTGTGCGGGGTCCAAACCAGGTGGAAATCTAAACAGTGCACCAGTTCTCTGTGTGCACTGGGGTCTGCCAGTCCTATGGGTGGTAGTGGGGGGTTTGGGCCTTGTGCAGGGAGTCTGCTCCAGGGCATAGTGGGTCCAGCAGTTCCTGGGCCTCCGAGTGGACCACTCTAGGGCTTTGGGGGTTATGTGTCTCACCCTCCAGCTCAGATGCACCGCAGTCCCTGTCCACTGTGTGCCCATGAGCCTCTGGGATTGGGGAGGGGCTCCTGGCCCTTCTGTGCAGTGCCCTTGCCTCTCCCCATCTCTTGCCTGTGCACACCGTGGGCTTCCATGGAGGAAAAGTAAATGCTGTCACCACAGGTCTGCTTAATCCCGAGTTCCTCATGATAGCTCCTGGCTGCGGGGCTGTGAAGGGTTATCTCCCCAGCCAATTGCTGAGATGGGTACGTGGGGTGTGGAAAGCTGCTCCCTCCCATGCTTGGCATCTGGCTCCAGCTGCCAGTCCCCAGCTGCAGTCCCAGCTGAACCCACTCACCCCATCCTTTCAGGCGCAGTCTCTCTGCCTTTCCGTCCAAGTCCCCACTATGGGTTCTACAGGTCCCTGTCTGGCCGGTCACATCCTTGTACTGCTGTTCTGGGGTGCTTTCTGCCCTTTATCTAGTTTCAGTATTGCATTGAATTTGTATTGACATCTTGAAAATGTTTAAGTTTTCCAATCCATGAAAACGGAATGTCCTTCCATTTATTTAGGTTGTCTTTAATTAGAGTGTTTTGTAATTTTCAGTGTACAAGTCTTTCATTTCCTTGGTTAAATTTATTCCTAGATATTTTATTCTTTTAGATGCTTTTGTAAACAGAATTGTTTTCTTAATTTCATTTTCAGATTGTTTATTACACTGGTGTATAGAAATCCATTTCACTTATGTGTGTTTATCTTGTATCCCGCTACTTTGCTGAATTTGTTTATTAGTTCTGGTAGCTTTCTTGTGGTTAATTTGGGATTTTTCTACACATAGGATCATTTCATCTCTGAATAGGGATAATTTCACTTTTCTCTTTCAATTTTGATGCTTTTTATTTCTTTCTCTTGGCTGATTGCTCTGGCTAGAACTTCCAGTACAATGTTGAATGAAAGTGGTGACAGCAGGCATCTTTGTCTTGTGCATATATGTTTTGTTTTGTTTTTTTAAATTCAGTTTTATTGAAATACATTTGCACACCATACAATCATCCATGGTATACAATCCACTGTCCACAGTATGATAACATAGTTATGCGTTCATCACCACAATCTATCTCTGAACATTTTCCTTACATCAGAAAGAACCAGAACAAGAATAAAAAATAAAAGTGAAAAAAGAACACCCAAATCATCCCCCCATCCCACCCCATTTGTCCTTTAGTTTTTATCCCCATTTTTCTACTCATCCATACACTAGATAAAGGGGTTGTGACCCACAAGGTCTTCAGAATCACACTGTCACCCCTTGTAATCTACATTATTATATAATTGTCTTCAGGAGTCCAGACTGCTGGGTTGGAGTTTGGTCGTTTCAGGTATTTACTTCTAGCTATTCCAATACATTAAAACCTAAGAGGTGTTATCTATATAGTGTGTAAGAATGTCCACCAGAGTGGCCTCTCGACTCCATTTGGAATCTCTCAGCCACTGAAACTATTTCGTCTCATTTTGCATCCCCCTTTTGGTCGTGCGTATATGTTTTTAATTGTTATATCTTCTTGCTAGATTGAACCTTTTATCAATATATATAATATTGTTCTTTGTCTCTTGTAATCTTTTTTGACATAAAGTCTATTTTGTTTGACAATAATATAGCCACTCTGGTTCTCTTTTGATTACTGTTTGTATGGAATATCTTTTTTTACCTTTTTACTTTCAGCCTCTTTGTGTCTTTGTACCTAAAGTGAGTCTTATAGGCGGCATATGGATGGATCATGCTTTTTCATCCAATCTGCCAGTCTCTGCTTTGTAATAGAGGGGATTAATCCATTGACATTTAAGGTAATGATTGAGATGGCAGGATTTACTTCTGTTATTCAGCCATTTTTTTTTTACTGTATGTCTTGTATGTTTTTTATTCTTCATTTATATCATTACTACTTTTTTGTTTGCTTGTAGTTGCTTTTTTGTAGTGTACTGTTTTGCTTCTCTTCTTTCCTTTTCTCAATATTATTTAGTTATTTTTTTAGTGGTTACCTTTGTAGTTACCATTAATATTTTAAAGTACTAACAGCCCAGTTCAACCAGGACCAACCTAGTTTCAGCAGTATGCAACTGTCTATTCTTATATATCTCCAGCCCTCCACTTTATATTATTGTGTCTCAGGTAAGTCTATTACATGCCTGCTAACTATCATAGATTTTAAATATTTTTTTACACATTTGCTTGTTAAGTCGTAAAGGTGGAAAAAGCAGTACCAAACCAAAAGTACAATAATATAGGATTTTATGTTTACCCATCTAGTTACCTTTACTAATATTCTTTATGTCTTTTTATGGCTTCAACTTACTGTCTAGCATCCTTTTATTTCAACCTGAAGAATTCCTTTTAGTATTTTTCATAGGGCAGGTCTTCTAATAAAGAACTCTTTCAGCTTTTATCTGTAAATGTCTTAATTTCTCCTTCAGTTTTGAAGGATAATTTTGCCAGATATAGAATTCTTGGTTGACAGGTTTTTTCTTTAAGTACTTAAATATGTCATCCCACTGTCTTCTGGCCTCCATGGTTTCTGATGAGAGACTCGCTGTTAATCTAACTGGCCATCCCTTGTATGTGACAAATCACATTTCTCTTCTTGCTTTTAAAATCTTCTCTTTAGCCTCAGATTTTGACAGTTTTGCAATGATGTGTCTTGGTGTGGCTCTCTTAGATTCTATCTGGCTTCTGCTCCTATTCCTTCATTATTTTTTTTCCTGCTCCTCACACCAAATAATTTCAATTGTCTTGTGTCCAGTTTTGCTGATCCTTTCTATGTCTGTTCACACCTGCCATTAAACCCATCTAGTGAGTTTTTCGTTTTAATTACTGTACTTTGCAGTTCCAAAATTTGTTTGCTTCCTTTTAAAAAAAAAAAAAAAACTTCCTGTCTCTTTATTTTGTTTTCCTAATTTCCTTTTTCTTTGTATTTGGATTCTTTTAGCTCATTGAACATATTTAAGACAGTTGATTTAAAGGTTTTTACTAATAGTTCCAGTGTAGGAACACTTTCAGGAATGATTTCTGGCAAATTATTTTTTCCTATGAATGGGCCGTAGTTTCCTATTTCTTTGTGTGTTTTGTGATTTTTTTTCTTGAGAAATGGACAGTCTGAGTGTTGTGTTATAACCCTGGAAGTCTACTTCTCCTCATTCTCTGGGCTTGCTAGGTTTTTTATGTTGTTGCCATTCTTGAGAGCTGGAACTGTCAATTTGTGACTTTTCCAAGCTATTTCTGCTCCCAAATGGAGAATGGAAAGAGAAAAGGGGGAGAAAAATGTAGTCTCTTTAAGACTCCAGTGATCTGAAGTGGTTGATCAAAAGCAGTGATCAGTAATCAGACCAGACTTTCCCCGATTTTGGAGGACTGGATCCTTATTTCCCACCCTGGCACCAACATGCTGCCGTAGGAGCCTGGGCTGCAGTATCTCTGCTGCCTGCTATATGGTGAGAGGATGATGGCTGGTTGCTGCTGCACTGAAGGTGAAATTCATTGAGATTTACCACAGTTTACCGGCTTCCTCCACCAGCTTTTCCTTGGATGCTGCACAGTGTTCCTCTGTACTCCAGAGTTCCAAATTACATAATTCGTACAGTTCCTGCAAGCTCGGTTGTTGTCTTGGTGGAGGAACTGATTCCTGAAGTTTTCTACTCCACTATCTTCCCACAATCCTCCCTTTTATAGTTTTGGGGACATGCATTTCGATGGTGTCCTCCAGGAAGATGGTACCAATTTGCAGCATCACTGGCCCCTCCAAGAGCAGTGCATTCCCCACTCTGGTGTCAACCTGGGATTCTACTTAAAACAAAAATCGTTACCAACTGGATGAGTGAAAAGGTTATGTCAGCATTTTAGCTGGAAGTTCCCTGAGTGCTAATGAGTTTGAACATAAAATGAGATTTATTTTCCTTGCAGAAGCCACTGAATGTGACAGTGATCCGAAGAGGGGAGAGACACCAGCTTAGGCTTGTCCCATCACGCTGGACAGGAAAAGGACTGCTGGGGTAAAGTATCTGTTTCCTTTCGTTCACCCCCTATTGTCAGCTGAGTGTTTTTTGGCTGTGAAGCTGGTGGGGTGGATGGGGTGTTGGGGAATAATGGGAATCCCCAGAATACCAGTGGAAACTCTGAATAAATATTTGTGGTATGAATGAGGCAGGTGCAGAGGTGGAGGGAGCCCTGGTCTCTCTCCCAGGAGCCCCTCTGGCTCTTTCAGTAACTGGCCATTTGCTTTAAAAGAATTGAAGAATGTAGGTGAAAAGCTCAGGGCTCACCTGAATAGAGCCATCAAACTCAAGCTTTTCTTTTTTTTTCCTTTCTTTCTTCCAGCTGTAACATTATTCCTTTGCAAAGATGATTGTCCTTGGGGAACAGTGACAGAAAAGCATCTTTCCATGCCCTGGACTTGGGTCTAGTGGGGATTTCCTCGTTCTCTCTCCTTGAAGCTGAAGGATCTGGAAAAGGCTGGAAACCTGAACTTTTATGTGGTTGGAAGGGCTGGGGCTTACCCATGTAATCTGTCTGGATTAAGGCATTGTTAAAAATTTGATTTGTACTTAGCATGTTTTACAAATTGGGCCATGGCCCTAAATGGGAATCCTCTTGATTGTGGGAGAGCGGGTGGGGGTTAATCCTGAAGGTGCTTATATGACTTTATTCTTTTAGGACTTTTTTTTTTTTTAATTTTAAAATAAGTACAGTTTTACGGTGTGCTGAAATGACTATGGTATCACCCCAACTGAACTTCTTTTGAACCTCTCAATTCAGGGCTCAGATGGGGTCTGAATGTCCTGAGACAAAGTTGGGCAAAATAAACTGGCAAGTGCTCATACCAGACACTTATGCTGCACTGCTTTCTTTGAATTGAGGCATTGCTGCTCTGCTACAGAAATTGCTAACTAGTTCTGTGCATCTTCAGCAGCCAGGCTTCTGAGGCCATAATTGTTCCTTGTGGAGAACAGGAAAACCTGGGGGTTCCCCAGGTGGTGGTGGTGATACCGACTTGGTATGGGCTTACTCTCATCTAATCCACCAGAGGGCAGCAGCTCCCTTACCTTCTGAAATTATTTTACCGTCACTCCCCACCCCCAACTGCAAATTAGCTTCTAATTTGACTTTTTATAATTGAACCTCCTGGCCATGTCCTCAGATCACCACTATTTTGTAAACTGCCAAGTTGTGGTAGACATCGCTGGTGGGAACCGTGTTTGCAGATCTGACCTCTTGAAAT